>NW_006408570.1:4754605-4772165 GCF_000296735.1 Chrysochloris asiatica | reverse complement strand
AACCAACAAGAACAGACAACAACCAGAGATTCACATACATCGCAGCATCACCCAAAATTCAATCAACAAATGGAGAAGTCTAGAACAGAATAAAACTATAAGAACAAACTCAGAGGATCTGAGGGGGCAGTCTATGATCAAAACAATTATAATGTGAAAGAATGTAAACACAATGGAAGAGAGATCCAGGTGGTGAGAAGGTCAGGTAGAGTACTGGATAAAACAGACTGTCTTAAATGGAGGGAAAAGTTAATGGGATATAAGTAGTCACAATGGTGTGGTCAGGGTTGGAGGTTTAAGGGTGGGTGAAGAGAGGTAATGGTAGAGCACAGGGTAAGAGCAAACACATCATAGTCCGGGTGTTGGAGAGGGCAATACAAGAAGGTGGAGGAGGTGGAAGAACAAGATAGATAGGGGAACACTGAGACAGGTTTGCATGGGCTAAGTGAGACAAAGGTAAATAGTGATGCATGCTCAATCTTGGAACAACTGGGCTCTGTGATACAGGGATCTAGGCATAGTTTGAAGAGGGGAAATAATACTAAGATGCTTGACTGTCTTGTGAATATTGGTTTTGCTTGCCTACTATTGTAACACTTGAGTGTGATAGAAAGGAATGTCTGGAAACATGATTACAGAAAACTTGTAAGCCCATCTTCAGCCTATAACTGACTGGAATACCTAAAAAGGGTTCTAGAACTTGCCCAGTGAAACAGGCCTCTTGCAAAGCCTTTGCAGAGTATAGGACCTTAGGTGGAATTCTGAGCCTCATCCAGAACCTTATGAGGTGGGACATTCCCACTATAAAAGACAAGCAGACCAACCTGGAACAGCTAGAGCAACAGAAGATACATCTTCAAAGAAAGAGCATCAGAAAAAACAAAACAAAACAAAAATGCCAGTGTGACTGGCTACTACAAGAATAAGCAAGCTGTTCACCAGGAAGACATCACGACAAATCCCCCTCTAAGACTGAAACTCAAAAGGAACATATGAACATGTAAGCTTGCTGGTGACCACATTGGTCTACTGGTGAGTAGAAGAAGGGGAAAGGCAGCAATGAAGAAATGGGCTGAATTCAACCATAGTCCATTGACTCCTGTTGACCTGGAGATGAGAGAGAGAAGAGGAAGGGCTGGTTGGTCCAAAGTGTGGTGAGACCTGGGGGCACTTGAGCCCATGGACAAGGACATAGCCATAGAGGGATAGAGCTGAGACTGAAGCATCCAGCTGATATGAAGTGAGGGAAGATGCACAAGAACACCCAAACTTGCATAGAGTACCCATTTGACCTAGCCTCAATGGCTTGATAATCAGAACTCGACTAGAGGAAGATAAAATAAAATAAAATAAATTTTTGATAAAGGAAACAAGAGTAAATTGCTACAATTTGATGAACTTGAACTATATGTATGGAGGTGGTAACTCTAAATGCCAACAGAGAGTGAAGGAGTCTTCACATCAAGAATCAATGCTATTCCTTCTGTGCACAGGGCAGATAGGGATGGGCAGCTTAGACATTGGCTACCTAAAATGAGGGGGCGATAAAGGCATGAAGTGACTGGCTTACAAGGTTTCAAGCTTAATAGTGTGTAGGGGAAGAAAGAGTTCCTGCTGAATAGCTGTCATCTTGTCTAGATGGGTCTAGTGAAAAGAGATGGGGATAAGATTTTTATGATTCAATAGTGAGTAATTGTTATCATGACTAATTGTGACTGTCTCAATTGTAAAGGTAGAAGTTTTGTAACAAAAACAGGGGAGTGGTTAATCTTACAGTCCAGAAACAAAGGACCCTAGTATCATCAAGGGAGAAGAGCACAAATGGAATGCGAGACCTTATCCAGAGAAGCAGGGACACCAGAGATAGAGGCAGAGATGGGGACATGGAGTGAGGGAGCAGCTGAGGACTCTAGATTCATGGGAAGAGAGGGACTAAGAGCTGGTGGCCAGGAGGCAGATTTGCAGAATGGACCCTCTGGTGGTGTAAATTATTATATATGCCGGAGTTTGTTTTTTTTCAAAAAGTGCTAAAGTGAATAGAGAGAAACACTGTTAACTGATGGTACATGGAGGGGATTATAATCATTGTAATTAAACAAGGTGTATGATTTGTTGAATGTAAAACTGATGATCTGCTCTGTAAACTTTCACTCAATCCAAAATAAAAACCTTTAATAAAAAATTAAAAAACTGAAATGAGGAGATAAAAGACCTAAACAGAAAATTTCATAGGGCAGCTCAGTAAGACAAAGTAAAGTATTATGACGAAATGTGCAAAGACCTGGAGTTAGAAAATCAAAAGAATACAACATACTCAGTATTTCTCAAGGTGAAAAAACTGAGGTCCATGTGTATAGTCACCTATTATGTTATATTTTTAAAAAACAGGAATTTGCAATAAATAAAATTCTCTCATATAAAAAAAGAACAAAAAAATGAGGGAGTAGTTAATCTTATAGTCCAGAAACAGAGGACCCTAAGACCATCAAGGGAGAAGAGCACAAGCAGAATCCAAGACCTTATCCAGAGAAGTAGCGACACCAGAGTTGGAGGCAGAGATGGGGACATGGAGAAAGGGAGCAGCTGAGGACTTTAGATTCATGGGATGAAAGGGAATGAAAGCTGGTGGCCAGGAGGCAGACTTACAGAATGTGCCCTTTGATGGTATAAATTATTATATATACCTCTGTGTTTAAAAAAAAAAAAAAAAAGAGCTAAAGTGAATAGAGAGAAATAATGTTATCTAATGGTACATGAAGGGGATTATAATCATTGTAATAAAACAAGGTGTATGATTTGTTGAATGTAAAACTGATGATCTGCCCTGTAAACTTTCATGCAATTCACAATTAAAACTTAACTTTCACTTAATTCATAATTAAAACTTAAAACACACACACAAAAAAACAGTTGCAACATTGTATATTGACAGGAAGCTACAAGAAATTCAATCCTGATTCAGCAGAGGATGTGGTACAAGGGATATCATTGCTGATGTCAAATGGATCTTTGTGGAAAGCAGAAAAAACAGAAAGTTGTTTACTTGTGCTTTATTGACTATGCAGAGGCAATTCGACTGTGCAGATCATAACAAACTATAGATAATATTACAAAGAATGGAAATTCCAAAACATGTATTAGTTGTGCTCATGCAGAACCTGTACATAGAACAAGAGGCGGTTGTTAGAACAAGCGGATACTGCATCATTTAAAATCAGGAAAGGTGTACATTAGGATTGTATCCTTTCACCATAGTTTTTCAATCTGTATGTTGAGCAAGTAATCCCAGAAATGAGATTACGTGAAGAACATGGCATTAAGATTGGAGGAAGGCTCATTAATAACTTGCAATATGAAGATGATACAACTTTGCTTGTTGGAAGTAAGGAGGACTTGAAATACTTACTGATGAAGATCAAAGACCTCAGTCTTCAGTAAGGACTGCACCTTAATGAAAACAAAACAAAAACTCTCACAAATGGACAATAAATAACATCATAATAAATGGATAAAATATTGATGTTGTTAAAGACTTCATTTTGCTTGGATCTAAAATCAATGCTCACTTAAGCAGCAGTCAAGAAATCAGGTGACATATTATATTAGGCAAATCTGCTGTAAGAGACCTCATTAAAGTGCTCAAGAGCAAATATGTCAGACTGAGGACTAAAGTGCGCCTTACCCAACCCATAGTATTTTCTATCATCTCATGTGCATGTCAAAGTTGGACAATGAATGAGGAAGACTGAAGAAGAATGGATGCATCTGAATCATGGAGCTGGTGAGGAATATTCAAAGTACTGTGTACTGCCAGAACAAACAGGTCTGTCTTAGAAGAAGTACAGTCAAAATGCCTCTTAGAAACAAGAATGATAAGACTTCACCTCACATATTTTAAATATCAGGAGGGACCAGTCCCTGGAGAAGGACATCATGATTGGTAAAGTATAGGGTCAGCGAAAAAGAAGAAAACTTTCAAGGAGATGGAGTGACACAGTGGCAGCAACAATGGGCTCAAATACAAGAACAATTGTGAGGATGGCACGGGATCAGGCAGTGTTTCATTCTGTTGTGCTTAGTGTTGCTCTAAGTCAGAGACAACTTGATAGCACCCAACAACATTATAGAATGGATAGTTCTAATTACAAATCAATCTAGTCAACTCATTAAAACAGGCCCTCCTGAGGAAGCTCCACTCACATATTGCTAACCTAATCTGAGTTTTACTACATATTAAACTTAATAAAGCTGTGAGTATTATTCAGTGATTCATATTCTGTAACTTAGGGTTTCACTTATTTAAATATGTTTTGGGAAGTCTCAGATACTGAAGTCTCACTTGTGGTTCACTCTGAAAGGACTAAAGCCAAGTGAGGCAAGAATTCAGTCCATCTGAAGGGGGTCAGCAGGCATTCCTGGGAGAAATGCATTCATCTACCTCCACGTTAAAACAAACTGGGAAAGACCCCTTCAGGAAGGGCTTACACTTCCTTGCCTCTTGAGCAGTGCTTGCTTCCGTCCATTTCAACTTTTTCATTTAATCTGAGGGTCAGCTGCTCTGGTGTGGCTTTGCCCTTTGCTGGACTTCCCTGATGTTGTTAGGTTCCGATTCATAGTGACATTGTATAGGGTTTCCGAGGAATGGCAGGAGGGATTCAACAGTTGACCTTGGGGTTAGCAGTCCAGTGCTTATCCTACAGTGCCACAGCAGGACTGCCTAGATTTACTCATTTCCTAAACATGGAAGTTTGCCTAAAAATTTTCAAAAATGCTTTCTGATTAGAATATCCTGTGAATGTTGTTGCTGTTGTAAAGTGCCGTTGAGTAGATTCTGACTCATAGTGACCCTGCATAGGGCTTCCGAGGAGCAGTTGGTGTGTATGAACTGCAGATCTTCCTTGTGGTTCACAATCCAGTACCACACCAGAAGTCCATTCTGTGAATAGTTGCATATTACTTACAATTAGAAAATCAAATCTCATTTTGAAAAGCAGGCTCCAGGCTTAAAGAAACCCTGTGGCATATCCTTTTGAGAGATGAATGATCTCCATGCTCCCTACCCCACCCCCCAATATAACTGTCAGGTTACCTACATTCCCCAAATCCAAACCTCTTTGCCACTGAGTTGTTTCCGACTCAGAGACCCTATATAGGACTTGTAAGACGGTAAACTTTTACGGAAGAAGACAGCGCCATCTTTCTCCCAGGTAGCAGTTAGTGAGTTTGAAGCTCCATAGCACCCCCAGGGCTCCTTCAGGTCATCTATAAAAAACAACAAAACCCATTTTCATCAAGTCATGGTGGTGTTAGGGCTGATATGCCGAGTCAATTCTGACTCAGAGTGACCCTGTTTCATTACGGGAGCAGAAAGCCTCATCTTTCTTTCACAAAACAGCTAGTGGATTTGAACTACTTACTGACCTTGTAGTTAGTAGTCCAATGTGAACCCCACTATGCTACCAGGGCTCCTTAATTCCAACTTATAGTGACCTAATATAGGGTTTCTGGAGTTATGGTGTGGCATTGTGGGCTAATGCGTTGGACTGGAAAGTCATTTGAACTGCAAGGTTCAAGCTCACCAGCCGTTCCTTGGGAACCCTATACAGTGTCACTATGGGTCAGAATCGACTTGACAGCCCTTAACAACAACAGCAATATAGGGTTTCTGAGTCATGTGTGTTGTTGTTGTCAAGTGCCTTACACTGTTTGCTAATCACAAGTTTCTGAGCTAATCACAAGTATCGAGTTTCTGAGGAACAGCTGGTGAGTCTGAATTGCCAACCTTGTAGACAGCAGTCTAGTGCTGGTCCTACAGTATTGTATATGAGAGCAATCATTCTCCCAAGGCAAGAAATGAAGAGTGCTGTCAGGAGCTCCTCCCATAGCACTGCCAGCCCTTAATCCTTAAGAAAAAACAACAAGCCCACTAAGAGTCAATTCCAATTCATGGTAACCCTACAGACAGAGGAGAACTGCCCACAAGGATTCCAAGGCTGTGGTCTTTCAAGAAGCAGACTGCCACGACTTTCTCCTGTGGAGAAGCTGGCAGTTCAAAGGTTCAAACCAACTTTTCAAGCACTTAACCACTGCACCATCTTGTTGTTGTTAAGTGCCATGGAGTCGGTTCTGACTCATAGCAACCCTATATTGGGTTTCCAAGGAGCAGCTGGTGGTTTTGAACTGCCAACCTTGTGGTTAGTAGTCCAGTGCTGATCCTACAGCACCACACCTTAAGGTGGGTCCTTCCTTTATCCTTGTCACTGCCACAGAGATGGTTCCGACTCATAGCAACCCTGCATAGGGTTTCCAAGGCTGTAAGACTTTACGGGAGCAGCAAGTCTCACCTTTTTCCTGCATAAAGGCTGGTGGGCTGGAACTGCCAAGCTTATAGTTAGCAGCCCAATGCCTAACTCACAACATCCCCAGTACTCTTTACCCAGGCAAAATTTTGGGCGTGAAGAAAATATGCTAAAGGCAAAAAGGTGCCAGGAACACACCCCAGGAAACAGGGTGGACCAAGTGACAAACCCCAGTCCCCAGTCCCCCTGGAGCCACAACTAGAACACCCCAGTTTGCTTCACCCTAACAGAGGGTGAAATATCTAACAGGGCTCAAAACTGTCATTAGCACCTGGCCAGAGTAGGGCCAACTGAGGTAAGCAGTCCGAGCTGAGCAGTGAGGAAGCAGGGTTGGGGGAGCCTCCCATTAAGGACCTATAAAGCAGTTGCCCTCTTTGGGTGAAGTCTAGTAATAAATATACTTCCATGGGCTCCTCACTTGCTCCAAAGACCACAGCAGTCTGAACGTTATGGAGGAGAGACTGTGTGACTGAGACCCCAATTACACCAGCTGATTAGCTTTGGAACTATTCCATCTCTGCAGAGCCACCAGCTCACAGAGCATAAACTTCTCTTGGTGTCCCCATTACCTCCTTCCCCATCGTAAAATTCAAGAAACAGGACTTGTCACAAAACCACCTATCAAAGCTATGGAGTGGGAAGACTGTTTCACATAACAGTTATGTTTCACATAACAATATGCCTTGGAGAGAATGATTCATTTAGTCCTTCACTCATTCATTCAGCCACCGTTTCCCACAGGGCTGCAAGGATGCCAGTGGCATCCTCCTGGTCTCCTCTTCAGAGGAAGCCAGTCTAGCAATTGCAGGAGAGCCTTTCTGAAGTAAGTTCTCTTGACTCAGAAGTTCTGACAACTGACAACTACATTTTGTATTTATGCTGTCAGAACAAGGTAGCTAAATAATTTAATCCTGTAAATATGATTGCCAGCTGGAAAACAGGGGTGATTTAGGAGACTTGGTTTTCCACCAGTTAAAGTGATCTCTTGGAGGCAGGAAATTTCCACTTGAAAGGATGGGCAGACCAGCCTGGAACAGCTAGAAGAACAGAAGATACTTCTTGAAAGAAAGACTGACAGGAAAAATACAGAACAATATAGTTAGACCGACTGATTACTACAAGAATAAGTAAGTTGCTTGCCTAGGAGACATCAAAGCAAGTGGTTGGGTCCCCTCAGGACAAACCCCCTTCCAAGACTGACTCAATGGGAATACACACTCTGATTAGTAACAATGTTGGTCACCAATAAGAGGAAGTGAGGGAAAAACAGCAATGAAGCTGGGGGCTAAGCCCTACAACGTTCAATAGACTCTTGTGAACCCGGGTGGAGACCTGGTTGGCCAGCAGTGTGGCAAGACCTGGGGACTCTTCAGCCCAGAGTCAGTGACATAGCTACAGAAGACTAGAGTGGAGAGTGAAGCATCCAGCTGATAAGAAGAGAGGGCATATGCACAAGAACACCCACACTTGACCTGGCTTCAATGACTGGATGATCAGAACTCAACTAGAAGAAGAAAGAAGAGGAAAAAAAGAGTAATCTGAAACAATTTGATAAACTTGACCTACACCTCTGGATGCAGTAGCTCAAAAGAGGGAACAAATCTTTACAGCGAGGATCATTCCCACCCCCTCCACACACAGAGTAGACAGGAATGGGCAGCTTGGACTTTGGCTACCCAAAATGGGGGGGGGGGGGCCGCCTACAAAGGCAAGCAGTGACTGGCTTACAAGCTTTCAAGAGGGAAGCTAGATCCAGAGGGTGTGGAGGAAGGTAGACTCTCCACTGAGTAGTATCCAATCTGTCTAGGCAGGGCTGATGAAAGGAAATGTGGATAGATCTCTTGTGATACAATATTGAATAATTGTTATCATGACTGATTGTGAAGGTTGGAAATGTAAAGATAGATGTTTTGTAACAAGGAGGGGAGTGATTAACTTTGCAGTCTAGGAGCAGAGGTCCCTGGGACCATCAAGGGAGAAGAGCGGAGAGTGGGACCCTACCCAGAGAAGCAGTGACGCCAGAGATGGAGGCAAAGATGATGACTTGGAGAGATGGAGAGGCTGGGGACTTTAGACACAGAGAGGGAGAGGGGGCTGTGTGCCGACGACCAGGGGGCAGGCTTGCAGGGTATACCCTTTGGTTGGCTGATGATGCATGGAGGGTATTGTAACCATGGCAATGAAACAATACATGATAGGATGAATGTAAAACGAATGTTCTCCCATGTAAACTATCACATAATTCACAATAAAACCTTTAAAAAAACAAAACAAAACAAAAAGTGATCTCTTGGGATCTCTACCAGCTAACACACACACAAGTAACCCATATGATTTCAAAAAAATATTTTCCTCATTTAACTAATTCAGACAGCCTTTTCTTCCTGGGTCCTAGCTAATATGTTTTTACTATATTGCTTTCAAAGGGATGAAGACAGAATTCACTAAGTCACCAAGCTACTGCACTAACTTTACCGTAACCAAACTGGCCAACTTTAATTCCAAAACACCTCCCAGTTATTTAGGGACAGGTTGGGACTTCCACCCACCCCTCCACCCCGCCCTTTTTTTTATTTTTTAATTCAATGGAACACCTAACATTCTCTGGTTTAAGGGAATGTCAGGCTCTACAAGATTTGGGTCAGAAGACATGGTATCTGTCTTCTTTCTACCCCTTAACTGTAGTTACCCCGAGCTCCAGGCTGCTTTTGTTCTAGTCTTTCCCTCCTTGAAAAATCCATCTCTAAGACATAGAGAAAGGAGAAAAGAGTCTGCGGTTACAAAACTTAAGTCTGAGTCCCAATTCTACCCTCCCCAACTGATCTTCAGTGTCCATATAAAAGGGCTAATATAATTACACTAACCATATAAGACTGGCTTTAGCCCCGTGGACTGAGTAAAGCCATGTGCCTGCCAGCAGGAGGCTGACTTGTAGAATGTACTCTTTGGACATTTAAATGAATATGTATTTTTAGTTTTGTATGTGCGCACCAAATATTTTTGCTTTGTCCGTTTGTGAAATAACAAATGTACTTGAGAGCCACAGGGAGGAAGTGGGATAACCATTGTTGCAGGGAGGGACTATAATCACTGAGATTAACCAAAGTGTATAATGTGTTGAATGTAAAGCTGATGATCTTGTCTACAGATTTTTCACTCAATTCACAACAAAAAGCTAATAATTAAAAACCATGTAAGATTGTTTTGTTATGACGTCACTTTGTAAATAGTGGAATGATTTGGGGGAGGGAGATAGAATCATTTTTAAATGCTGTGGTTGTTGTTTTATTATGATGACTACTACCCATTCCTACTTCCTACCTCTCCCTAAGCACTACCTGCAGATTCCAATTGAGCCCACTGCCACACCTTCGTCTGTAGGGTTTGTCAAGACTGCAGGCAGGCAGGCAGGATCAAGATTCCAACCAGCCTTTCCCCAAGCTTCTTAAAGGCCCCAATTCTGAAGAGGTTCCCACTTCTTCCTACTGTCTCCACTTGTTGTTGTTGTTGTTAAGGGCCCTCAAGTCGGTTCCAACCCATAGCAACCCTGTATAGGGTTTCCAAGGAGTGATTGGTAAACTTGAACCACCAACCTTGTGATTCAAACTGATTTTGCAGTCCAGAGCGTGGGTCCACAGTGCCACACAAGGACTCCTCTACTAGAAGTAACCTGCCTCTACTAAAAGTAACTTTTCTCTCTAAATATGAGGGAATCCACTGCCTACAGAACATTTCCTCTTGGATGTACCTCGAGCCCTCCAAATTTAATTCCAGGAAACAAAGAAGGCTCTCCCTCCTAGAAGAGTGGTGCCCCTCTTCAGTCACTGCCATTTCAGTCAAAATTGAAGTCATTTTTCAATATCGCAGGTAGACAAATGCCATGAAATCATCAGTGGCTGTCATTTTTTCTTCTTTCTCCTCTTCCTGCCTGCTAGATTCACCAGACCAATGATTTCTCCCTTATGTCATGATATGTCTTTCAGATTGATCTTTTTCTTTTTAATAATCCCACTACCCAGTTATTAGTTCAAGCCTACACTGCCACTATTAGCTTCCTAACTGGTTTTCTCCAAACTCATTTTCTGCTTCATTCATTTCATATACCCACACCATAAAACCTTACCTGTTCACTTAACTTAGCCACTATCTGCTCAGAAGCCTACAACAGTACTTTATTACCTAGCCCACTAAGGTAAAATAACTTTCATTTCAGCCCACCTGCCACTCCAGCAACCATCCTCTGGAGTCCTGATTGGTGCTGTGGGTTAGTGTGCAGGACTGCAAAGTCAGTTTGAATTGCAAGGTCAGCAGTTGAGGCTCATCAGTCACTGCTCAGAAACCCCATACATGGTCGGTATGGGTTGAAACCAACTCAACAGCACTTAACAACCACCACCACTCTGGTAGAGCGTATGTAGTGGTTACGAGTTGGGCTGGTAACCTCAAGGTCAGCAGTTTGCAATTACTAGCTGTTCTGTGGGAGAAAGATGAGGCTTTCTGCTCCCGTAAAGATTTATAGGCTCAGAAACCCTATACAGGATTGCTAGGAGTCAGAACTGACTTGACAGCACTTAACAACAACAACATAACTACATTTAAGGAGCGCTGTTGGCACAGTAGTTAAGTACTCAGCTGCTTATCAAAAGGTCAGGCTGGCAGTTCAAACCTACCAGGTGCTCCATGGGAGAAAGATAGGGCAGTATGTTTCCATAAAGATTGTTTTTGTTGTTACATGCCATTGAGTTGGTTCCAACTCATAGCGACCTTGTATAGTTTTCCGAGGCTTTAAATATTTGCAGGAGCAGAAAGCCTCATCTTTCTCCCACTGAGCGAATGGTGAGCTTGAATGGCCAATCTTGCCTTTTGCAGTCCTTTGTTTTCCATACAGAACCACCACGCCCTAGAAACCCTGTGAGGCAGTTCTATTCTGTTTTATAGGGTCGCTATGAGTTGGAACTGGCTTGACAGCAGTGGGTTTCATAATACAGTACTAAAGGGCTCAGTTGCTAACCGACAGCCACTCCAATGCAGAAAGATTTTGGCAGTCGTCTTCTGTAAGGATTCCAGCCTTGAAAACCCTAGGTGCAATTCTACTTTGTCCTAGAGGGTTGCTATGAGTTGGAATCAACTTGATGGCAAGTTTGGTTTGATTTTCTTTGTGGCTATATTTATTTATTTAAACAGAAACATTTATATCCTCCTTATGTAGTATACACTGTAGCCATCATTCCATGACAATAATTATAGATTTTAATTATCATTGTATGGATATACCATAATTTCTTTAACCAATCCCCTACCAAAGACCATTTAGTTGTATTATAAACTCTGCAGCAATAAATATCTTCAAACATTTCTCTTTGATATTTGCCCTCGGGATAAGTATCTACAAGTGGAATTGATTAAGAGTGTGTATGAGTTAAATTTTGATATATATTGTAAAACTGAATTTCAGAAAGATTGTATTAATTTATATTCCCAGCAATCAGCAACAGGGTATGAGTTTCCATTTCCTCAAGCCCTCACCAGCAATAAATACTTTCTTCTTTTTAATATTTGTCAATCTTAACAGGAAAAAAAAAATCTCATTATGTTTATGCTACTGGATTATAAATGAAACATAAGGAGAAACAAGTTATGTCTTATTGGTCATTTGTACTTATTCTTCTATGACCTGGTCCATTTTCTTTTTGTCGTATTTTCTTTTTCTCCCTACTGATTTGTAAGCACTTTGTGCACATTAGGCATATGCTGTTGCAAAATGCAGTATAATTGGTTGCAACTTACAACGACCCTGTGTAGGGTTTCCGAGGAGTGATTGGTGGATTTGAATTGCAGACCTTGTGATCCAAACCAACCTTGTGGTTCATTCAGTGCTTTATCCTACAGCGTCACACCAGGGCTCCCTAAACATATGTTGTTGCTGCTGTTGTTGGTATTAAGTGCTGTCAAGTTGGTTCCAACCAGTACAGGGTTTCCAAGGAGAAGCTGGTGGGTTTGAACTGCCAACCTTGTGGTTCACAGTTCAGTGCTGCTCCTACAGCACCACACCAGGAGTCCTAGACACACAGAATACTCTTAAGCAATTTTTCAGCTAGCTTTTTAATTTCTGGTTATGGTGTTCATACTTTTGCTAATTCATCACACTTCTTGCTTTGGTATCATATATAAAAGACTAATTATTTCATAGTACATTTCTTGTTTTCATTTTTATGTAGAAATCTTTAATCTATTTAGAATTTGTCCTATCTTTTTTTTTTAATGGTTAACAAGTCGTCCCATATTATTTGTCCTAACACTGTCCTTTCCCACTGAAACTTAATTCTGCTTCTTTATTTTCTAATCTATTCTGAGCTCTGCTCCCCAGCAATAACTCTGCTTTCTAAATGGGCTAGATTTCTCATTGTCCACAATAGGATGTATATAAATTGCTGCCTATACTTGCGCAGTGACTATGAATTGGGCTGCTAACCTCAGGGTCAGCAGTTCGAAATTACCAGCTGTTCCACAGGAGAAAGATGAGGCTTTCTGCTCCTGTAAAGATTTGCAGCCTTGGAAACCCTGTACAGGGTTGCTATGAGTCGGAACCAACTCCACAGCACACAACAACATACTGAAAGTGCTGCCCTTGGATAGATACTTTCTCCCTCCACATATCCTTCAAAACAAAAACATTAATGGGGTAAGAATAAGAGGTAAATACTATTTAAAATAAGAAATACATTTAAATGAGGGACGATAGTGTAAAAAAAAGTGATTCAGAGAGCTCTACAGATCCTTTGTGTGGCTAAGGAACAGGATAAAGCTTTTTATTTATGGCTTTGCACATAAATTGGTGAACTGGAGTTAGTTTGGGATGACGGGTTAGAGAAAGTTTTAATTGCTTTGCATAATAGAGTAATATGCATTTGGAGTTCCTTGTGGCAACAGAATAAAGAGGGTGTGCAAAGACAAGGATAAGATAGTAAGAGGCTAATGCAACATGCCAGGGCAAGTCAAAAAGTATTGCCATTAGGATTTCAGTTTATACATGCACAGGTTTATTCTAAACTAAATGTGTTGAAACATTGTTTTTGTGATCAGTGGATGGCTGCAATCAATACACTTGTCAACAGTACACTTGTCTTAACCTTGTTGTTACTGCTAAGTGCCCTCAAGATGGTTCCAACTCATAGCAACCCTGTATAGGGCTTCCCAGGCTGGAAATCTTTACGGGAGCAGAAAGCCTCATCTTTCTCCCAAGGAGCAGCTGGTGGGCTCAAGTCACCACCCTTGTTATTCAAAGTCCAGTGCTTATTCTACAAAGCCACCACATTCTTAAGTCTCATTGGTGGTGGTGCTGCTGGTGATTGTGTGCCTATCGGTTCTGACTCATAGCAACCCTATACAGGGTTTCTAAGGCTGTAAATCTTTACAGGAGCAGAAAGCCTCCTCTTTCTCCCACAGAGCTGGTGGATTCCAACAGCTGACCTTGTGGTTAGCAATGCACCACGTAACCTACCACAACACCATGGCTCCCTTTAGTCTCATTTTGTTGTTGTTGTTAAGTGCTGTCAAGTCAGTTCCGACTCATAGTGACCATGTATAGGGTTTTTGAGGAAAGGCAGATGAGTTTGAACCACTGACTTTGCTGTTCAAGCCAACCTTGCAGTCTAGTGTTTATCCTACAATGCCACACCAGGACTCCTTAGTCTCATTAAGGTGCCTTTAGTTCCATTAGTTCAATGAACTAATTGATTTCAAGCCCTTTCAATCTCATCACTCTTCTTTCTTCTGCACATATAGAGACCAATGGTTGTACTGTAGACGGCCACTCATGAGCTTTCACACTCCTAGACGGCAGCCACTATTTTGGTTGGACCTTTTTTTAAAGGCACCCTTAGCATCATTAGAGTAGAAAGCCTCATTTTTCTCCCATGGAGTGACTGGTGGGCTCAAACCACTGAGTTTGTTCACAGTCCAGTGCTTATTCTATGGAGGAACCATGTTCCTCTCTGACATTAATGGTTGATATATAAACTTGAAAAATCATCCTATTAACTGGTCTTGCTTGTAGGCAATTTATTATTATCCTATCATTGACAGCTGTTGCTGTTAAGTGCTGTCGAGTTGATTGCAACCCACAGCAACCCTGCATAAGGTTTCTGAGACTGTAAATCTTCATGAGAGCAGAAAGCCTCATCTTTCTCCCAGTATTTAATAACAACAATAACAACATCATTGACAGTGTTATATTTGGGGGCAGGTCTTAAAATATTCTTTTTGATGATGAATTCGATGTTATTTTCAATTTGTCACTGCCAGCATGATTAGGCCAAATAATTAACTGATTTGAAATGGCTAATACTAGCCCACTTCAGCTTATTGTTTAGAATATCAATCTTCAAGCATTCCATTTAGCTTTCAGAACACCCAAGACCACTTGATCCATATTTCATACAATCCATGATTCCATTATTAATGGAAGTTTGCAGCTTGAAAATACAAGGAAATACAGTTTTTGTTGTTGTTAAGTGCCATCGAGTCAGTTCCAACTCATAGTGATCCTGTAAATCGTTCCCAAATAGCAGCTGGTAGGTTTGCACTACCAACGTTGTGGTTCACAGTCCACTGCTGATCCTTCAGCACCACATCAGGAGTCCAAGGAGATACTGAATGGTTTAAAATCAGAAAAGATGTGCTTCAGAGCTGTATCTTTTCATCATATTTACTCAATCTGCATGCTAAGCAAATAATCTGAGAAATTAGGTTATATGAAAAAGAAGGAGCATTAGGGTTGGAGGAAGACTCATTAACAACCTGCGATAGGCAGATGATGCAACCTTGCTTGCTGAAAGCAAAGAGGATTTGAAGCATTTATTGATGGAGATCAAAGACTATAGCCAAGACTATACAGCCTTCAACATAAAAAAAAACAAAAATCCTCACATCATGAAAACTGGAGACAAGATTGATGTCAAGGATTTCATTTTACTTGGATCCACAATCAATGCTCATGGTAGCTGGAGTCAAAAAATCAAAAGGCGTGTTGCATTAGGTAAGTTGGCTGCAAAAGACCTCTTTAGAATGTTACAAAGCAAACATAGCACTTTGAGAACTAAGGTACACCTGACCTAATCCAAGATACTTTTAATTGGCTCAGACACATGTGAAAGCTTGACTACATAGACTGCCAGAAGAGCACACGAATCTGTTTTAGAAAAAGTGAGCCAGAATGCTCCTTAGAAAAGGGGATGGTAAGACTTCTCTTTACTTTGGACATGTTATCCAGAAAGCCCAGTCCCTTGAGAAGGACGTCAGGCTTGGAGGGTCAGTGAAAAAGAGGAAAAGCCTCAATGACATGAACTGATACAGTGACTTAAATACACTAAGACAATGTGAGGATGGTTTACTATGTGTTGCCATGAGTCAGAACTAACTTGACTGCACCTAACAACAAAAGCAGCACACATAATGACTTTGCCTGAGAGATATTTGAGTTGTAACCTGGGTAAAAGCAGACACAGCATGCTTGAGACAATAAGATTGTTCATTATCTGAACTAATTTAGTGAAAGTAAGGCCTCAAAACCAGTAGCCATAAACACATGAGAATTTTTCAGAAATTTGGATGAAGGAATTAGAGTTTCTACAAGTTATAAAATGCCAGTTTGAGCCAAAATGTTAAGGGGAAGGATGATCCCAGCTAACACACTAACATGCTTCATCCATAGGCCCTTTCAAACAATATCAAACTATGTAAGATTACATGGTGACTTACTGAAGCAAAACCAGCAGTGTAGATGTAGATTACTCTGCTTACAAAACAAACAAGATGAGAACCATATGCCCTATTCTTTCTTCATGCCACACTCCACTAAGGGGTCTTCTGGCCCCACCCTCACCTAAGAATGGCCTTGATCAACTCTTAAAGCTTCCATTAAAATTCCTCTCAGGGCCTTCACTTCAGATTCTTCATTTCCAGAACATTCATTTTACTTTTAATTTGAAATTGTGTAACCTTTTTCTCAAAATTTCCCTGTTCTTTGTCAAATTATACTACAAATTTCTTAGAGACAAGAACCAAATCCCCTCCCTCTAAAAAAAAAAAAAAAAAAAAAACCACACACACACAGGTGGGAGAAAACCATATCCTAAACATTTTAAATTATACCCATAGCCTATGAAGTTCCTGGTGGGGATCCAGTGGAAGATAATGATGCAGAAACAAGTTCACAAATGACCTTGCCTGGTGAGGCTCCTAAATCAAGAGAAAAAAGGAAGAGGAAGAGATCTGGGTTGGAAGAAGGAAGATGAGTTAATGAAAATATAATTTGGCTTCAACATGTTAAGTTTAACATGCCTAAGAACCACCCAGGTTGTGATGCCAACAGTGTTTGGCTTGTTGTTTTTAGGTGCCATTGAGTTGGTACCGACTCATAGCGACCCTGTGCCCAAACGAACGAAACACTGCCCGGTCCCGGGCCAATCTCATAATCGTTGCTACACTTGAGTCCATTGATGCTGCCACTGTGCCAATCCATCTCACTGGGGGTCTTCCTCTTTTTCTCTGACTCTCCACCTTACCAAGCATGATATCCCTTTCCAGTGACTGGTCCCTCCTGACAATATGTACTAAGTATGAGAGACGAAGTTTGGCCATCCTGGCCTCCAAGGAGCACTCTGGCTGCACTTCTTTCAACACAGAGCTGTTGGTTCTTTTGGCAGTCCATGGCACTTTCAATATTATCCTCCAACACCGTAACTCAAATGCATCAATTCTTCTATGGTCTTCCTTATTTACTGTCCAGCTTTCACATGCATCTAAGGTTATTGAAAATACCATGGCTTGAGTCAGGCACACCTTAGTACTCAAACTGACATCTTTGCTCTTCAACACTTTAAAAAGGTCTTGTGCAGCAGATTTGCCTAATGCAATACATCATTTGATTTCTTGACTACTGCTCCCATGGGTGTTGATAGTTGATCCAAGAAGAATGAAGTCCTTGACAACTTCAATCTTTTCTCTGTTGATAAAAATGTTGTTTATTGGTCCAGTGGTGAGTATTTCTTTACATGGAGATGCAATTCATACCAAAGGCTGTGCTCTTTGATCTTCATCAGTAGTTTAAGTCCTCTTCACTTTCAGCAAGCAAGGTTGTATCATCTGCATATCACAGGTTGTTAATGAGTCTTCCTCCAATCCTGACGCCACGTTTTTCT
>NW_006408570.1:4747521-4753746 GCF_000296735.1 Chrysochloris asiatica | reverse complement strand
ATCTTTCTGATTGTATTGTTGTTGTTGTTGTTAAGTGCCATCGAGTAGGTTCCGACCCATAGCGACCCTGTACAGGGTTTCCGAGGGTGTAAATCTTTACGGGAGTAGAAAGCCTCATCTTTCTCCCGCAGAGCGGCTGGTACTCTAAGACTAGTCAGGGAAAACAAGCCCTCCACGATTATAGGCCAGCTGATACTTAGTAAATACAGACTGACCAAATAACCTGACTCTATTTAAGCTCTCTAAATGCCCATTCCAAGCCTTCTTTCCACTTTCCTGAAAGTGAGCTGACTCCCTAATTTTCACAGAACTATGGTCTTTCAGCTATGGACAAGCCAAGGACTAAGGTCCCTAGGGTGGGGAATTTGGGTGGAGAATGCTGCTTGTTTGTTAAAAGAACACCATACCCAAGGGCAGGGTCAAAGCTGAACCTTTCCATCTAGTTTGACTCAGTCAACTGAGTTGGTCAACCAACACTGGGGTCTCAAAGGGACCTAAGTAATTTCTTAATCAGAAATTTCCTGGTGGTCCTAGTTGGGAATGGCATACAGAGAAAGTGACTGGCTTCCTGTTTTGTTAGCAGTGAATCTAGCTGGAACTCCTGGCACTTGGTCACTCACCATATCAGATTTAAGTGGCTCTCATGTGCAAGACTACCCTCACCACAGAGCATAAGCTTAATTCAAGGTTGAAAAAAATTATTACACTCTGAATTGGCCCATGAGCTATAAAAGAGGGATTTATTAGGGAAAGTAAAGAGTATATAGTAATGTCACACCCTCTCCATAAAGATGAACTCCCTCCTACTTGGCATTGATTCCGGTGTCTCCAAATCCTGAACTAGCAGTGAGACTTGACACTGATGCTGAGATGGACATGGGGAAAAAGGAGGCGCTGAGGAATGCTCTAGAGAAGTTCTGGCAGAGGTCAAACCTGGCAAAGGAGCCTCTAAGCAGCCCACCTTCCTTGGATCCAGGAGTTGATGAAACCTGTGGCTGTGATGACATCACCCCGTTCACCACTTCCTGTTTCAATTGGAAGAAGGGGGAAGAAAAGCATCCAAATGTGAGAGATAGATTGCAGAATCCTTATCTCCTCCCCACCTTAGGCTCCTACTGCAAATTGTTGTTGTTATGTGCTGTCAGTTAGTTCCAACTCATAGCAACCCTGTCTAGGATTTCCAAGGAGTGTCTGGTGAATTTGAATCACCAACCTTGCGGTTCAAACAGACCTTGTGGTCCAGTGCATTATCCTACAGCACCATTAGAACTGGAAGTATGCAGAGACACAGCAAGGGGTCAATCACATGGTGTGATTCCAGTAGTCTGTAACTTGTTACCATCAAGTCGATTCTGACTCACAGTGACCCTATAGAACAGTGTGGATTCCCAAGGCTCTTATCTTTGTGGAAGCAGGCTAGCACATCATATTCCCACAGAGCAGCTAGTGGGTTCAAAACACTCATCTTCAGGTTAGCAGCTAAGTGGTTGTGCATGGCATCACCAGGGCTCCTTGATGCAGTAAAGGGGCAAGTAAATAGTACGGCTCAGTAGGAATTTGTTGAATGAAGAGCACTATGAGAGATTTCCTGCCCCAAAGACTTTTTCACTGACTTGCCACATCACCTTCAGCTGGAATTCATCCATTTGATTTCTACTCCTATGGGATAAAGCCACACAATTTCTAAAAATGTGTTCCATCAAACACTATATTCTGTGATTCTGGAATATTTTAATAAATTCTGCATTAAAGAAAAAAAACAAGTCTGAAAAAATGTTACATTCTTATCTCCTTCTTGGAGCTTTACAATGACCAATTTTTGTGTTTTTTTGGGGGGTGGGAGTGGGGTGGGCAAAGGCAGATGGGAGCTACTGTGAAATCTAACACTAAACTAAGACCCTTGTACCAGAAAGGCAGCTGAATAGACCAGGATGCTATCCAATTAGTCCAAAGAGTAGCAGGCAGAGTTCAGAGATAACTTGGTTGTCAAGAACCAGGAGAACCTGTCTGTTGGTAGAAATCTGCCCACTGGAAAAAAAAAAAAAAAAGGCCCCAGTGTCACAGAAGGAACCTGGCTCAGGAAAGGCTGAAAATTACAGCCCCTGGTGAGGGATTGACAGCGGGGTTGTAGTCATGGAATGAGCTATGGAAATGAGGCAGGATAATTGGTATTCCTAGAAAAAAGCAAAATAAAGGAGAGATGCAAGAGAGGCAAAGATATAGGGGCAAAGAACTATTCCTTGGGGCACAGACATACACCCAAGGAGTCCCTCCCTCATGGTCAGATCCAGCTACACCACTACATCCAGTATATGGGACTGGTTGGAGTGGGTGTTACTGTTGCTGTTAAGTGCCATCAAGCCAGTTCCAACTCATAAAGATCCTGTATAGAGGTTCCGAGGAGCAGCTGGTGGGTTTGAACTGCTGACCTTGTGGCTCGCAGTCCAGTGCTGATCATACAGTGCCATGCCAAGAGTCCAGGTGAGATGGAGGGCAATGTATATCCAGAACCTCCACAGAGTTCTGCTGATTCCAGCAAGAAAGGTTCAAACTTTGTCAAACTCAAGGGAGGAGGGAAGGGTGGGATTCATTCCTAGGATAATGTGCCTAAAGAAATGTTAGACACCAGGGAGGAATACACTCCAGCACAATCAAACCTATGAGACCAAAAGGTAACATGTGGATAAAAATAAAGCTCAGAGGGCAGGAAAGAAGGACAATGGATGGAGATCCCAGGGAGGACGAATGCTGTTACACTGAGATGATTGCAAACAACTCTATAAAACAAGATGTGTATAAATTGTTAAATGGAAAACTAATTTGCTTTATAAACTTTCACCCAAATTACAACAAAAACTTAAAAAGAGAGAGACTAATGACTTAGAACCCAGGAGGTATAAAATGAAACCAGAAGTCTAGATTTAAAAAAAAAAAATGCTGCGGATTTAGGGTGGAGTTGTGGACCGATGTGGATAGAAGTTGAGAGCCTGAGATGCACATCCATAAACCCAACTGTTGTTATTGTTGTTAAGTGTCGTCGAGTTGGTTCCTACTCAAAGGAAACCTGTGTAGCGTTTACAAAGAGCAGCTGGTGGGTTTGAGCCACCAACCTTGTGGCAAGCAGTCCAGTGCTTCTCAACGCACCACAGCTATCCCTATCAAGACTCTCCTGGAAGAGGAGGAGCTGTGAAAATTCAGCTCCTGAAGGCAATTTGAGTGCACTGGTAGCAAAAGGATGATGACTAGTCAACTGGGAAAGCTCTCTTTGAAGGCGCTCAGGCCCAAACATCAGTATACGTGAATCACAGAGGCAGCCTCTGGATTGGCTATTTTAGCTCCACAATGTTAGTGGGCTAGGGGATACCGCACCTTTGCAAGGATGGACATCCCAAGTGCTTTGTCATTGCTTTTGACATGGTTTATTCTGCTTTCCGGTAAAGCCTATCTCAGCATAGCTCATTGGGAAATCTAGACCAGAAGTTATCTGTGACCAGCAACCATTGAGGAAGTGCCCTGCCCTTATTGTCATGAGCGGCCTCTTTTGCGCCACTGTTTTGCATCATTTCTGGGAAGTTGTGCCTCTCCCCCTTCCTAAGACCTGTGATGGTCTTGTCTGAGGACATCACAGCAAACCACAGACCCAAAGGTCCTGCACTCCTTGTTATCTTCTGTCAGTCAGCTGCTCTGCCAACACTATACCTAAAAAAAAAAAAGCCAGTACACTGGTGGGAAATTTCTCTAACACCCCCACTTTGGGATCAGGAGCTCCCATCTCTAGCATCTTCTGTCTTTTCTCAAAGAAAACTGAATAAAGTAAAAGTGTTCTCTTCCTTCAAGACCCAGCTTCTCTTTTCAGAGTCTTTACCTCATCTGCATTGTATCTCCTTCCAGTCCCTTCAACTGGGAGCACAGTTCCCTCTACTCTCTCTCTGCTTTAGTATAGTTCTCAGAAATGAATCTCATAAACTCATTCACACTTCCACTAACATGACAGAGATGCTTCACCTTCTGGAGTGTCTACGTGTCTAACAGAGTCTTAAAGATTTAAATCAAGAAAAAGGAATTTCACTTGTGGAATCCCAAGCAAAAGCAAATGGTTCTTGAAGGGCAGGACACATTGTTGGTGCCCCTGAAATGACACCACTTGACAAAGCATCCTTGTCTCTTCTGATTCCATCACCTGACAGCCTCAAGCTGTCCTCCTATGCCAGCCCAGAGGTCAGGATCGCCTGGATTTGTGCCAGCACCCAAAGCCATCTGGTCTCCTTTAGAAAAGCAAAAGAGAGAAACAGCTTGTTTGTTCAGTAATCATTTTAATAGTCACACAACAGGTGGCACCAGGAGTCAGGGCACACCACACTCTCAACTCTGCCCCATCACTGCTTGCTCCTTAGGACATATCAACAGATTTTCTCTGGATGATGTAGTGGACAGAGCCACTTCAGCAGTAAACCAGAGCTACCAGGGATGTTTTGTTACTTGTGGGTTCCATTGCAATGAAAACCTAAAGTAAAGGTAAAGAACAAAGGCTTTGTAAATTCTTCCCTACAGCTAGCATCTCTATATATAGAACCTAGTATTCTATAAACAGAGTGCTCTACCTAAACACGTCTCAACAAGCAAAATTGGAAGGTAGAGGAAGAGGGAGTCTCATGTCTGTCTTTCCCTTCCCCTCCTTTCCTAAATCTCACATTTGAGTTCTGGGAAAATAGCATGGACTTTAGAGATGGGCAGATCTGAGTACAAAAATCCTTAACTCTACCTTTTATTAACTGTGTGACCTTGAACAAGTAACATAACTTCCTTGCTTTTCATTTTACTCAAGCAAAACTGGAGATGATAGTTTACAGGGTTATAATTAAGGAAAATGTACAAGAAGCATCTAATGCATGTTCTTCCCCATTTAGCTCACCATGCTCCTGGTGCCCTCATGTTACTCTCTGGTGGTCCAAGCTTCAACTTGAGTGTTTCCAAAACTGAAGCCTGTCTTTCCCTTCGTCCCCAACCCTATCAAAGCGTCCATTCCTTAGAAGAGCTTCCCTAATCACACTGTTAAAAGGAAAACCATCCTGATTACATAAATTCACTGAAAATGTGAACAATATTGTTGAGTCTTTATGGAACACTGTGCGGTTGCTACATTCCATGAGCCTGGAAATTCAAATGAGGAAGGACTTCTAATTGTTGAGGCTAAAGTGTTTCAAACATCACAGGATAGGGGACCAGTATGAACATGCCCACTTCTACCACTATGTCAGCCCTTACCCTGTAAACACAGCCCGCAGCTTTCTGCAGAGGAGATAACCAATCAGAGCTATAGAAAATCAGTTCAGCTTGCTGATGTCATAGCTCAAATCAACACAACAGGTCCAGAATAGAACTTGGAAGAGCCTTTGCTACCCCTCTCCTGCTCTTGTCATCACATGCCACTTCCTTTAGCCAGGAAGTTATGGTGGTGCCTTTGATCCAGAAGGTGTCCAACACCATCTTAAAATTCTTTTGACTTCATACAACAAGATTTGATTATGGTCATACACTTGGGACAGTTTAAGGTAGCCCTAGTCCCCACCCCTTACTTTTCCAAATGGTCTTGAGAAGGCCCAAGTTAACACTGAAGACAGAATGGGCCTGAATCTTGACTTTTCTCTCAGGCATCCAAGAAGGGAAACAGACAAATTTCTTGGTTTCCCATATACAGGAGCACAGAAGCAGATTTTTTAAACTGAAAATGTGCTATGCTGACTATAAGTTACAATTCAGCATGGGAGTTCTCATTATGGATTACTGCAATCCTGGTGTGGTGCTAAGGATAATAACTGGACTGCTAACCACAAGGTCAGCAGTTCAAACCCATCAGCTGCTCCTAAAAGAAACCCTATAAAGGGTTGCTCTGAGTCAGAAGTAACACAATAATACACAACAACAAATGTTCTATTTGACCTTCAGGGCAAGTCCGCCAAAAGTCAAAAGCATTAGTCCAGACTGGGGTCTCTGATGCCAACCACCTCTGGTAAATAGGAGGGATTGGCTGGCAGCTTTAACAGATGGGGCACAGAGAAAATGAAGGTGAAGTCCAGGGTGAGGGAGGGTTTGGTATATACTGGCAGGATTATACAACAGCATGTGCTTAGGGAGCCGTCAAAGAAGAGACAACAACAGCCATTTTTAGTTATTTTATATTTATTTTTGGGGGGGGGAAAAAAAACAAAGCTTCCAAAGTAGTCA
>NW_006408570.1:4742194-4746191 GCF_000296735.1 Chrysochloris asiatica | reverse complement strand
ATATATATATAGTGGGGTAAAAGCATCAGGAGCACCACAATTTTTCCATTGCTTAGGCTTCTAAAAAATTCTTAATCTAGTCCTTGGCTTGAGCCGAAAGCAAGGGAAACCAGGAGTCTGACGATTCAAGGTCAATATTCATTTTTCCATCCAACAAACATGTGAGGGGCTAGAAAGTGGCAGGCCTTTACTCAGTCCTGGGATATACTGGCAAACAAAACAGATGTGGTTCCTGTGCTCCCAATCTAGTCAGATTAGGAATAAAAATTGAAGCAGAATCCAAAGCAAAAGGTCTAAACTGGAAAATAACCAAGACTCTGCAGCAAGTAACAGGATGCAGAGGGAGGAAATCTTTTCTGGATGCTAACAGAAGAGCCTGTGGGAAGGCACAGGGCTGTTCAAGGAGATGAACTGGTTCAGATAATGCCCTCTCTCAGCACAGGCTCCCCCACCACTCTTCTGGCAGATGAGAAAACCACTGTGGTGGTTACGGTTCGTCAATAGCATGGTGATCAGTGGTGCCTTCACAGCAAGTGCCCCATGAGGCTCATAGCCACAGACTGCGATGTACCCTATGAACTAATGAGTAAGACCCTGAAAACTCCAAAGAAAAACACAAAACTTGAGTTATCTGCTGACCAGGATTCTAGCAAGACTGGAACAGTCCAGAAATGAGAAGCATAAAAACAATTTGCAGAAGAAGCAAAACGACTCTCCCTGACTTGTAGCCTACAGCCCCCAGACACTGCATGGAAAGGAAGAAGAGATTTGCTGAAATAGGCTATAGCCAGAAGTTTCCTGAGAAGAGAGGGCGTAGAGAAAATAAGGATGCTCTGTTAGAGGAAGGAGTCATTCCAGAAGCTCAGCTCTGGCACTGCCAGAAGTGATCATGGTGATGGTGGAGAGCCAACACAGTAAAAGCAAGAGCTACTGCGTCAGTACACCATCAACAAAGCAGAAGAGTAGAGAGGTCTTGAAGTATTTGACCTCTCAGGGCCTCCATTTCCTTATCTGCAAAATGCAAAGGATAATAAGAGTACTTACCTCATAAAGAACAAGATTAAGTCAAAAAGTATTACTACTAGAATTCCAGTTTATACTTACTTAAACACGTATTGTTTGGAATAACAAAACATGATTAAACATGTCTCTGTCATCAATGGATACCTGCAAACAAGTTCTTTCAGTAATACACTTGGGTAAAGATACTAGGGTATCTTTAAATTAAAAAAAAACAAGCAACGCATGAAGATAACTAACTCAAAGAGCTAATCTTTCCATCAGTCTTTTAAGCAAGACTGAAGCTAATGGAAGACAATTTTTATGGAATGAATCATAACCAGAGATGAGTCAAGGTCCAATCAAAACAATGGCTTTTGAAGGTATTTGCTGGATCAGTTAAATTTAAGGCAGAGAAATCACCTCAGAAGGTTATGGTGAGTGTTTTGGGTGACTCCTAAGGGATAATCTTGATAGATTTTCTTGAAAGAACAGGATGATTGGGGAGGGTAATGGTTAAGAGGAAGTTTCAAGAAAACTGACAACTGTATTGGTGAGAAAAAGGTCAGGAAAATTGTTCCAAAAAAACTTTTCCCATCACAACAATATACCAACTCATTCTTTGAGAGTAGCAACAGCTGTCCTGTGAGAATTTCATTAGAAAACCTGACCCTATCCACCCTACAGCCCTGATTTTGCTCCTTCAGGTTTCTTTTTATTCCCCAAAGTCAAAGAACATTAAAAAGGAACATGATTTAAATCCCTTGAAGACACCAAAACTACTACTTTGACATGGAGTAAATTGAAGAATGCAGAATTCTTTAGGAAAGGGTTAGAGAGCTGGAAACACCACCTCCCAAAGTTTATAGATCCAGATGGAGGATGTGTCAAGAAATAGTATTTTTGATACTTTTGTTTAATAAAGGTTTGTATGATTTTACAACAATACTTTCTGACTTACCTTCAAATATATAAGGTGCTCAGAACAGCATAAGAACATGTGTCAGGCATATAATTAGCATTACGTAACAGCTAGCTACCCCTTCTTTAGCACCTCTGGCAGGAAGTAGCTGCTGATGGGATATGTAGGTGCTCTGCTATTTTAAGAATCACCCTCCTGCCATCTTGAGTCAGAAACAAGAAACTAGACTTCCTAAAATATTTGATGTGGCCAGAACTAGAGTACCATGAGTTTATGCCATTTAGTAGCCTATCAATACTCCCAAGCTAGAGTGAGTAAATAAATACCTGTGACAGTGCTTTCAGAACTCATCACTCCAAAGGAAGAATAGATGCTTCAAGTAGCTTCCATGGTAAAGTCCACTCTGGAGAAAGCAAAAAGCTACATCACAGGTCCCATCACTTCGAGTCAGGCTGTGAATTCGGATCCCAACCTGTGTTACACACCATATTCATTCCCACAGCTTATCAACTGAATGCCTTTTGACAGCATCCAAATATCATATGCATTCTCTGAAATAGAGATTTACTATCTCTAGGTCTACAATATTCAAAAGGAAATGGTACTTTCAGGTTGGGAGAAAGGAAGATAGATTAAAGCTTCCTGCTTTTCCTCCTTTTTCTTCTTCAGTAAATAAATTTGGACAACCAGTTACACCCAACTGGAAATAGAAATAGAGCCAGATCCTGACCACTCTCTTCAGGCCACAATAAATTTCAAATGGATCAATATTAAAATTTAATGATTTAAAAATAAATATATACATGCAAAAGAAAAAATAATCAATGAAAATTAGTGACTATTTTGTAATTTTGAGGTAGAGAAGCATGTTTTATCTAAGTATTGACCTAGCACACACACACACACACAAAAACTAAAAGGAAAAGATCAATTTGACTACCTAAAATTCTAAAACTTCCAGAAAAAAAAAATATGCACAAATAAAGTTCAAATGACAATAACTGTGTATTACATATAAGAGGAGCTCTGGTACGGCATTGTAGGGTAAGCACTGGACTGATAACTTCAATATCTACCATTCAAACCCACTAGTCACTCTCAAAAACCCTATACAAGGCCACTATGAGTCGGAACCAACACAATGGCACACTGTAATATGTTTATGTGGTAATAAATGAAAAATAAAAACAAAAGAAGGGGAACAAACAAGATGGCAGATTGGGTGGAAGTGCAGTAAAGGAGCTTTGCCAGCAACAACACAGAATACCCTTTCGAGGATTGTCAGGGGATGGTCCCAGAACTCTGAACCAATATAAAGGAATATTTAGAAGATTGGAAGGGGATGGTCCCAGAACTCTGAACCACATATAAAGGAATATTTAGAAGGTTGGAAGGCTTATAGCTGGGAGAATTTGTGGCAGAAGCCAAGAAATCCATTGCTTTCTAATTCGAGACACTCAACTGCTCGAGGAGCCACCATCTTGGGTGAGACCAAGCAGGGGAAGGATCGGAGCAGCTACAGACGCCTGGCAGAACCACAGAGATAAACGTGTGGACATTCTTCTCTTTTGGTAGCTGTTCATTGGTCCCTTGCTGTCTGCGCATCTCCATTCGTGTGACTACAGGGGTGCCTGAGCTAGTGGACACCTCAGTCCCACCGTCGAAGGGTTCTATGCATGCGCACAGTTCCCTTGAAATTTAAAGATACAGTTTCCAATTAAAACCAAACGGCCACAGCCGGCCTGGAACTGTTTACACCTAGAAAAAAATGCCTTAACGGAGATTGTGGAGCGGGACAAGCAGATAAAAAAGGAAATAGGCTGAAAATTAAATCCTAAGTGACTTCTCAAGAAGAAGAGTGAAAAGGGAAGCCCATTTCCTGATCACATCTACCTGGAGGTAATCTTCAGAAAGCATAAAAAAATACCAAAATACATACCCATCTAAGTATTAAGGCCACAGATAACCCCTGAATATGCCCAAAAAACAGAAGCAGATGACCGTATCTGCACATGTCCAGAAACAAGATAAAGTGACTGAGGTAAATGAGCTGGAAGTAGACCTACACTCCATACT
>NW_006408570.1:4708404-4739714 GCF_000296735.1 Chrysochloris asiatica | reverse complement strand
ATGTAATGAAACAAGGTATATGATTTATTGAATGTAAAACTGATGATATGCCCTGTAAACTTTCACTCAATCCACAATAAAAACCTTAAAAAAAAATAAAAAAGAAGGGAGTAATGAAAAGAGAGAAATAAGAAAAGGAAGATAAATTATTACTATTTTAAGTAAAAAGGTTAGGGAAGAGTGACTCCATGGTTAACAGATAAAACAAATGGGTTACGTATCAGAGAATAAAATGTATTATTACATATGCACATTGAAATATAATTCAGCCATTTATCCTGTGTTTGAAATGAAAAGATACCTACAAATTGAAAAGAAAAGTGTTACTGGAAAATTGTACAAAGAATATGAACAAGTGATTCAAAGAAAAAATAACTGCCTAAAATATATCTGAAAATATATTCAGCTTTTAAAATTCTAAGAAATAGAGATGAAGTCACGTTTATTAAGCCAGTTCTACTCTGTTCTATTGGGTCACTATGAATTGGTATTGACTCAACAGCCATGGGATTTGCTTTTTATAGCTGTTATATTCTAACCATTTTACTTGGATTAATTGATTACAATCACCCCATGAAATAGCTACTACCATTATCTCTTATTTGACCATCGATGAAACAGACTGAGAGATAGAGGAAGGTAAATAACTTACCCAAGGCCACACCGTTAAGTGGTGAATCAGAACTCATGTCCCAGTAGACTGGCTCGAGTCACACTCTTAACTCCATTGTCACAGTGACAACACCATTTCACCTGTCAGATTCTGAAAAATGAAAAACGAAATACCCACTATTACTGAAGATGTGGGGAAACAGATAATTTTATGTGCTGTTGGTACAAGTTTAACATTCTTACAAGTAGTATGGCATCATTAAATCAACATTTTAAATGTATCTAACTATAACTCAGAAGTCATGATGTGGTGCTATAGGAGAAGCCCTGGACTGCTAACCACAAGGTCTGTGGCTCCAACCCACCAGTCGCTCCTCAGAAACCTAATTCAGGATCTCTATGAGTCAAAAGCAACTAGATAGCACTTAACAACAATAACAACTATAACTCAAGGAGATAGACTGACAGTGGCAGCAACAATGGGTTCAAGTGTAACAATTGTGAGGATAGCACAGGACCAAACAGTGTTTTGTTCTGTTGTGCACTACATCACTAAGAATTGGAATCAAATCAACAGCATTTAACAACTATAACTCAGCCATTCCATCACTTGAAATTTATTCAAAGTAGAGAAGTAGGCAAGTATACAAAGACATATATATCAAGATGTTTATAATACAGCCTGGAGCGGCTAGAAGAATAAAAGATAACTCTTGAAAGAAAGACCTGCAGGAAAAATGGAGGCAGATGGGCTGTTACTACAAGAACAAACAAATAGCTTCCCTAGAAAACATCAAGGCAAGTGGCCAGGTCCTCTCAACGCAAACCCCCTTCCAAGACTAAGACTCAATGGGAATGCATGCTCTGATTGGTGACCACACACATCACCGATGGGGGGAAGTGGGGTAAAAGCAGCAATGAAATGGCAAGCTAAGACCTACAATGTTCGGTGGACTTCTGTGGACCCAGTTGGGGACATGGTTGGCAAGCAGTGTGAAGAGACCTGGGGACTCTTGGACCCAGAGACAGTGGCGTGACCACGGAGGACTCGAGAGGAGAGTGGAGCTACCTACCAACGGAAAGAGAGGACATATGCACAGGAGCACCCACACTTGCAGATGATACCCACGTGACCTGGACCGGATAACTTGATGATCAGAGCTCATCCAGGAGAGGAAAGAAGAGGGGGGGAAAAAAAAAGAGTGAGCTGATACAATCTGATGAACTTGACCTATACCTATGGAGCAGAGACTCAAAAGAGGGAACAAATCCTTACAGCAAGAAACATCCACACACAGAGTGGACGGAGAAGGGCAGCTTGGACATTGGATACTCAAATGGGGAGAGGGGGACTACAAAGGCAAGAAGTAACTGGCTTACAAGCTTTCAAGAGGGAACCTGGTGCTAGGGAGCATGGTGGAAGGCAGAATCTCTAGTAGGTACTATTCAATCTGTCTGGGCAGAGATGATGAAAGGAGATACATATGGGTAACTCGTGATACTGTAGTGAATAATGCTTATCAGGATGGATTATGAGGGTTGGAAATGCAAAGGTAGAAGTTTTGTAACAAGGAAGGGAGTGATTAATTCTCCAGGATAGGCCTCTGGGACCATCAACGGAGGGAAGAGCCGAGAGCAAGACCCTACCCAGAGAAACAGAGATGCCTGAGATGGAGACAGAGATGATGACGTGGAGTGACGAAGCGACTGGGGACTTTGAACCGAGAAGGAAAGGGACTGTGGGCTGAAAACTGGGGGAAGAGAGGGAAGTGTAACGGGCGGGTTTCTGGGATATACCCTTTGGGTGGTTGAGGATGCATGGAGGGGACTGGAACCATGGCAGTGAGATGATATACGATGGAATGAATGTAAAACTAAAGTTCTCCCATGTAAACTATCATATAATTCACAATAAAAAAATTTAAAAAAAGATGTTTATAATAGTAAAAATTTTGCAAATAAAACCTGTTATATCCAAAGCACAACAACGATAACCAAAAAAAAAAACTTTCTTCATAGACTTTACAATCTAATGAAAGGGATTAGGCAATAAACAAGATTTCAAAAGTCTGTATTACATCAGGGCCAATAATTGTTATTTGTTGTTGTTGTTGTTGTTGTTGTTTAGTGCCATCGAGTTGGTTTTGACTTATAATGACTTCTCTGGTAGCGTAGTGGTTACGAATCGGGCTGTGAACCTTAAGGTTAGCGGTTCGAAACTACCAGCTGCTCTGCGGGAGAAAGATGAGGCTTTCTACTCCCGTAAAGATTTACACCCTCGGAAACCTTGTACAGGGTCGCTATGGGTCGGAACCGACTCGACGGCACTTAACAACAACAACAACAACAATAGTGTATACAGTTTCTGAAGCTGTAAATCTTTAAGGCAGCAGTATCCTCTTTCTCCCACAGAGCACTGGTGGTCTTGAAATGCCAATCTTGTGGTTAGCAGTCCAGTGCTTACCCTATGGATCCACTGTGCTCTACAGAAAAATAAAGAAGGGAAAGAAGACAAAGCAGAAAGAAGGGCTTTTGTAATTTTAAGAAAAGGGATCAGGGATGATGAGCTAAATGGGTTAAATATTACAGAATAAAGTACATTAAGGTACATCCACACACTGAAAGTCTGTCCAATATTTAAAGACACAAAAAAAGCATACACAACACAATAAAGTGGGGAAAAGGTTATAAAACAGCATTAAAGAAGAAAATTAGTCTTAAGGTATGATTTACATATGTGTATGCATGCTACAGTCTAATTTGTAGAGAGGAACAACACACAAAGAGATGGCAACACCAAGCGAGGGTTCAGGCTGAGAGCCAGACAAGTGATACATGTGGCATCTGTCTGTTTTCCCACCCACTCATCCTCCTCCCCACACCCACATTGTGTTCCAGAAGGATTTAAGGATAGCAAATCCGCACACTCCCACAAGTTCTTCAACTCTATTCTCCCTCAACTTTCCCCTTCCTCTTACCAGACCAGGCCACTGATAAAGAGAAAAGGACAAAGGATAAACTGAGGGGGCACTAAGGATGGAAGAAAACTCCCATGGGATCAAGAAAGGATTCCTCTCATTTTAGCGTACTGGAAACAGGTGCTGGAAGGCACACCTCTCCTCCCTGCAGATCTGTCCAATTTGAAGTAAGGCTACATGACTCAGAGTCACTATTTCATCCCCTACTAAACCCAAAACGCCCTGCAGGGGCAGTCAGGAGCAAAGCTGGCTCATTCACAGGGAGGCACAAGCCAGAGTGCTCCTGCACTCAAGAGCCCACATCTTCCTATGGGCAAAAGCCCTTTTTGCCCCCTACCTTATCTTCCTCTCAATGCCTGACCCATGAGCTATCTTGTCTAAATAAAGAATTCATGCCCAAGTTCTCCTTCCCCGCCCCTCCCATACCCAGTTCCTCTGACTAGTCTACCCAGAGTTTAAGATGCACTGGTTTCCCTATTAAGATTCTGAAGATTAGGTCCCTACCAAGAAAGTTACCCAGAGTGACCAGATGTGCTAGTTTGATTAGAACACTTAAGAGTTTGGGGTGAAATTTTGAGTAAACTGGCAACTATGGCTCAGATACACTGCTCTCAGATTACATTCTTGTCTGAGCATAAAGCCACAAATGAATCAGCAACCTCTCAAAGGTAGAATACAAGTTGCTGTCCCCTACTTCTTTAGCCTGAGGGTGGGAGTAGATTCACAGGAATGCAGGCAGTGCCTATGGGAAAAAAGTGACTGTTTCAAAATATTTCTTACATATTGTCACCTACTATATGCCAGGCCGTTAGATGTTTTTATATACTAGCACCAAAATGGCAAAACTGCTTTTATCCGAGCAACTTAGACATTGGCTACCTAAATGAGGGGGCAACAAAGGCGTGAAGTGACTGGCTTACAAGGTTTCAAGAGGGAGTTTAGTTTAATAGTGTGCAGAGGAAGATAAGAGTTCCCTCTGAATAGTTTTCATCTTGTCTAGATGGGTCTGGTGAAAAGAGGTGGGGATAAGATTATGATTCAAATAGTAAATAATTGTTATTATGACTAATTGTGACTGTCACAACTGTAAAGGTAGAAGTTTTGTAACAAAAATGAGGGAGTAGTTAGTCTTACAGTACAGAAACAGAGGACCCTAGGACCATCAAAGGAGATTAGCATGATCGGAATGTGGGAGCCTATCCAGAGAGGGACACTAGAGATGGAGGCAGAGACGAGGACATGGAGAGACAGAGCAGCTGAGGACTCTAGACTTATAGAGAGGGACTGAGTGCTGGTGGCCAGGAGGCAGACTTTCAGAATGTGCCCTTTGGTTGTTTAAATTATTATATATTCTTGAGTGTTTTTATGCATATCCAACCCCCCAACAAAAAAAGGAATAGAAGCAATTACTGTTGAATGATGATGCTTGGAGACTGTAATCATTGCACTGAAACGATGTTGTTCTCCCATGTAAACAATCACTCAATTTACAATAAAAACTTCTTTAAAAAATTGCTTTTACCAATCATTACTAATATATGCAACTCAATTCAAGAAGGACACTGGGGCATGGATATTTCCTAGACATAACCAAACACCACACAGATTGGGTTACTTGATTTGAGGGTTTAGGACCTTAATCTCAGAGGAACAACTCAGCCATTTGGTATAATACAGTTTACAAAAATCACATTGCACATCCTAGTTTTGTAAGCAATGTCTGGGGTCTTAAAAGCTTGTGAGTGACCATCTAAGACAACTATTGGTCTCAACACATCTGGAACAAAAAGAAAGAAACCAAATACTCAATGAAGGCACTAGTCTAGAGGACTAACAGTCTACATGAATGGTGGCCTCACCTACTTTAAATCAAAACTAGATGGTGCCCAGCTACCATCAGCAACCATCCTGACAGGGCACAACAGATGATCCTGGACAGAACTGGGGTGGGAAGGGGTAATGCAAAACTGAGTTCAAATTCCTTTAGAAAAAAAATTAATAAATTAGAGACTAAAGGAACCTAAGACTATTACCTTGGAATAGCTTTTAAACTTAAAATATAAACCACTCCTGGAAGTTACCCACCTATCAGCCAAAAGACCAAGGGGCTCATAAAATAAATGAGTACCCATGAGTTCTATGCGCCTCTAAACAACCATCTAAATGAGACCTAACAGCCAATATTTACCCTAGGCCAAAGATGGGGGACAGGGAAGCTAAATTAATGGAAAGAGGACCACCAGAATGGAAAGAATGAGAATGCTGACACACTGTGGAAAAGTATAACCAATGCCACTATCACTGAATAATACAGAGAAATTATCAAATAATTTGCTATGTCATTTTCTCCAGAATCACAATAATTAAAAGAAAGAAAAAAAGTGAGAGACAGACACAGCAGCAGCCTAGAACACATATAGATCTAGCTGTCCTGATACTAGGAAGAGAACAGAAAGGTTTAAGACAAATAAGTGTCTCTACCCACTATCAAGCCAGAGCCTTCAGCCCTATTTCCAATAAAGTCATTCCAGAGGACGATGCACCTGGAAAATGGCCCCATGTTGACTTCTGCTCTCTTTCCTGGGCTTTCAGCAGGGAAATCCCTCCCTACACCACCCTCCCACCCAGCCCCACACACACCTAGTCTGCAAGTGAAAGAAAAGGTACAAGATGAGTCAGAGAAAAACAAAAGGCAATTACTCTTCCAGCAGTGAAGTCCATCTCTCTCCCTCTGCCTCTATTTTTATCTCATCTTTACTGAATATGTATTTGTTGAGCAACTTCTAAATTATGCTTATAACTAGAGAATATCATAAAAACATGTCTCCTATCTTCAATTTACTCCATGTGGAAAAACAAAATGAAAACACAGGAAGCATGTTATAAAAAACAGGGGCTCTCCAAGATTTCTAGTCCTGAAATAGAAAGAACAAATGAAGGGATATCCTGACATACACAAGGATCTTTGATCTCAAACACTAAATCTCCCTTTTGTTTCATTCTTATAAGAGTTGTGTTTCACTTCAAGAAAAGTCCAAATACAAAAATCCAAAACATAAAGTTGGGGGATCATTCACTAGATAAAAATATCTTTACTGTACAGTTTAAGGAGATGAAATCTAACTTACCACAACCACCCTGTCCTTGCACACACATTTCATCCAACTTTACAGGATTACGTTTATAGGATGAAACAAGGTACTTTTAAAAACGTTTATAAGAGGCAATGTAAGAGGCAAAATAAGGAAAAACTATTCCAACAGCACAAATGCACCTTAAAAAAACTCACTTCAGAAATATTCTAGGTGTTCAACAGGAAGTAACACTGTCACAGGAGTCCTGGTGTGGCGCTGTGGGTTAATGCGTCAGACTGCAAAGCCATTTGAACTACAAGGCCAGTGGTTCAAGCTCACCAGTTGCTCCTTGGAAACCCTATATAGGGTCACTATAGGTCAGAATCAACTCGACGGCACTTAACAACAACAGGAGAGATGTTCTAGGTAGCTATGGTCTCCTCATATGCAGCATGATTTCCTTTTCCTCTTAATCTTGAAAACTGTTCCATACCAGTACGTGTACGTGAGTGTGTCTGTGTGTACATATCATTCTTCTTAACAGTTGTATAATATGGTAATATCTACCATAATTATCCAAGTAAGCCCTTCTTAATATATAGTAAGATTTTTTAAGCAAAATGTATAAAAAGGTTTGTACCCCAAATGTGCATGTTTTCTTCCAACAAAAAAAATGTTCAGATTGCATTCCTACGCTCTCACATAATTTGGACATGTCATCAGGAGGAACCAATCCCTGGAGAAGGACATCATGCTTGGTAAAATAGAAGGTCAGCAAAAAAAGAAGACATTCACCAAGATGGACTGACACAGTGGCTGTACCGATGGGCTCGATCATACGAACAATTATGAGGCTGAAGTCAGTATTTGGTTCTGTTCTACAGAAAGCACTATGAGTCAGAACCACGTTGACGGCACCTAACAACAACATATATTCTCAAAGCAGCTATGAACTGGTGTCTGCTATTTGTTTGCACTCCTAGTTAGCAGTGTGTCACCCTGGCTTCTATCAAATTGTATGTTGGCTTTGTCAGTGTCACAGAGGTCACCAAAAACTAAGCCAAGGAAACGCACGACCTTCACAGCATCTTCTGAATACTAGGGTCACTCTATACTCTGGCTTGGCAACAGTATTCCTTTTATGTGTTTTAACTCTGAAGACTTTTTTTAAAAATACTTCCATTATCCAATTTTTTAAATAGGCACCTCTTTCATCTCAGTATCTCTGGGTCTGGTGCTTCGTTTCTTTTAGTGAAGTACATGAGTGTGGAATCAACAGGTGCATCCCAGTTTGAATTGCAGTTCTGTGATCTGCAAATAATCCATCTCTCAATTCCTCTGTAAATTCATCTGTAAAACAGGGCAATACCATCTATCACTTACACAGGTGAATTCAAAGCCCCTTCAAGAGTGACAGAGTGCTGTCTTGGTAGAACAAGCACTGCCTAGAAAAGTTCAAGAAATGCTCAAAGCAACAAGCAGTGAAGAACAACAAGTAATTTGACACACTGACAAGAAACAGGATGTTTCCAGTGACAGCAACAGCACATGCAAAGGGTGAGAATTGTGCAGAGGCACAATGTAGCCACACATACACTGACAAGAAGATGAAAATGTCAACAAGTATTTACTGAATGCTTCTAGGCCCTATAAACACTGAAGACACAACCATAAACAAGACAGTCCCTCCCTTCATGGAACTTATTTTAATCTAGTAGGAGAAAAAGACAAACAAGCAAACCGCAGTTAAGTGGTCTGGTAGAAGCAAACAGGGCACTAAGAGGGTACCAGGGAGATTTTCTTTGTGTCTCTAAGAGAAGATAATGTGCAACTGGCACTGAAAAGAAAGGGCTAGTTAACGAAGAGCAGGATACTGGTGGTTCCAGGCAGAGGTTATACTACAAAAGCCCTGAGGTGAGAGAGGGGTGGAGAACAGGGCCAGAAACTGTGAGCAGGCATGAGTCCTTATGGTGGGCAAGGAGAAGAAAAGGTCTGGCAAAGACCAGATCTGCAAGGCTCAAATCACCATTTGGACCAAATTGTATAAGACAGTTCCAAGCTGAGACTTTTGGGTTTGATTGTGTAGGTAGTAGGAATGCAAAAGAGGATTGTAAACGAGAAAATAAATCAGGTTGCTTTATAGAATAAGTAGAAACAGTGTGGAGTCCTGATGTGGTGCTGGAGGACAAGCACTGAACTGCTAACCACAAGGTTGGCAGTTCAAACCCACCAGCCACTCTTTGGAAATCCTATACAGGGTTGCTGAGTTGGAATTGACTCAATGGCACTTAATAACAGCAAAAGCAGTAGCTTGGATGGACACAATGGGGAGTGAAGACATCATGGAGACCACATGGGGAGGCCTATGTTAGGGCAGGGTCAATGTACACAGAGAAAAGAGGAACCCACAGACCAAGCTGAGATGGAATGGACAGACCTCAAGGTCTCTATTCTAGCCAAGAGGGCACCTGCTTTCTGAGGTCAAAGTCAAAGCCTCAGTAAGCCCAGAGGTACTGACCCATCATGGAGGGGTGGGAGTGAGTCATTAAGGACCCCCTACATTATCTGGGCTCTGCTTCTACTGTGGCAATGAAAACATGTGGTGTGGGCATATGGAAATGATGTTCACTGTCCCCACTGGATAACAGGTGACAGGTTACTAAGACATTTAAAATGGATCCAAGTAAAGAAATCACATCCCTTTTTAGTTCCCATTAGGGACTGAATTCTCTAATTCAGTTTCTGACTGTTGTCAGAATTACCTGTGGCGCTGGAGGACTGCAGATTCCTGGTTACCACCACATACCTACTGAATCAAAACATCTAAGGCATCAGGAATCTGCATTTTAATATGATCCAGCCACCCTCCCATCTCCACACACATTACCCTCCAAGAAATTTAGATGAAATCAAGCTTCAAAACCACAGTTCTAAGAACAAGGCTGATACTGAAAAAGGCTCTCACCTACATCTGGCTAGCAACGTTGAAATTAGAGGACTATTTAGAGCCAAGAATCAAGCTGCCCTGGGTGAGTAACCTAGAAAGAGGCATATGAATGAATTATGAACTCTCAAAGTTACAAAGTATAAAACAGAAGCAGGAAATCAGAACATTGGGCTGGGAGAGCAGAGGAACTGAGCAAAGACATACAGCACCTGGAGAAATCACTCACAATGGCCATAGTCTCCAGTTCTTTCAGGTTGGTTTTCCCAATGGAACACTAGGAGTATAAATGTCTCACCTCAAAAGACCATAGACTGCTCGGTATGTGCATAATCACCAGTATTTCCCAGCCATCCAACCTATAAAAGAGAACACACTGTCTTCCTCTTAGTAAGCACTGTTTCTATCCTCAGGATTCCTCATCAGTACCCACTGTGATGCCAGCTACTGATCGACCTACGAAAGAGGTCCAGGCTACAGAGAAAGACCTATAGAACACTTAAAATATTTATTATAATATATAATAATAATAAAATATACTGACTAGCATGACTCACCAAGACACTCTACTTGGCATGCCATATATGAGGGTAAGTATAATAATACTGATACTAGGATTCCAGTTCATTTGTGCATAGGTCCATGCTACACAAAACATACATAAAAATATGTCTCTGTGATAAGTGGATGGCTGCAGACAAGTTCTCTTGTCTTGCTCTCCTTAGGATGTCTTCAAAAAAAGGTCCAATCAAAACTGTGGTTTACAAAGGGATCTAGAGGACCAGCAAAACTCAAGTCAGAGAGGTCAGTTCAGAAGATTATGGCAACTTTTGGGGATCCCAAAAGGGTAATCTTGATGGACTTTCTCAAGCGACACAGGATGATCAGGAAGAAGTTTTAAGAAAGTTGAAAAATGCACTGGGGAGGAGGCAAGACAAATTAAACACATAAATATTTTTCCATTACAATAATGCACCTGCTCGTTCTTTGAAGGGTAGCAGGGCTTTCCTAGGAGAATTTCTTTAGGAAATGTTATCCCATCCTATCTACCTCTTTTTGTTCTCCAAACTCAAAGAACATTGAAAAGTAGCACAATTTGAATCCCTCAAGAATTGTCCAAACTGCTGCTGAAAAACCGGTTTTGTCCTAATACTTTTTGACTTACCCTCGTACTTAACAGACCATTCCTAGTTATAAAACTTGAAGCCCACCACCTAACAGCCCTTCACACCCATCATCCATGCACATCTAACTAGTCTATACTAGTCCATACCAGTGGAGTCTCACCCCATATTCGACTCTATTCTCACCCCATATTCTCCTCTAACATACTCTCTGAAATTTAGAGACAAATTTCACAAGCTCAGACTGGGCAGAGTCCTAAACTCCTGAAGCTGCTGAGGCCAACTCACATGTGCACACAAGCATCTTCACCCTACTCTCAAGGTGCTACAGAATCACTGCAACCTTCCATAGAAGACATCTTTTGCAAAGAAGAGTTTGTTGGAGCTGGTATATTTCAGAGAGAAGGCAAGCTAACGACAGCAGAAGCTGAGATTTTTCTCGGGATTTGGTTTTAAAGTTAATAACACAAAAAATACAAACAAATATGCAACCTAGTTCAAACCCTCATGTATCAATTTCCTGATTCTTCCTTTAATCCAAAAGCTGGCTCCACACTAAAGAGGTAAAAACGCTAAAAGATGATTTAAGTAATCCCCAAGATTATTTATGACCTTAATCCTGAACTACTTGCCTTGTCCCTTCTTATACACACCCACTATCCTGATTCTCTAGGTTTCTAAACGAATGATTCAGCTTCCGGTTTTCAGTCTTGCCTCATCTTTTTCCTCAGGCCTTGTTTCTTCCTTGTATAGGATTCCACTTCACCTTCAGTTACTCTACCATCAGCCACTCTGCCTACACAGATGCTCAGTCTTGGTTCTCAGGGCACACAGCCCCTCCACGGACAAGTCCCCTGCTAGGATTACCTGGTTTCAGGAATGTGACCTGGAGAGAGACATGCATGTTAGATGATTCATCAAGGCAAACACAGGAATCACCAAAGGTAATAGAATAAAAATAATGAGTGCATGACAATGAGTCAAGGGCCAAATGTCTAACCCTTACCCTGACACCCTAAGGCATACCTTTCTAGTCCTCAAGTGCTGCCCCTTATACTTCATCTGCTTCCCACCTGCCAAACCCATTTCAAGGGATCCTTCCAGCCCATAGCCTATCATGTGGGCAGTAGGAATATATAGCGAGTACAATCATAGACTTTGTCCCACAGAACTTAAGAGTCCAGTGAAAATGACAGATAATTAAACAACTATAACATGTCCAACAATTAAAGATAATGCACACAGAGCTATAGGATCAAAAACGCCAGTCAAGTGAAGTAACATCTAAATTGAAATGTGAAGGATAAGCAGGAGATACCCAGAGTGGCAGAATATTTGAGGAAAAATATTCTAGGCAGAGGGAAAAGCATATGCAAAGGACCTATAGCAAGAAAGAGCATCTGCCCATGTAAACTATCACATAATTCACAATAAAACATTTTAAGGGAAAAAAAAAAGAGAGAGAGAGAACCAATAGATCTGTTTCGAGAAAAAAAAAAAGAAAGAGCATCGGTTAAGGGAGAAGAGCAGAGTGCAGGATCCTATCCAGAGAAGCAGCAATGGCAGAGATGGAAGCAGAGATGATGATGTGGAGAGATGGAGTGGCTGGGGACTCTAGACTCAAAGAGGGAAAGAGACTGTGTGCTGGTGGCCAGGGGGCTGGTGTGCAGGGTATATACCCTTTGGTCGTTTCGGAGTACATCCAAAAAAAAACCAGAGAGAATGGAAGCAAATGATGATAAATGGAGGGGACTGTAGTCATTGCAATGAAACAAAATACAATAGGGATGAGTGTAAAGCTGATGTTCTCCCAGGTAAACTATCACTCAATTCACAATAAAAACAAAACAAAAAAAAGAGCATCTGAAGAGATAGAATAATGAGCATCCATGAGGAGAGCATACTGAGGTAGATGATATTAGACTAACAACAGCATCATAATACATATGAATCTTGTTTGTAATTCATTTAACAATTACTTATTGTGCCAGGCATTGTCTTAGGTGCTAGAAGTATAACAATGAATAAGACAATGCCCCTGCTCTACAAGAACTTTTAGTTCAGTTGAGGAGACTATAAACAAATATGAAAATAAACCAGTAAAATATCAGATACTGGTTAAGTGCTATGTAAAGAATTAAAATAAGGTGATGAGATATAAAGCATCTGGGTAAGCTACTTTAGAACCACTGGGAGGTCAGGGAAGGCCTCTCTGAGGAGATTACGTTTAACAGCTGATCTCTGAATTAAAAGGAGTCAGCCAAAGATCAAGGAAAGAAAGCATACTTGGGTGAGGGTATAACAACATGTGCAAAGACTCAATGGAAATATCACTAAAGGTTTTTTAAGCATCATTCTTACATGGGCTGCTAAGAAATGGGACTTGGGGGCAATAAGGCAAACTGAGGGGAGAAATAATATGGGGAGAATTGAGGAAAGAGCCAGTTCCACTTGTAAAGATTCCATGCAAAATGCTATAATCTAGTAGAAACCAAGTTTAGAGCAAAGCAAACAGGGAAGCTGTAGTCTGTGAAGAGTTTGGGGTAAGGTGTCTGGTGGTACCTGGGCTTCACATCAAAGCAGCAATTCCACAAAGCACAGGATGAAGATTTAGAAGCTAGAATAGCAGAAAGAGACCAGGGACTTGGTTCGTGCCTGAACAGAAAGGCAGTTCTCCAAATAAGGGGATCAAAAATAAAGCCTTTCCTTCTTCACCAAACCAAACGCAGAGCGATTGTGGCAGCTCTCTGGTGACTGAGCTCTTGACTATCAAGCTTTCTGAGGACAATAAAGACCTATTTGGTCTCCATGTTTTCCTGGTTACCAAAGAAAGGATACTGCTTAGGCCTTGCCCAATAGTTGATTCACCATCAATTAAACTGTATCTCGGCCTACTGAGTCTCACACCTCACGAAGTCACATACCAGACGGCTCTGGAAGGAAAACAAACTGGTGTGAGCTGTCAAAGTCCTCTCTGTGCCTGACCTCGCCCTCTGAGGTAGGTTTCATTTCAAAACTGAAAGGTACAGTAGGGTTGGGGGAAATCCAAAGACCAATAGAGCCATGAACAGGGTGGTTCCCAACAGAAAAGGGTCCCAAGTTGGAACTCAAAACAGAAACCAGACCTCTGATAAGAAAGTTTATGATGTCTGTCTCCAAGCCTTCAGGTGCCATTTGTATGTTTTACAATTTTTACAACAGGGCATGACCACACTTACCCAACTCCTGACATCTAAATGTCTGATTCTCCAAGTGTTAAAGCAATTTCTTGGATTTACTAAGTATTAACGCACTGGAGTAGTTCCAACAACTGGGATGGTGATAGTTATGTGCTGTGGGATCAGTTCCAACTCACAGCGACCCCAAAAATGGTTTTCCAGGCTGTAAATCTCTATGGGAGCAGAAAGACTCATCTTTCTCCCGTGGAAAAACAGTTTCGAACTGTTTACCTTGCTGCTGGCAGCCTAACTTGTAACCCACTATATGAATGGAGTTCCTTAACAACTAAGATACCAGGGGGATCTGTAAATTTTGCAGTCTTCCATTTTAATTAGAACAAATTTTATCATGTCTTCTTCCTTCTTCACCTCCCCATGGACCTTGGGCAAAATTCCTGTCTGACTAAAAAATGTCCCAATCCTTCATGCTAGCCCTCTCACTGGAGCAATATCCAATATAATAAGTGTATTGTTAAAAGGGGTTAGGTTATTTGCTTGAAGTTCATCTGTAAGTAGCTATGTGACCTTGAGCAAGTCACTTTACACCTTCCTAGCATCAGTTTCCTCACCTGTAAAGAAGCTGAAAACAGAAAGGGAAGCAATATAACTTACCTGAAATGAAAAAAAAACAAACAACTAAAAGAGTCATCAAACAAGATCATTTTTTAAAAGCACACACCTAAGCATGTGAAACATTAAACATAAAGAAAAATTTATAAATTGCCAGAGAGAGAGAGCGGGTTATTAGTTAGGAAGCAACCCAGTCCTGTTGGCACTGGACTTCTCTTCTCATCTGTATCACCAGAAACTGAAGACAGTAGAAACAAAAGTACAGACTTTGTAGGGACTATGAGGGATTACTATTCAAGAATCCTAAACCTAGCCAAGACATTAAGGTGAAAATATGTATGTATAGCTCACCAGCTGCTCCTTGGAAACCCTAAACAAGGTCACTATGGGTCAGAATCGACTCGATGGCACTTAACAACAACAAATAGTTGGACATAACAGGACATTGAAGGTAACATCTAGGCCTCCCTATTAAGAAAATTGCTCAAGGAAAATATCCCAGGCAAACTGCTATTTTAAATTAGAACAAAACCGAAAAAGACAAACTATACAAGACACATATTTATACACACACAAACATACACACACACAAATCTTTTAATGAAGAGATTGGACTAGATGACTTCTGATAGCCTTGTCAAGTTCAAACAGAAACTGTCCTGTACACGACCATCCCTGGCAGCCGACGTTTGTGAGTTGTTCAGCACCTAGTGGCCTGAGGAAGTAAATGCAGTTTCAGCCAGTGCCGGGATAACACTGGCCATTTTGTGAATGCTGTCAGTACGCATCGGACAGCAGCCTACCCTCTTAAAATTCACAAGAGGAAAAGACTGTAAACCCTTCAGGCTGTGCAACAGTACAGATTTAGCTCACTATCCATTCATTTCCCAAGAATACGGGAAAGGCCTAGCCTAATCACACAACATGAAGCACAAAATTGTTAGGCTACACTTGCCAAGCAGTGAGAGTGAGACATTGCTTTTGCACAAAACAATCTGAATTGAACACAAGTTTAGATGCTATGCAAAAACTGCAAATATGCCTTATAAATAGAAAGACCGTCTTCAAACATTCACAAGATTGGCATATAGAAAATGAATATTTATTCTGCATAATTATAGGGGACAGACATCAAACTGACAAGAAGTCTCAATTAGATTTCAAGTCTACAAAAATAAATTTTTTTACCAATGAGAGTTATTCAGCAATATAGTGGGATTCCTCAAGAGGAATGAGAATCCCTGACAATGAAGGTATTCAAAGAGAACCTGGTTGATCTATCTCAGGAGAAAACTGAAGAGCGGGGTGATACAGTGCATTCCTTTAATTGAATGGCAGACTGGAGACAAGGAGATTCTATTAAATTACTTTGAAGGCCCTTTCCAGCTCCAAGGGTTATCATTCTAAGTAAAACAAAAACAAAACAAAAAAATTCATAAACAACTAAAGAGTATTCCCTGAGGAAATTACTTAACTGGACAAATTATTTAACTCTTAGTTCTTCAGTTTCATTTTCTGTAATATTAGAACAAAAACTATACCTAACACATAGAAAGCATTCAAAACAAGCAGCTTGACAAGGAAAGGTAGCTGGGAAAAGGGAGAGGGGGAGTGGAGGGAACTGAAACCTAAAGGTTCTGCTTGTTTAAATTATCTGTGCCCAATCCTCAAGCATTCCTAGCTGTTGCTGGCTAGAGGATAGGTTTCCTTGGCAACCAGCCTCACAAAAAAAGCCCAAAACTAATTTTCTTTAGGGAGGTGGTTCATGTCCTACCCTGGAATCTCAGGCACAAAGCAGGTTCCCTAAGACCTCACAAAGACCACTGCCCCCTCAATGAAGGAGCAGGACAAGTGTTACTCTCCTCACTTCATGTGATCAATCGTAAAGCATCAGTTAGAGAGATCTCAGAGACAATCAGAACAACCCATTTTTTATATGAAGAGGACACCAAGACTGAGAAAAATAAAGCCTTAACCAAGAGGTAAAGATCTTCCCATTTTTTCAAATGAAGAAAAATATGGTTGGCCCTACTACCTCTTATAATTTCTGTTGTGGTACTGGAGGATCAGCACTGGACTGCAAACCACAAGGTCAGCAATTCAAAACTACCAGCTGCTTCTCGGTACCCTATACAGGGTTGCTATGAGTCAGAACTGACTCACAGTACTTACCAACAACAACCACCACCACCTCTTTAGGTACTCAGTCAATACCTACTTTACAGAAGAGCAGAAGAAAAGCCGTACAATGTAAAAGCATGAGTTCTAGAGCCAGACTGCTCTCTATTCAAACCTGAACTCTACAATTTAACTGTATGACTTTAATAAACACATTTCCCAGCTTCTCTTTGCTTCCATAAAATAAGGATCAGAGTGACTACCCTGTAGGGTTATTTTAAGGATTAAACTAGATAATCCATGTAAAATGCAAAAAAACATACTCGATACAAACACTGCTCAGCTTCTATTACCAGATGCATCAAGAAGAGAAACAGGCCTCAACAACTACAAAATAAAACTTAATAAAAAGAAGAGAAGAAGCAAGCATAGTATGAGAGATTAAGAAACTCCTATTTCTGGGTCAGAGCACAGATGTTTATTTAACTCCATTCCCTAGTCCAGGCCCAGGAACACCAAGTCCCTCAGCAAAAGAAGACTGTAACCAACCCATAACTCACTCATTTCTCCTTTTTTCTTTGGAACTAGGGAAGAGTCGATTCAAAGAATAATCAACACACATGCTGTGCTTATAAGATGGCTAAGATCACCAATGAACTTTAGGTAGGTCAGAACCCAAGCCAACCTTCATACCAACATATTCTCAAGATGGACATGATGCAGTTCTTATTCTGTCCGTTCCCCTCAATCCATAAGGGGGTGCAGTGTAGTGGTTAAGAACAAGAGCTCTGGGGACTGGCTACATGGGTTCAGTTCCCTATTTCATCATCTGACTTAGGCAAATTACCTTACCTCTAAGTCTTTGTTTCACCATCTGTTATACGAAGACAGCAACTATTTTAATGATGTGCCAAGTACTTTACACTCTTATATCATTTGAACATCACAACAATCTTCTGAGGCAGGTACTGTTATTAACCTTATTTTACAGATGAGGAAAATGAGGCACAATTTCTTTGTTCTAAGTCACAGGGCCAGATACTGGCAAAGCTGATTGTCACTGCGGCATTCTGACCCTGTGTGCCTCATATGGCTATGTTGTTAAAATAAGATTATCCACATAAAGTGCTTGTTGTTTGTTGTTGTTAGGTGCCATTGAGTTGGTACCGACTCATAGCAACCCTATGCGCAACAGAACGAAATACTGCCCAGTCCTAGGCCAACCTCAAATCGTTGCTACATTTGAGTCCATGGATGCTGCGACTGCACCAATCCATCTCGCTGGGGATTGTCCTCTTTTTCTCCACCCCTCCACTTTACCAAACATGATATCCTTCTCCAGTGACTGGTTCCTCCTGACAGTATGTCTGAAGTATGAGAGACAAAGTATGGCCAATCCTGGCTTCCAAGGAGCACTCTAGCTGTACTTCTTCCAACACAGATTTGTTTTGTTCTTTTGGAAGTCCATGATACTTGCAATATTCTCCTCCAACACCATAACCAAATGCATCAATTCTTCTACTATCTTCCTTTCATTCACGATCCAACTTTCACATGCATGTGAGGTTACTGAAAACACAATGGCTTGAGTCAGGTGCACCTTAGTCCTCGAACTGACATGTTTGCTCTTCAACACTTTAAAAGGGTCTTGTGCAGAAGATTTAATAAGTCATTTGATTTTTTGACTGCTGTTTCCATGAGTGTCAATGGTTGACCCGAGAAAAATGAAGTCTTTGACGATTTCAACCTTTTCTCCATTGATAGAATGGTGTATATTGGTCCAGTAGTGAGGATTTTTGTTTTCTTTACATTGAGATGCAATCCATACCAAAGACTGTGGTCTTTGATCTTCACTTTAAGCAAGCAGGGTAGTATCATCTGCATATCGCAAGTTGTTAATGAGTCTTCCTCCAATCCTGATGTCATGTTTTTCTTCATATAACCTGGCTTCTTGGATTATCTGCTCAGCATACAGGCTGAATAAATATGGTGAATGAATATGACCCTGTCACACACCTTTCCTAATTTTAAACCATTCAGTGTTCCCATGTTCCATTTGAACAACTGCCTCTTGATCTATGTACAGGTTCTTCATGAGTACAATTCAGTGTTCCAGAATACTCATACTTTGCAATGCTGTCCACAGCTTTTCATGATCCACACAATCGATAGCCTCTGCGTAGTCAATAAAGCACAGGTAAACAAACATCTTTCTGGTATTTTCTCCTTTCAGGCAAGATCCATCGAACGTCAGCAATGATATTGCTCGTTCCACATCCTCTTCTGAAACAGAAGAATGAGGAGGTAAAAGAGCTGACCAGAAAATTTCAAAGGCCGGCTCAAGAAGACAAAATCAAATATTATAATGAAATGTGCAAAGACCTGAAGTCAATAAAGTACTCAGTCATAACTACTAATGCTATTATTGCTGTTACTATTAATATAACGTTAAATTATATTTTGTATTATTATATTATAGTAATAATATATTATTACTATTACTATCGTTAACTATTAATACTATTATCACATCCTCATCATTACTATCATCAATCCCACTGAGCCTGAAGTACAGTGAATTTATTATGTCTCTTCTAGCCAAGGTCTTAGTAACTCCCACCAAACAACTGAGTGGGACCATGCTCATGGGGTGTGCAGGATTCTACCATGGAAGTTGATTAGTTTTGCGATCCAAAAACGCTTAAAAGGATTCATTTCAGAAGCAGGAACAGTCCCAGGACCATCAAGAAAGAACCACGAGTGGAGCTCGGGATTCCTGTGCAGAACAGTGGTGGCAGCAGAGGCAGCAGCACAGGGAGACAGGGCAGCAAGCAGGCCCACAGAACAAGTAAAGCTGAGTGCCTTCAGGGAGGAGGCTGGCTTGCAAAATTAGCCCTTAGAGCATTTATCCACAGCACTAAAAGAGCTTGTAACACTTGTTCACGCAGGGTAGGGACCAAGGGGTCACATGGCTGAGATGCCAAGGAAAGAGAGAGACGTAGTTGACCAGATAACTGCTGTATCCGGAGTTGTTTCTGATACTGAATTGTACCCTGTTGACTTCTCTAATAAACCCCATAGCCATGAGTATAGTCTATGAGTTCTGTGTAACCACTGCAATGAGTTATCAAAGCCAGCAGAGAAGCAGAGAATGCAATGGGAGTAATGACTGGTGTCAGAATAGGATAAAGAAGATTGAAGGGTAGAGGCATGTCTGCCCTCTGTCTCAAAGGAATTGGCCTTGGACTAGTGATTCTCTTCCTCCCCGCTTGTGAGGCTAGAGGTGGTCAGACATGACCCCCACACTATTTTTGCTGTCTCCCAAATATTACTACCTCCTGAGTTCCACTTTCATATAAAGGGAAAGGGCTACTTCCTGTCTGGATACCAGCTCCCTGAGTACCTTGAAGTGGGGTTATAGTCATCTATTTCCCTGTTATATTACATCTGTTTGATGTACTATAGGGGTAAGTCTCTGGGTGAGGAAACATGGAAACGGTTAATGTAAAATAACCATCGTGGTATAAAAATAGGGTTTTTATTTTTAATAATAAACTATTACTCTTATTAGAAAAGAAACATATGCTCACTATTGACATTTTTCATAACAAAGCAAAGGCATACAATACTTCCTAACAAATGAAATTGCCTGACTTTCTCTCCTTCCCCTTTCCACTCTCCTGTTCTCATAAACAGGTTGTTGTTGTTGTTGTTAAGTGCTGGTTAGTCGTTTCTGACCCATAGCGACCCTGTATAGGATTTCCAATGAACAGCTGGTAAGCTTGAACCACCGAACCTTGTGGTTCAAATGACTTTGCAGTCCAGTGCACTAGTCTACAGCACTACACCAGGACTCCTAAACAGGTTACTAGTCATTTAATCTTCACACAAGTAAAACTGGTGTTATTTGTCATTATCCTTATTTTAAAGGTACAAGAGACGAGGCTCAGGGATGTTAGAGGGCACACAGCTATTAAGTGGATGATCAGGGTTTCTGGAAAAGAACTTTCAGATGTAGAGGAGGTGGCTGTGACAAAGTACCCAGAAGGTACCTAAAATGAACCACAGCTGACCATGTAATTTTTTACAAAACTCTTGAAAAAGCCCTAACTACTCTAAAAGGAGCCCTGGTGGTACAGAGGGTTAAACATTAGGCTGCTAAGTGCAAAGAGTTTCAAACCCACCAGCCATTCTGTAGGAGAAAGATGAGGCTGTCTGCTATCATAAAGATTCACTGCCTTGGAAACCCTAAGGCAGTTCTGGTGATGGTGGTTGTGTGCCATGCAGTTGGTTCCGACTCATAGCGAGCCTGTACAGGGTGTCTGAGGCTGTAAATCTTTATGGGAGCAGAAAGCCTCATCTTTCTCCCGCGGAAAAGCAGGTAGTTTCGAACTGCTGACCTTGAAGTTCGCAGCCTGATTCGTAACCTTAAGGCAGTTCTACTCTGTCCTATAGTCACTATGAGTAGGAATCAACTCGATGACAGTGATTGTCTAACAAGTCAAAGTCAAACAGGAACTGTAGCTTAAAAAGTCAGTAACACAGTGAGCTATCATCAGCCTGGCCTCTCAGGAACAGTGTATATTACTGATAAGTTTGACAAAGTAGGACTTTGTCTCTGATGAAATCCACACCTCTACACACCACTCTTCACCTCCCAATTCCAAAATGATGCATTAGTTTATCCTGCTGGAAAGCACAGCACCGCTTAGGTCAAATTTGATATTTTTTAGACCCTGAACAACTTGAGGGCAGGAACAATGTCTAATTCATGCAGATCTTTTATTCACATATCCTCTAAGGAGTCAATATAGTTCTGCTTAAAAATAAATTTATTCATTGAACTCCTACGTGCTAGCACAGTTCTATGAGGCAGAAATACAGCAATTTAAAAAAACAACAACAAAGTCTTCATGAAATTCATATTCTAAAGGAGATGAAAAGCAATAAACTAGAGAGTGCCTAGAACAGTGCCAGGTATACTGTGGGGAGCACTCAATATCTACTCAAAGAAAGAAAAAATAGAAGGAAAGGAACGGGCAGGGGAAAAAGGGGAGGGAGGCAGGGGAAAGAAGGAAGGAATGGAGGAAAGGATGCCAAACCGCAAAGTACAGAGAAAAACAAAGCCAGGGGGAAGCAAGGCAAGTCAGAGAGATGGCTTTTATTTTAAATAAGATGGTCAAGGGATGTTTTGTTGACTAGGTGATAATTGAACAGAAACATGAAGGAGGTGAGGGAGAATGTCATACTGATATTTGGAAGAACAACATTCCACGTGGCTGAAATCCCTGTAAGGTTCCAAGGCCTGGAAAGATGAAACAACTGAAAAGAGAACAGAGCAGCTAATAATGCGAGGAGAAAGCAGCAGAAGGTACAGTCAGAGCAGCGAGAAAGAGGTGTAAAATCCTGTAGGCTTTGCAGACCACTGTAAGGCCTTGAGTTTTTAATGTAGGTGGAATGGGTAGCCAGTGAACAGTTTTCAGCCAAAGAGTGGCAGGATCTGACATACACTTAAAAGGATCACTCTGAACACTATGTTAAGGGGATCAAGAGAAAAAGAAGAAAGACCATTTAAGGTATGCCAATAGTAACAAGGGAAGTAATTCAAATACTGAATCCATTTTTCAAAATCTGACAGGACCTGTTGGTATATTGGGTGAGAAGGGGAAAACTAACAACAGTCAGGGATATTTCTCTACACATTCAATACAACTGAAACTGAAATGGGGAAGAACAAGCAAAGACACAGGTTTGAGAGGAGAAGCCCTTGTGGCAGAGTGGGGTAAGCACTGGGCTGCCAACTGCAAGGTCAGCGGTTCAGGCTGTCTGCTCCTGTAAAGACTTAGTTAAGCTCAGCGTTAAGCTTTTGAATGTGTTAAATTGGACAAGTTATGAGATAGCTACGTGGAGGTTTCGAGTACGCAGTTGGATTTAATAGTCCTGAGTGAAGGGGAGACATTTAAGCTGGAAAAAATCAAGTACAAAAGTGTCAGGATACAAATGGTTTCTACAGTCTTAAAAGAATGCACCTAGGAATGAATATAGACAGAAAGGATCCAAGAACTGATCTGAGAACTCCATTATCCGAGGTTGAGTTGCTATTGTTTTTAAGTGCTGTCAAGTAGGTTCCAACCCATAGCGACCCTGTATAAGGTTTCCGAGGAGCAACTGGTGAGCTTGAACTGATGACTCTGCAATTCAAATGGCTTTGCAGTCTGGCACATTAACCCACAGCGCCAGCCACACCAAGACTCCATCAGAGGCTGAGATATGGGGGGAAATCAAAGAAGAAAAAAAAGACAGAAGGAGGGACCAGGGAGGCAGGAAGAGAACCTAGAAGGGAAGCGAGGGTAGAGTATGAAGAGTAAGTGCCAAAAGCTAATGTGAACTCAAGTAAGAAGACTAAAATGGCCACTGAATCGATGTGCTATTTTCTAAACATGTTCTTTCCTATCCCACACATATTACTTTATGTCTTTTAATCCAGGTAAAATCCCAGTATTGCCCAATGAATATACATCAGATTTCTGTTTAATGCAGTTTATATCCATATCTTCAAAAATCAAATGCCAAAAACAATGTTCTTAATCTGGACACAACAGATCTGGGTAATGCTGAGCAAATGCTTTGTCTGGTTGAAGTAATTGTCTCTCAAAAACAAAGTCCCTGACTAAACCCTGCTTATGCTCAATAGGTGGGATCAGAAAACTGAGCTGTTTAAATGCATTTCTTTTGTTCTGCCATAAAGTAGCAATTATCCTTGAACTCCTTTTCCTCCTCGCTAACTCAAACATCCTATGTAGTACAACAAAGATCCTAACTTCCACTCTCCCTCTTAAAAACAAAGCAAAACACAATCAGATCCAAAAGTTGCATGAGAAAGGGCTATGCTGTATATAGTACCTCTTTCTTCTACTGGACAGAGGGTTACCAATTGTTCACTACTTACATTTCTATTTTCTCTCCTTAGAATCTCTAGACAGGACATGCATTGTACAAGGAGAAAACGTTTTCTGCTACAAATAGAGAACTTTTTATGACTACAAAATGAGGACTTTTAACTTTCTATATTATAGCAAAAGGAGCTCTGGTAGCGCAGTGGTTACGAATCAGGCTGCGAACCTTAAGGTCAGCAGTTCGAAACTACCAGCTGTTCCACGGGAGAAAGATGAGGCTTTCTGCTTCTGTAAAGATTTACAGCCTCGGAAACCCTGTACAGGGTCACTATGGGTCGGAACTGACTCCACGGCACTTAACAACAACGTATTCTAGCAAACATAACCTAGTCTTAATAATCTACTCTATTAATGTGGCTAGATTAATAATCTATAAATAATCACCAAATACTGGATCATTCAAATATCCTTCATACCTTCCTGAAATGGCTACAACTTCTGAATGTACTGAACTTTCTTTGAAACTTCTCAAAGATGCTCTCTGCCTGCAACTTGCCAAATTAAGCTCAGCCTGGATGTCCACTTTTCTAGGTAGCCTTTCCTGATCCCCTCAAAAGCTGGATAAATCAAGGGCCCCACCTCTGTGCTCCCATAACACTCTCTGTTTATCCATATCCTAACTCTTAACACATTGTGGGTATCTGTTTCCATGTCTGTCTCCTCCAGACCATAAACATCCAGAAAGCAAGGAGACAGAATCTCATTCATCTCTATATCCCTAGTATCTGGGACATATATACAATCGATGATTATTTGTTGAATGAATTAATTAAAAAAAAAAAAATAGGACACAGAACACCTAACGTGTTTTCTTTAATACATTTTCCTTTATAAACAAATTGAGCTGAGGCTAATATTAAAATTATTGGCATCTAAACACATCCTCAGAGTCCTGGTGTGGCACTGTGGGTTAACACGCCAGATTGCAAAGCCATTTGAACTGCAAGGTTAGCGGTTCAAGCTCACCAGCTGCTCCTCGAAAACGCTATACAGGGTCGCTATGGGTCAAAATCAACTCAATGGCAGTTAACAACAATAACAATAAACATACCCTCAACTGATAGGAAGATCACCAAGGCAAGCAAGTGCTGCTCATGATTCACTCAGGAAAAGTTACTGTACCAGCTGCTCTTCCTGGGTATGAGATAGCAGCTTATGTTTCAATACTGTAAACAACAACAAAAAACCCCTTTGGTGTCAACTCCATTCTGACTCATGGCTGCCCCATGTGTTACAGATTAGAACTGCGCTCTATAGGATTTTTTTGGCTAGAATTCTGATGTGGCACTGTAAGAAAAGAAGTATACTGCTAACTGCAAGGCTGGTGGTTCAAATCCACCAGCCGCTACTCAGAAACGCTATACAGAACGGCTATTGATCAGATCTGACTTCACAGAACTTAACAAAAAGCTCAATCTTTATGGAGGCCAATCACATCCAGTCTTTCTTTGGAGACACTGCTAAGCGGATTTGAACCTCCTGTCTTACAGATCACAAACCTGAATTTTCACCATCCCAGCACAACGAAACCCATTATCATCAATTTGATTCCAACTGAAAGCAACCCAAAAGGAACATGTAAAACTGCCCGTAGAGCTTCCCAGGCTGTCACCTTTATAGAATCACCTCCCCTGGAGCAACTGGTAGGTTCCAACTACCAACCTTTCAGTTAGCAGTTAAGCACTCAACTACTGTGCCACAAGGGCTTCTTTTCTATACTATGTTGTTGCTGCTATTATGTGCCATTGAGTTTGCTCCAGCTCACAACAGCCAACTGTACAGAATTTCCAAAACTGTGTATCTTTGTGGAAGGCGAAAACCTCATCTTTCTCGCACAAAGCAGATGGTGGATGTGAACTTCTGACCTTGCAGTTAGCAGTCCAACTCAGAGCCCACTAGGAGAGGATAATGTATGTGGTGATGATGGTGGTGTGCCACTGATTCAGTTCCAACTCACAGCAACCCTGTCTAGGGTTCGAAAACTTTGTATCTTTACAGGAGCAGAAAAATCTCATCTTTCTCCCTTGGAAAAGGTGATAGATTCAAAGTAGTGACCTTGTGGTTAGCAACCCAATTTGTAACCCATTTGTTGTTGTAGATAATATACATGGAGGTTTTCAAAAACTCATGAAAAAAATTCCATCATCTTTTCATTTCATTTTTCCACAAACTTTCTGAAGTCCCCTTGTATCTCTGGATGGTTCTCTTCACCTCCCCTCTATGGATCCTGTATTTTCCTCTTCTCTCTACCATATTCTATCTGTTTTCCCTTCTTCCCCTTTTCTCCTTCCTCACTTGTTGTCCATGTTCCCTTTAGCTCTTTTTCACTCCCTTTCCCATACCTTACTTAATCAGGCATCTTGGGGCATTCAAGGGCATTGTTTTGCCCAATTGGGAGAACTCAGACCAAAAATGTTGCTGTAGCTTCTTATCACTTCTGTCGGCCATGCCAAAAAACTTCCCCTATTGAGGAAACCAAGCAGCGACCCTCTAACAGTAGACCAGGGTGGTCACTAGCACATGAGGTCAAATCGCTACTCTCCACAAATTAGATGAGACATTTTCTAGACTGCATTTTGCAATAACCTAGAAAGTAATATGGGAAAATGTCTTCTCAACTTATTACAATTTTAAGTAAAAGAGAAATAGGAAGATAAATCTGAAGGAAGAGAAAAAAGATACATGCTTTTGAAAAGCAAGTGCTGCAAGTTAGTAGGGAAAATTCATATACTTGCTAGGCTGGGCAAAAGGAGCCTAATCTAAGTGGAACGGATGTTCAGGGACTAGCTACAAAGCTTTTTAAGTTGAAGGTAAAGTTATTTCACATGTTAAAGTCAGTATTACAAGCATCAGAAAGTAAGGAAACAATCTCCAAGAAGGGGTCAAGAGGCCCAACTCAGGTCCTGACAAGCTGTAGAACCTTGGGCACTTCACCCCTCTGATCTAAAGATGGTTTCCATTAAGTCAGTACAATACTTTCCTGGCAAAGCTGTTTGTCATGATTAAATATGTAATGTAAAATTACTTTGAAAGGCTCTCTTTAACATGCCATTGAAAAGTAATAGGAAGCAGAAACCGTGTTGAACATAGTATAAATCCTGTGGCTCAAGTTTCAAAGTCTAAGTCTATGATTCACCTTCCCAACCTTGTTAAACCCCTTAACCAACCTTTGGTCACTTGAGTGGGAGGAGAAGAGTCATGTGTGAGGCTCCAGGGGTGGGGCGGTGACTACTCAGACTTAGTTGCTCCATATCTCAGAGGCTTCATCTGTAAAATGGGTGATATGGAATTTACTCACATATCCACAAGATTGTGCAGGTCTGAGAATTAAGTGGGGAATTTACCCAAAATGAGTAAAGCATTTATATAACCTTCCCCCCCGCCACCGCCCACTCCTGGGATAAACAACCAAGATCACCAAATATCAACAATTCCTGAAAATTCCTGAACAGACTCAAAAGGGACCGTCCAGATCATTTTCTTTCTCTTCTTTTATAGATAGCAAAAAAGAGGCTGAGAGAGATGAACCGGCTTGTAGATGTCTCACAGCTGGACAGTGGCAGAGCTGCGGCTAGGACCAAAGACCACCAATCCCCAAGTACAGAACCCTCTCTGAGAGATCACAGATCACCCAGGGCACCAGTGGTCTGTATCACATGTTTTCAACACCAAGACAACAATCAACAACCAAATGTGGGCTCAGAAAAGCAGAGGCTACATAGGACTCTGAGGGAAGGAAGCAGCTGAGAGTTGGAGGAACTGGAAAGGGAAGGCTTCCGTGAAGAGATGTGTTGGGTCCTGAAAGTACTCAGGTAAGAGGAAATATTTCTGGCAGAAAAAAAGGCTTCAAATAGGTAGTTTTGAAAACAAAGATCTGATAAATAAAATTTTCTTCAGGAAAAATAAATATTTTGCAGATTTAGAGAACTGCTGTTGTTGTTCTTGTTGTTAGGTGCCATGGAGTCGGTACCAACCCATAGTGGCCCGATCCTGGGCCAACCTCACTATTGTTGCCACACTTGAGTCCATCAATGCTGCCACTTGGCCAATCCATCTCATTGGAGGTCTTCCTCTTTTTCTCTGACCCTCCACTAGAATGCTTTAAATGAGGATAATCCTTAAATATATGCAATTTAGTCCCTTCTCTATCTTCTTTTTTAGCATTTACTAATTTAATTCCCTAAGTACCCTGTTCTCCCTACAAATCGAGGCTCTCTGAGAGTTCACATATAGTTCAGTGATTACGTTTGTAGTCTCTGGACTCAGACTACCAAACCCATAAAAACAAACCCTCTGTCACTGAGCCAACTCGGACTCATAGTGAACCCTATAGGGCAAAATAGAACTTTCCAAGGCTATACATCTATACAAGAGCAGAGGCCTCATTTTTCTCCCTCAGAGCAGCTAATCAGTTTGAACTACTGACTCTGAGGTTAACCATCCACTGCACCAACAGGGCTCCCTGCAACTACGTGATCTAAATTTAAATCTTTGCTTTACCACTTATAGCTATGTAGCCACAGACAAGTTCCTTCACCTCTCTGTCTATATGACGGATATAACAGTACCACCCACCTCATAAGGTTTTGTGAGGATTAAACGTGAACAGTGGTCACAGCCTAATAATGGGTTTTTAATCACTTAAACTTTGATTTTTTTAATATAAAAGGATAAAATTTACTAGAGTAAATTGTGTGTAGCAATGATAAGCACTTTGTGGCAGAAAGTTATTTCTGTTACACAAGGGGACTTCCAAAAGTTCATAGAAAGATACAATTAAAAGAGAATAGAACTTTTCCATGAGCTTTTTGCCATCTTATATACATGCCTGGGAGTCCTACTGTGACTGTAGGATAAGCACTGAACTGCCAATCAAAAAGTTGGCGGTTCAAACCCACCAGGCATTCTTTGGAAACCCTACACAAGGTCGCTATGAGTCCGAACTGACTCGACTGCACTTAACAACAACATCTACACCTGAGTCCTGATACAAACTGTATTTCTAGTGAGAGGTTTGGGCCACTGAATTAACACAGCAAAAGAACTCAGAATGATGCCTGGCATGTAGTAGGAAGTTGGTGCTATCCTTTATTGTCATTGGTGCTGTTAGACACCTACCTTTTAAGGTGGTCTGGAGTATAGTAATGAAAAATCACCTTGGAGAGTTCGAGATATGACCCTAAATGGAAGTTAAAGAAAGCAAAACCTCTTTTCTCCCTATCTGACACACACATGTAAAGCCCTGTTTGCGGCCTGACTGTTAGATTGGACTGAAGCGTCCACAAACCATGATCTATGTAGCACGCTTACGCTCTGTCAGTGTTTACAGAGAAATGGAGACTTGGCGCCACAGTCAAATATTTTTACCTGGTTGGGGAGTTGGGGCGGGGAAGGTGGGTGTCAAATCCCTGAGGCACTGTGGAGGTGAGTCACACTTGTTTGCTCCCAAGAGCCAAGTAGACTCCAGTGTGCTACAGGCCAGGCGGGGTTGACAGAGGCTGGAGCCTGTGGGCAAGGCGGCATCACTTCCGCCTCCAGGTCCTCACCCAGAGACAGCATGAAACAGCCCGTTACAGGTGCTGCTCACAGCAGGAAAAAGGGGCAGTCCCCAAAAAGCAGCAGTGGAGTGTGACTACGTAACAGTTTCACCTGAGTGGCTCCTTTAAATAACAAGTTCACCTAAAATAGCACTGAAATTCTCAAGACTTTGATTTACAGAAAAATCTGGAAAGTAACACTCACCAGTAAGGAAATCAGGTCTGGATTCCATTCCCTCACTGTGTGACCTTGAAATAGTGACTTCATGTCTCTGGGCCTAAATTTCTTGTCTGTTAAGAAAAAAAGAGAGAGAGAGGGATAACACCTATCTCAGAGGATCATTGTAAAAAAATTAAATATACTCTACATAAAAATGGTTAGCACAGGATCTCGCCCATGGGCAGTAAACATCTGTCCCTTGTCCCTTCTAGGCTAAAACCAATTTTGTATTTAACTGAGGTTTACTGGCCAGCGGGCTTATGAAAAAGGTCACAAGCACCCTTTCATGAAGGCAAGGTTAAATCTTTTTTTTTTTTTCTTTTTCCCCAAAAAAGGTTTAAAACCATTCCTTGGTCTCACGGAATATTGTTATTTCCCATCTCCTTCCTTAAGGCAGTGGTTCCTAAATGCTTTGGTACTGGGGGGTCCAAATTCCTGTAGCCCCCCCTCCACCCACTGCTAATTTTTAAATGTTTTAAAAAAGGTGTCAGTACTGTGCCTATATTATGCAATTATTCGTGTTCCTTTCAAATGACTGGGGGAAATGCGTCTGCAGAGCTTCGAATCACCTTGCGGTGGGGGGGAGAGTATCGGAGCGGGTTAGGCGGACTCGCAGCGCAGGGATGGCCAGGGCCCACGGAAGCTGGGGGTGGGAGAACACATTCTAGAGTTTTCGAGTCTCTCGTTGGTGACGAATCCGGGCCACGTGTCGCCATTTTGTGTGCTGGAAACATGGCTGCCACCTCTGCGGGGAAGGAGAAAGGGTTGGCGGAAGCACCGACACGTTAGCCGCTTTCCCGGCGAGATCCTGAAGCACATAGCACACAAGCTCACTTCTGGCCTAGCTTAGCTAAGGGGAAGGGGCAGAAATCACAATGCGAACGTCAGCATCTCGACCATTTCCTAGCAAGAGAAATCTGTGGTAGTGGCACTCGGCAGAAAAGGCTTTCCAAGATGGCGGGGCTCCATTGGCGGCCGCCCCCACCCCCGGGGACAGCGAGGCGCGGTGGCTGTACCAAGAGGGGAAAAGGGCCGAAGGGCAGCAGCGGAGGTGTACACCGCGCGTAAAACTCTCCACAGCACTAGTCAGTCGTAACCCCTGTTTAAATGAAGCCTGCAGAGGCACACCTTTGTTTTAAAAGTCTTAACGAGGCTGCGACGATTATGACGATTACGATGCAAGGGCAGGAGGTGGGGTTTTTGCGGCTTTAACCGAAAGAAACTTGCAAAATGCAAACAAAGCATTATGTAAATGGACGCCATTCTTAATGTGTTGTGTTTCTAGCACTTCTTAGAAACACTCAACAGCCTAGAGTCCGGGGTGGGTTTCGGTCTTTCGACTTCGGCCATCGCCGTGGGCCAGGGCAGGGGTGGGGGCTGGAGTGCACTGCCCGGACGCCGGGGACGAAAGGCCCCACGTGCCCGCCAGCGCGCGCCCGTCAGGCCAGGCCTCGCCTCCCCTCCCCCCCGGAAGACGGCAGGTCCCCCTCCCGTTCCTCCTCGCCCCCGCGCACGCGCTCTGGCCTCCTCACGCGCACGTTTTAAACCCGCGGCGTCCCAGCTCCCGCCTGCAATTTATGCCAGGGCTGCCCGTGTCATTCCGTGCACAAATACCGTTTGTGAGTCGAAGGAAAAAAACAATGTGTCTCTCCAACACACAACTCTAACATTTGGAAACATCTGACAATGCCGTTCGATTTCAGAAAATAAATGTTTATTTTATGGCTCTGCCGGACTCGCACTATAAGCCCAGTGCGGGCTTGATTTTCACCACCAGAGCATTAAAAAGGGTGTTTTTGCATTACCATAGGTGAGGTGGCGTGATTTTGCGACCTAAAAAAGATGGTCCTCATTTTTTTTTCAAGGGGTCCTGCGGCAGCAAGCACTTCCGGGGTCAGAGGGTACGCGGGGTTGAAAGCGGGCTTCCCGCCCCGCCCAGACCGCCAAGGCTGCCGCCGG
>NW_006408570.1:4694042-4708281 GCF_000296735.1 Chrysochloris asiatica | reverse complement strand
CGGCCTCCCGCCCGCACCCGCCCGCTCCCGCGGCCCTCGCTCGCCTCGCGCCGGCAGTTTTGGGCCTACACCTCCCCTCCCCCCGCCAGCCACCAAAGACTTGACCACGTAACGAGCCCAACTCCCCCGAACGCCGCCCGCCGCTCGCCATGGATGCCGGTGTGACTGAAAGTGGACTAAATGTGACTCTCACCATTCGGCTTCTTATGCACGGAAAGGAAGTAGGAAGCATCATTGGGAAGAAAGGGGAGTCGGTTAAGAGGATCCGCGAGGAGAGTGGCGCGCGGATCAACATCTCGGAGGGGAATTGTCCCGAGAGGATCATCACCCTGACTGGGCCCACCAATGCCATCTTTAAAGCCTTCGCCATGATCATCGATAAGCTGGAAGAAGATATCAACAGCTCCATGACCAACAGCACGGTGGCCAGCAGGCCCCCGGTCACCCTGAGGCTGGTGGTGCCGGCCACCCAGTGCGGCTCCCTGATCGGGAAAGGCGGCTGTAAGATCAAGGAGATCCGCGAGAGCACGGGCGCCCAGGTTCAGGTGGCGGGGGATATGCTGCCCAACTCCACCGAGCGCGCCATCACCATCGCGGGTGTGCCGCAGTCGGTCACCGAGTGTGTCAAGCAGATCTGCCTGGTCATGCTGGAGACGCTCTCGCAGTCTCCGCAGGGGCGAGTCATGACCATTCCGTACCAGCCCATGCCGGCCAGCTCGCCGGTCATCTGCGCCGGCGGCCAAGACCGCTGCAGCGACGCCGCGGGCTACCCCCACGCCACCCACGACCTGGAGGGACCCCCTCTGGACGCCTACTCCATTCAAGGACAACACACCATTTCTCCGCTCGATCTGGCCAAGCTGAACCAGGTGGCAAGACAACAATCTCACTTTGCCATGATGCACGGCGGGACGGGATTCGCCGGAATTGACTCCAGCTCTCCAGAGGTGAAAGGCTATTGGGCAAGTTTGGATGCATCTACTCAAACCACCCATGAACTCACCATTCCAAATAACTTAATTGGCTGCATAATCGGGCGCCAGGGCGCCAACATTAATGAGATCCGCCAGATGTCGGGGGCCCAGATCAAAATTGCCAACCCAGTGGAAGGCTCTTCTGGTAGGCAGGTTACTATCACTGGTTCGGCTGCCAGTATTAGTCTGGCCCAATATCTAATCAATGCCAGGCTTTCCTCTGAGAAGGGCATGGGGTGCAGCTAGAACAGTGTAGGTTCGCTTATAACCCCTTTCTGCTGTTTTCCCATGATCCAACTGTGTAATTTCTGGTCAGTGATTCCAGGTTCTAAATAATTTGTAAGTGTTCAGTTTCTACACTTTATCATCCGCTAAGAATTTAAATCACATTTTTCTGTTCAGCTGTTAATGCTGGGATCCATATTTAGTTTTATAAGCTTTTCCCTGTTTTTAGTTTTGTTTGGGTTTTTTGGCTCATGAATTTTATTTCTGTTTGTCGATAAGAAATGTAAGAGTGGAATGTTAATAAAATTTCAGTTTAGTTCTGTAATGTCAAGAATTTAAGAATTAAAAAATGGATTGGTTAAAAAAAAAATGGCTTCATATTTGAAAAGGCTGGGAAAATACGCTCTTAAAACTCTTTGGGTGCTGGGGGTTTTTTTTTTTTCCTCTTTTCCTATTAGGTGTTTTCGGGGAGGAGGGAAAGGGGCGGGCCCGTCCTTGTTACTCACTCAAGCCTTTCTCACCTTATGGGTAAGATATCATCCGCTCAGTGTCCCCCAACAAAGGAACTTGGCAGGTTAGGCCTACCCTGGGGTGTTTGCAGACCTTTATCCTTTGGATGGCATTTCTCCAGCCGGGTTCCAGACAGAGGTCTCTGCTTATTTTCTCTGGTAGGAAACAAGGTTTTCCCAGACAGAAGTACACCCGATTCTGTAGGACCTCTGATGAATGGCAATTTATGTCATCCTTCTAACCTGTACCCCCCTACCTTAACCATTCAGACTGAGAAATTGAGGGAGTGAGGGGAGGGAAGAAGGGGGCATGGAGGAAGGGTGGGCCTGAGGACTGGCTGGGGAAGGAGGGTAACAGCTATTTGGATGGTGAGAATAGTGGGCTATTGTGTGGGTGGCAGGGATGAAGCCCATGGGGGGGGGGGTGACCTTATCAAATGCATACCTGTGGCAAGTTGCCTCAGCTTATTAGACCTGCCACGAGGCACATATAGATACAAGGCCTGTCTTCCAATTTGTCAGCTGTGTACAATACTTAAAAGGAATGGCTGTACCCGGACGGCATAATGGGACAATCCTCAGGAATGTAGCATGAGCTGTGGAGTAAGGGTCTAAGAATGACCTAGGGTATTAAAAAATGCAGAATCTCACCCCAAAGTTATTGCATATTGAAGGATGGTTTTGTGAAGTCCCTGCAACTTCCTGTCAGCCAATGAGACTATAGACTGGATCTGGAAAGGAAAATTCTCCTAACTATTAGGCAAAGACAAAAGAAAAGACAATAGGTACCAAAGTGTGTCTTTCAACCTTAGGCACTATGGGAGATCAGCTGAGCACTTTACACTCACTGTGGAGTCAGAGGGGCTGCCTTTGAATGGAATACAAATTCTGGCTTTTGACCAGAGTTAAAATCCAGATCCTGCTACTTGTGGCCTTGGGCCAATTAAATGCCTGTATATAATGGAGATATTAGAACTACATACCTCCTGGGATTGGAAGAAACAATGAGTATGTAATGGGGAACAGTGCTTAGAAGACTAAACTTTAATATACTTAAAAATAAATAAAAGGTCCACATCTAGATAATGCATTGCTCACAATAATTTGGACTGAGGAGCCAGGACCAATAGTGGGGCGGCTTTGGTAAAGACCCAGAAATGAATACAGTGTCTTCTGAAAACAACTAGCACAAATTGATTAGGTTTGTGTATGATAAGGCAAGAGGATAATTATTAGGTCAGACCCTCAAGCAACAATCAAGGTAGTTTGTGAGGAGTCCCTGAAGCTTGGGTAAAGTGATCCAAATATGCTATAAAAAGTAGGCCTGAAACTTCCCTCCCTATCCCACTTCAGGGCAAAGCCAGCAATAATTTGTAAAATAAGTAGCAAGGTATAGGATGAATTGCAACTTGGAGAGATGGCATTTCTAACTAAAGAACAGTAATTAGAAAACTGTCTCAGTTCAGAAACAAGTTTTAATATAGTTCAAGAAATTAAACCAATAAAAATGCAAAGGGGCATGTGTAAGAGAGCACTGGGAATGGAGCCCAAAACTTAGAAATGTGATAAGGGAGGTCAATGAATTCAGACGGTGATGGAAGTATATACGGGTAGAAATAGTCAATAAGTAGCTAGAAATGAGACACAGAAGCTGAAAGGAAGTCAGCTAGAGAAGAGGAAAATGAGAGGAGAGGGCTAGAAACTGAGTTTTGGATATATCTATGGGATAAGGGTCCTGGTGGTCTTGTTCATCCCCATATTTCTAATGCCTATTGCCATGCTTATAGGCAGGCCTGGTGTGGCGCTGTGGGTTAATGCACCAGGCTGCAAAGCCGTTTTAACTGCAAGGTCGGCGGTTCAAGCTCACCAGCTGTTCCTCGGAAACCCTATGAGTCGGAACTGACTTGATGGCACTTCACAACAATTGCCATGCTTAGGGAGCTATGGTAGCCTAGTGGTTAGGAATTGGGCTGCTAAGCTCAAGGTCAACAGTTCAAAGCTACCAGCCTTTCTACAGAAAAAGAGGCTTTCTGCTCCCGTAAACATTTACAGGTTTAGAACTGACTATGGCACACCACCACCACCATTGCACCACCATTGCCATACATTGCAGTAGCTCAGTAAATATTTGTAGGATGAGTATTCATGACAATCAATGAAGACAGAGAAATAGTCAAAATTAGACCAAAAAAATAGGATAGTGTTGAACAGATTTGCTGTGACACCTAGGTGCAAAATACTTAGAACTACAACTTGATGTTTTGGTACGCTTGAAAGATTGCTAGCAGTTCACTATAGAGCATGGTCTGCGTTAGAGGGAGGGAAGGAGAGGTGGATGAAGCTACCACATCTTTTGAGGTTCGGTTGGTTCGTTATGTGTCGTGGAGTCGGTTCCGACTCATAGCGACCCTGTACAGGGTTTACAAGGCTGTAAATCTTTATGGGAGCAGAAAGCCTCCTCTTTCTCCCATAGAACAGTTGGTAGTTTTGAACTGCTGACCTTAAGGTTCACAGCCCAATTCGTAACCACTATGCTACCAGAGCTCCTTTCTTTTGAGGTAAACAGCCTCAAATGCCATGATAAAGGGGATGAGCTTTATCCTGAAGAGGCAGGCCTCCAACGTTTTCTTAAAGTGCATCCCTTTAATAAAAAGTCTTAAGCATATATCCTTATTACATATTTATTTTAAACATTTATATATATATATATAAGGGAACTTCAACAAGTTCATGAAAAAATGAAATTAAAAGATAAAGGAAATCTCCCATGAACTTTTGAAGTTCCCTCAATTGTATGCTAATCATAGGATCCTGAGTGTCTCTTGCAGTTTTGATTGGCTGCCAACCTAATTGTTGGTGGTTTGAACCTACCCACCAGCTCCATGGAAGAAAGTCCTGGTAATCTGCTTCCATAAAGATTACACCCAAGAAAGGTGGATGCCAAGGAATGGTTAAAGAAGAATGTAATCAATGTCACTGAGTTGTACATGTATAAAATTTGGAATTGGCATATGTTCTGCTGTGCATATTCTCAACAACAAAAATAAACGGGGGGGTGGGGTTTAAAAACTAATAAAACTCTAGGCCGCAGTTCTACTCTGTAACACATGGAGCGGCCATGACTCGGCTAACAACATACTAACTAGTCATTCTGTTTATTTATAAACTACGTTGTTAAGTGCCATCGAGTCGGATCAGACTCATATCAACCCTGTATAAGGTTTCTCAGGAGCAGCTGGTGAGTTTGAACTGCTGATCTTGTGGTTTGCAGACCAGTGCTAATCCTAAAACAGCATCACACTAGGAGTCCTTATAAACTATATATAAGTAGAATTCTAAACGTCATGTACTTAAAAACACCTAAACCTACTGCCATCAAGTGATTTCTGACTCACAGGGACCAGACAGGATTTCTGAAGCTGTAAATCTTTATGGGAGCCGATAATCTCAACATTTTCTCCTGCAAAGTCACTGGTGGGTCTGAACTACCAACTTTTATGGTTAGCAGTTCAGTGCTTATCCTACAGCACCACCAGGGCTCCTTATTTACATTATAAAACAAAAATTTTAATATTAACAGATAACCATAATTTTGTAAGGTCTTTTTAAACCCCACCCCACGTCATTTTACAGTCCATTTGAAGGTGGGGATCCTGGGGAAGCCTAGATTTGACAATGAAAATGTCCTGTGTATCCTTGGGGAGTCGAATTTCAGAAGCGTGGTAAGAACAGAAGCCTGATCGCAGCAGGCTGAGGTAGTCCTGAGGCAGGAGGGAAAGAAATAGGGCAATAACTCTAGTGGGGAGAGCTGGGGAAAAGTGTTTGGTTTTATTGTCATTTTTGAAAGGAACCTCACTTTCAAATGAGCCAGATGACAAGGAACCAATGTTGTTGTTACTTGCCATGGAGTGGTTCCGACTCATCGCGACCCTGTCAAGGCTGTAAATCTTTACCGGAGCAGAAAGCCTCATTTTTGTCACACAGAACTGCTGGTAGTTTCGATCTACTCACCTTGTGGTTCGCAGCCCGCCCGATTTATAACCACTACGCTATAGAAAGTGTAAAATTAAAGCTACAGGCAAGAGTTGTTAAGTGCTGTTAGTGGGTTCTGACTCATAGCAGCCCTGTATAGGGTTTGTGAGGCTGCAAATCTTCGAGGGAGCAGAAGGTCTCATCGTCTTCCCATGGAGTGGCTGGTGGGCTTGAACCACCAACCTGGTGGTTTGCAGTCCAGTGCTTATCTTACAGAGAGGACCTATTTATTATAGAATTCACTTGTGGGTTGGGTAATAATAAGAAGGTCTTCGAGCAATGAAGATCATATGCCAGGCCAGTTTAACTATTGAAATTTAATTTAGTTTGGCCCTCCTCCTACAAGGACTTGTATTTCAGGATCCCTCTCCTTTGTCTTTCTCTTTGGGGTAACTTAAGTATGTCATGTCATCTTTTGGAATTAGGACTGAAAATCAGTGAGCCTTCTCTACAGTTGCTGTTCTTCTTGTTAAAGTTCCATTCGTACCACCAGCTGTTAGACCACAGCCAGCGAGTGCCACAGTCCAGAGGAATCTGAACAGGTTGACAAGCACTTGTTGCTACAGGAGTTGCCCAATATGTTTCGAACACTGATCTTCCTAACCCTCACCCCACCTCTCTCCTTTGCCCCAGTCACCACACACACACATCATGCCACCATCATTACATTCCCCATCCGCAAGCAGTAGTTTGGAGAGTGAATCACCACTCGGGTTCACACCTAGAACAGCCATTTACTCCCTGTCACCTGGAAAGTAAGCAGTGTTTGTGAAAGGTTTGAGGTTCTTGAGTAAATCCACTCCCCTCCTGCTACTCTTGGCTACTTTAAGTGGTAAATCATATACTGTCCATCCTCCCTAGGCCTCTGACTTCCTGCCAGTGAGACAGTAAACAGCCAGACATGCCACTAGGTCACCACCACTGGAGAAGCCTTTCACTACCAATTCGTCTGGTCCCCTTGCCTCATTTGGCCAGCTGAGGGACCTTCTGAAAATGCAAATCTGACCACATCAGGCCACTGTTAAGTAGGGGCCATCACATCCCACTCTTACCATTGTCCCCAAAAAGTAAATCTAAGCTCAATATGGAGGGCCCTGCAGAACCCTGTTTCCCACCAGCCTCTTCAGTGTAAAATCAACTAGGCTCTTGTCTCTACCTAGAGAAAAACTTGGATCTCCCCCACAGACATTCTGTTTGGCATCTTTGACTTTGGGATACAGTGAGTTCTTCCTAATTCTACCCTTTGTGCTCTCTATTACCTGCCTGAGGGCTATGGGGTTCTTGAGCATCTACACTCTGCAAGGAAAATTCCACTCAGCTGAGGATCAGGAGAACTAAGTGGTTAAAGCACTCAGCTGCTAACAGAAAGGTCTTTGGTTTGAACCCACTAGCCATCCTGCAGGAGAAAAATGTGTCAGTTTCAAACTCTATGGGGGCAATTCTACTCTGTCCTCTAGGGTCGGAATTGACTCTGAGGTCAGATAGCAGTGAGTTTTGTTTTGAGGATCAGAAGCCCTAAGTTCTAGTCCTGGCTCAGCTCACTGGGTGATCTTGGATAAGCTGATCTTCCTTTCTAGACCTTAGTTCTCTGTCTGAGAAGGACTATATCCTTGTAATAGCCACGATTCTCTCTGTCTTGGGAAATAATGCTGCCATTGTGAGCACCCACTCTTGCTTCTGCCTCCTGTCCTAGGGCTGACTTCTGACACACAGGCCTTCTGTAAAGTTAACAAAAAACTGGCAACAACAAGCCTCAGCTTTGCATTTTGGGTAACAACCTACAGGGGCTTGATTAAGGAGGAAGTAGAAAGGATGAAACTACCAGAGACATGTGTTCTGATGTCCCTGATGGTCCTTGGCACTTAGACTTTGTGGGAACAGAAGAGGACAGTAGAGAGGAAGGAGAGGAGAGGGCATATGCCAGAGAAAATTACACATGAGGAGAAGTCAGTCACCCAAAGCAGACCCAAACCTCCTGCCCTCCCCTCCCCCTTCCCTCATACCCTACCTAACAGGCTTTCCTGATCATCATCCCCCCTCCTTCCCCAGCAAGCTCAGACCTTGTGTTCACTAAAATAGGGATCGGCTGACTCTAGCTGCTCTTCCCCTCTCCACAGTCAAAGCCTTTAGACAGCTGCCACAGAAAGCTGAGGCAAACATTACTCAATTAGTCACTCAGGTGGTGGAAAATACCAAAGTGGTCATTATCTGAGCAGTTTAACCACATTGAGAAGATATAGGTAAGTTTCTTAAACATACCTTTATTTGGGTGAAAACCTATGCCTTCATTTGTCAGTTTACTTCTACATGTAAAAGCATTTCTGGGCTTGTTCACTGGGCCTTTATGGGAACCTTTTCCCACTGATTCCTGACAGGACATTAGTGAGGTCAGATGTGGTCATTCCCCAACCTGGAACCTGAGCTGCTCTAGGGTTGTTTAGCATTGCCAGGACTGGCTAACATTTATTAAATGCTTACTGTGTGCAAAGCACTGTTCCAAGCACTTTATACGAATTAACTCGTTTAATCCCTATGATGTGGGTGTTGTTTTGATGCCACTTAACAAGTGAGAAAACTGAGGCACACTGTAGTAATTTGCACTAATAGCCTAAGATTACAGAACTAGTTGGCTGCAGAGCCAATGTTGCTCACAAGCTGCTCTCTTACGGTTCTTTCTTTCTCTCTCTCTCTTTAAAATTAAAATCATTTCTGCTGCTGCTGCTGCATGTAGCATGTAGCATGGAGCAGTAACCCTTCATAGGATTTTGGAGTTTGTAAATCTTTACAGAAGTAGAAAGCCTCATCTTTCTCCCTTGGAGTGGCCAGGTGGACTCTAACTGCTTATCTTTCAGTTAGTAGCACATAACCCACTACACTACCAAGGCTCCTTAAAACCATTCTAGTGAGAATAAAGTGGTTTTGATTTGCATTTCCCTAAAAACCAGTGATATTTTATTTCATGTGTTTATTTACATGTCTTTTTTGAAGAAGTGTCTATTCAGATCTCTTGCCCATGTTTTAACTGGGTAATTTGTTGAATTGTAAAGGAGCTCTGGTAGCGTAGTGGTTACGAATCGGGCTGCGAACCACAAGGTCAGCAGTTCGAAACTACCAGCTGTTCAGCGGGGGCAAGATGAGGCTTTCTGCTCCCATAAAGATTTACAGCCTCGGAAAATCCTGTACAGGGTCGCTATGAGTCAGAACCGACTCCACAGCACATAAAAACAACAACAACAATTTGTTGAGTTGTAAGAGTTCTTAAGGGGTCCTGGTGTGGCGCTCTGGGATAACACACTGGACCACAAAGTCGGTTTGAACCGCAAGGTCAAAAATTCAAATTTCCCAGCCACTCTTTGGAAACCCTATACAGGGTCACTTTGAGTTGAAACTGACTTGACAGCATGTAACAACAAGCTTTCTTAAAGTATTTTTGTTTACTAGACCCTTACTGGGATTCCCGGTATGGCACTGTAGAATAAGCCTGGACTGTTAACTACAAACTCAGTGGTTCAAACCCACCAGCCAATCCTTGAAATCCCTATACTGGGTCACTGAGTTGTATCTGACTGTCACCACGGTACTTAGCACCAACAATAGACCCTTATTAAGCTCTGACATTGTGCTATAAGATAAGCACTGGACTGGTAATCGCAGTTCAAACCCTCCAGTCACTCCTGGAAGAGTTGGAATCAACGCGATAGCATACAGCAATGATAATACCCTTACCAGATACATGATTTGCAAATATTTTCTCCCATTCTGTATGTTATCTTTTCACTTTCTTACTAGCGTCATTTGACACACAAATGTTTTTAATTTTGATGAAGTCCAATTTATTTTTTCCTTGGGTTGCTTGTACTTTTGGTGTCACATCTTGCCTAAACCAGGGTCACAAGTTTTCATTGAAGAATTCTGCCATTTTAGCTTTTACACTTAGGTCTTTGATTCATTTGGAGTTATTATTTGTATATAGTGTGAGGTAGTTGTCCAAAGTCATGCTTTGCAAGTCATGTCCAGTTGTCCCAACACCCTTTGTTGAAAAGACTATTTTTTCATGATAGCCTACTTTTTAACTTAATAAATTATGAACATTTTCACTACAATAAAATACTAATTTGCATAGCAATCTGCGGAATCCTGGTGTGACTGTAGGCTAAGCACTAGATTGCCAGCCAAAGGGTCAGCAGTTCAAACTCTCAGACTGCTCCTGTGAAGCCCCATACAGGGTCACTATGAATCAGAACTGACTCAACAGCACTTAGCAGCTACAAACATAGCAACCTGTTGTCACGCATCATGAGAGAATGAGTGAGAAGGGCAAATAGTATATTAGTATTATAATGAAATAATTTTGACCTCTCAGACCTTTGAAAGGGTCTCAATGAGCCCTAAAGTTTTCTGGCCACTCTGAGAAACACTATTCTTAAAGTCTTTACCAAATACTTTCTCATCACAGTACCTTATTCCCTGCATCTTGAGCAATATTTGACATCATATTTCTGTTGGTTTGTTTTAAGCTTTTGCTAATTTGTTGAGCAAAAAACAGGATCTCTTTTGTAGTTTTAATTTGCATTTTGTCGTTTCTATTAATGTTGTACTTCATGATTTTTGCGATTTACAATTTTTTTGCCTTTGTGTCTTTTATACTGTTGATTGTAAGAGCACTCTTAATAGGATATTAACCTTTTGTCATGAATGTTGAAAATATTTTTGTTGTGCAAAAGGAATTTTTATCATTTTTATATAAACAAAATTTATCAACAGTTTAAATATTTTTTATCCTTTTTTCTTTGTCAAATTGTTCTCCAGAAAAGTTGTACCAATTTAAACTCCCACCAGCAGCAGTGTGTGAATTCGCCTGTTTGGCCTAGGAAGGCATTAGAAGGTACATGATAAGGACTTTTATATTATTAATGTAATCACCCATTTTTATTCTGTTGATTATTTGAGTATTACACAGAAACATGACATCACATTTGAGTCAGAATGAAGATCTTTGAAACCACAATCCCAAAACAGCTCCCAACCAAAGGTTCTAGGAAGAAAGTCTCTGCTCACTCAGAACAGGGTGACAAAAGTGGGGTTTATTGTTTGGCTGTTGGATGAGAATAGTTTCACCTGATCAGAAGGCTGGAGACATCTGAGGTTCCTGTTCCTCACAGAGGAGGAGTTGGCCCTTCTGGGTGGGCCTTCCTGGCTTCAGGCCAAAATGGCGGTGCCCAGTAGGGGGCTGTCTCACTGTACCCAGAAAAGGGGCCAGTTTGTAACTAATATTTTAGCAAGGGATTTCAGAGTCCAAAAAGTGAAAGTTTTATTGGGAGAAAATATCCTAAAGTACTCATGACCCATTTCTTAAGATGAGAAGCTTTAGAATAAGAAGAGGAAACTAGAATTTAACAGTCTGACAGGATATTCTAGCTAACCACAAATTTACAGAATAATAATTTAGCTATAGAGATCTCCTCCCTTTGCAACTTTTTGCGCGCACACACACGTCACCAGTAATGCTACCTTCTATTGCTTGACTGCTCTCTGATAAAGGTAATCTGAAACCATTACAAAAAGGATTTTGTGTCCAAGGTAACTAGGCCCTATTAGCTGGAATTTTCTCCTCCATTTCAGTATTGTGCCCCACATCCTTCCCCACACTGGAGATTTTTCTTTGCCAGCTTGGCAGAAGGAAAAAAACTAAATAATATAGCACTGTTTTAATTTTTACTCCTTAGATTCCTGATAAGTTTTTTTTGTGTTTTTTTTTTGTTTGTTTCCAACTTAATTTAAAAGATGTTTGCTTAATTGCCTACTGATATTTTTTTTTTCACCTTTTCCTGCAGAAGCATTCATGTTTTGTTTTGTTTTTATTAATCTGAGGAGCTCATTATATAGTAAACTTCATCAGATATGGTTGTTGTTAAGTGCCATTGAGGTTGAGTTGGTTCCAACTCAGAGCAGCTGGTGGGTTTGAATTGCCGACCCTTGTGGTTTGAAGCCCAGTGTTGATCCTACAGTGTCACACCAGGAGTCCTTCATCAGATTCACTGCATTATTTTTCTTGCTAGTGTCCTGAAGTTTCTAATGATTAAATAAGGAACCTCATCAATCTTTAACTTTCTGCTTTCCTGCATCTAGTGTAATATGTCCTACCATGATAGTTTTTTTTATTATTATTATTCCTCTTTTTTCCTCCAATATTTTTGTATTTATTTTTTACATTTAAATATTTAATCCATCTGAAATTAATTTTGGTATATATGATGGAAAGAACTAATCATTCCCCTCCCCCCAAATTGCTGGCTTGTTGTCCAGGTGATATTTATTGAATAACCCAGGAATTGCAAATATGTGTCTGAGGGGCAGTCAGTCCCTCCCTGGACTGGGCCCCTGGAAGGCATTTATAATCAATCGCTGAAATCTTTCCACCTAAACCTAGATTAGACATCATAGTCTACATCACAGAACAGGCAGCCTCTTCCTACCTGTAGGATTTGGCATCATAATGAAACCTTCTATCATCCCCTAGATTAATCCATTTATTTCCCCATTGGTGTGAGATGACTTTATTAGATAATACATTCCTTTTTTATTCTAGAAGAAATGTTGTACTGATCTGTTTCCCTGGGCTGGTTCCATGCTATTGGTCTTTGCTTCCAGGTACTAAACAGTAATTGGTAGGACTATCTTTATACCTTTTTCAACATTTTCTTGACTCTTTTATCTCATTTAATTTTGAACTAAATTTATTGCATCTATTTAAGAAAGGAGCTCTGGTAGCCTAGTGGTTACGAATGGAGCTGTGAACCACAGGGTCAGTAGTTCAAAACTACTAGCTGTTCCACAGGAGAAAGATGAGGCATTCTGCTCCTGTAAAGATTTACAGCCTTGGAAACCCCCGCACAGGGTCGCTATGAGTCGGAACTGACTCCACGGCACACAGCCACCACCACCACATTTACCTCCAAAATAAACAAATGGACTCCTTAAACAAATTACTATTTAAAATTTATGTTAGATTTTCCAGTCTAGGTACATGGCGTTTCTTTCCAGTTTTAAAGACGTATGTATGTCTGTGGTGCATTGTATTCTGCTAGATCTTACACATTACTCGTTAAATTTTTTTCTGGGTATTTTAAATTTGTGGTTGCAATTATAAATAAGATTCCTTTTCAGTGTAATATCTAACTTCTTACTAGAATATAAGTTTCTTGAGAGTAGAAGTTCTGTGTCTTTTGTTCATATCAAAGCTCTGGCCTGCTAATCACAAGGTCTGTGGTTCAAACCCACCAGCCCCTCCTTGGAAAGTCTTGACAGAGTCACTATAAATCAGAACCTACTCAACAGCACTTAACAACAACATAGTGCTAACACTTAAGAAACAGTGCCTTTATGTCATAGCCCTTCAATAACTATCTTTAAATGGAAGAAAGAATACTGGCATATTTATTGTCTGGTGGTGGTGGTGGTGGTGGTATGCCGCTGAGTCAGTTTTGACTCACAGAGACTCAGCATAGGATTTCCAAGGTTATAAATATTTACATGAGCAGAAAGCCTCCTACTACTTCTGCAGTGGAGCTGCTGGTAGATTTGAACTGCTGACCTTGCAGTGAGCAGCCCACCTCCTTATAACCCACTAAAAAAAACTACAAGGGCAATCTTGCTTAACTATTAATGAGTTTTGTTTTTCAAGTAATTCTCTGGAATTTTTCTGCATCAGCAAAGACTGACCATTGCCTTCTTAGCAACATGTACTGCTCTTATCTCTTATTGTGTTCAACAAATCTTCCAGAACAATTCTAAGTGTAATAGTGATGGCAGTAGATACCTTTTACTTGTTCCTGACTTTCGTGGAAATAGCTTTAGTGTTTTACTTTTAAGTATGATAACTAAATGAAGAGTAAATTTGCTGGGAAGAAAATAATCCGTTCCATTTTGGATATGTTTAGAGGGATATTTGTATGGAAATGTTCAATAGACAGTTGGACATATAGTTCTTGAGAGCTGAAAGTAAAAAATTGGACTAGAGACAGATTTGGGAGTTAACATCATATAAGATAAATTCACACTGGAAAGAAGGCCAAAGATAGAACTGGGGAACATCAATATGAAGGCTGAATGGAAGAAGAGGAAAGAGAAAGGAAACTAGGAGGAAACTATTAAAAAGATTAGTGGAAATCAATAAACAGAAATGTCACAGGAGACTAAAGATGAGTTTCAAGGAATTGTTGTTGTTAGGTGCCATCAAGTCGGTACCAACCCATTGCGACCTTATGCACAGCAGAACCTTATGCACAGCAGAACGAAACACTGCCCGATCCTGGGCCAACCTCACTACTGTTTGCCATGCTTCCGTCCATCGAAGCTGCCACTTGGCCAATCCATGTTGTTCCTCTTTTTCTCTGACCCTCCACCTTACCAAACAGTGACTGGTCCCTCCTGACAATATGTCCAAAGTATGAGAGATGAAGTTTGGCCATCTTGGCCTCCAAGGAGCACTCTGGCTGC
>NW_006408570.1:4661751-4692572 GCF_000296735.1 Chrysochloris asiatica | reverse complement strand
TAGGCGCATGAATATTATCCTATCACAGACAGTGTTGTACCTCATGACTGATCTGGATATCTTCTTTTTGACAATGAAAGCAACACCATTCCTCTTCAATTTGTCATTCCCAGCATAGTAAACCATGTGGTTGTCAGATTCAAAATGGGCAATACCAGTCCATTTCAGCTCACTAATGCCTAAGATGTTGATGTTTATGCATTCCATTTCATTCTTGACAGTTTCCAATTTTCCCAGATTCATACTTCATAGATTCCATATTCCGATTTTCACTGGATGTTTACAGGTGTTTCTCTTGATTTTGAGTTGTACCACATCAGCAAATGAAGGTCCCTTGGGCTTTTCTCCTACAGACTTTACTCCATTCACATTATCACAGTCAATTCTACTTTGAGGAGGCAGCTCTTCCCCAGTCGCATTTTGAGTGCCTTCCAACCTGAGGGGCTCATTTTTTTGCACTATATCTGAAGTTTCCCTGCTAGTCATAAAATTTTCAGTGACTAAATATTCGGAAGTAGTTCGTCACTCTTTCTTCATAGTCTGTCTTCGTCTGGAAGCTCATCTAAAACCTGTCCACCATGGGTGACCCTGCTGGTATTTAAAATACTGCTAGCATAGCTTCCAGAATCACAGCAACTCACAAGCCACCACAGTAGGACAAACTGACAGATGTATTCAAGGATTGTTGTTGTTGTTGTTAAGTGCCGTCGAGTCGGTTCCGACCCATAGCGACCCTGTACAGGGTTTCCGAGGGTGTAAATCCTTACGGATTTACAAGGATTAGGAAGTAATTAATCCACACAGCAAAAGAGCAAAGAGAGGGAAAGCCTGAAAACAGTTCAAGGGTTTAGTAAGTAGGCAGCACATCGGAGTCTCTCCCTGCCCACCTCCTCCTCCCCAGGACAGTAGGAGGTCTTGGTGACCTTAGTGAGTATGAGCAATGTCAATGCTTTGAGTAAGTAGAAGTGAGGAGTGAAAGAGGTGAGAAATTGCAACTGGCCATAAGGACTGCCCCTTAGAGAAACTTGGTTAGTTGGTTATGTGCCATGGAGTCTGTTCTGACTCACAGCAAACATGTATAGGGTTTCTGAGGCTGTAAATTGTTAAAGGAGTAGAAAGCCTCATCTTTCTACATCAGAGTACTTTAAACAAGCTTAGCAGGGGAGAGAAACCAAGGATAGTTACTAAATTAAGGAGAGAAAAAATTCCAAAAAAAAAAAAAAAAAGCTAAAGAGGATAGAGAGAAACACTGTAAACTGATGATATATGGTGGGGATAATAATCAATGTAATGAAACAAGCTATATGAATGGTTGAATGTGAAGCTGATGATGTGCCCTGTAAACTTTCACTCAATGCAAAATAAAAACATTTAATTTTAAAAAAAAAAAAGGAGAGAAAGAATTAAGGAAAGGATTTGGATTTTTAGATCGTAACAACATGAGGATGAGCTGTCTCTGGGGAGTGCAAGCAGTTAACACACTTGGCTGTTAACAGAACAAGATTAGATGTTCAAATCCATCGAGAAACTCCTCGGAAGAAAGGCCTGGCAATTTCATACTTATGAAAAGTCAACCATTGAAAAAACCCTAACAGCACAGTTCTTGTCTGATGCAGATGGGGTTGCCAGAAGCCAGAATCGATTCTACAGCCACTAGTTTTTGGTTAACATGAGGATGTTTATAAGTTGAAAGGAAAGACAGTGAAACAAACTAAGTCTGAGAAAAAGACAGGGGAAAACTTATATTGAGCAAAAGAACAGGGCTTTGGCAGGGGTTAAGGAGCTCTGGTAGGGTTGTGGTTACAAGTCAGGCTGCTAACCTCAAGGTCAGCAGTTCAAAACTACGAGTTGTTTTGTGGGAGAAAGATGAGGCTGTCTGCTCCCATAAAGACTTACAGCCTCGGAAACCCTATTTGTGGTCTCTATAAGTCAGAACTGACTCCATGGCATACCATCACCAGTAGCAGGGATAGGTTCCTAAGGTGGGGTTCCTATCAGCCTGGGCCATCAAGCCTACTCATAGTAATCCCATTTGTGTCAGAATAGAATTCCATAGGATTTTCAGTGGCTAATTTTTCAGTAGTAGATCTCCAGGCCTTTCTTTTGAGGCATCTCTGGGTAGACTTGAACCACCAACCTTTCAACTAGCAGGCCACATGTTAACTTTTTTACACCACCCAGGGACTCCTGGTAAGAAGACTTTCTCTTCTTTCTCTGACGTGGGCGGAAAGATACAATATAGAAAAGAAGTGCCCACCTCTGTCCTTTCTTTACCAGACAAAGAAAGGAGAGCTGGGAGTGATGTAGGGAGGTATGGAATCACTGCTGCTGAGGAGGAAGGATTGAGGAACTGCTGAAGAGAATTTAAGGCTCTCTTGAGACTGGAAATCATGCATCCATGTGGCTAAAGAGTAAAGGCCTCAAAAGATTCTGATTTAATTGTTCAGGTTTTAGGTTTGGAAATTGAAATTTTAAAAAGCTATCCAGGTGACTCTGACTCAATGTGCGGTCACAGATGAGAACTAGAGGAGTTAAAAGTAGATTGGTGCATATGAAGACTGACTCCCCAGTCTTGGGGAAGAGGAGGTAGGCAGGGATAGATTCCCATGTGCTGCCTGAAGCAGTAGACACTATCCCTCCCACCCCACCCCCCAATTGGAGCTGGATGGTGAATGAATTCCCAAATAGCTAGGCCCTTAGGTGGGAATCTGAGGATCTGAATTCTTCCCAATTTCCTGCCCTAAGTTAAATGAAGACAGTTTCCTTGGTTGGGAGGCCCAACATTCCCCGGTGTGGAGTATCAGGTTCAGGATTCTGATAATAATTGTGGTTATTAAGTGCCGTCCAGTTGGTTCCGACTCATAGTGACTCTGTATAGGGTTTCCAAGGAACGACTGGTGGGTTTGAACTGCCGGCTTTGTGGTTGGCAGTCCAATGCTTTTCCTACAGCACCACACCAGGACTCCAAACAATATGCTTTGTAGTCGAAAACCAAACCCTAGGCCTGGATGCATGTGTGTGTTTAGGGCTATTTATTCAACTGAAAAACAAAAGCTGCTCTGAGCCCTGGAGTAGAAGGTTTAACAAGCACCCCCATTATTAACCATTAGGCAATGCTACCTCCCCAGCAGCACATGTCTAGTTGGGGAGGCATCACAGATGCTCTGATACAATTTAAACTCTCAGTACAAGGAGCTGTCACATGGCAGAAAACACCAGTTAAAAATCCACCCTCAGGTGGGTTTTTTTCAGTGCTTTTTAAAATTAGTGAAAGATATAATAATCTGTCTACACTCTCTTTTCCAATTTTTTCTGGACTTTTATGATGGGCTGGTCTGAGTAAGAGTTACAGAACACATCCTTGGCTGCCCATTGTAATCTCTTGGGAAGCTTTCAAAAATTCTGATGTCTGGGCTCTACTCACAGAGGTTCTGATTTAATTAGTGTGGTTTGGGGCCTGGGCTTTGGGATTTTTAAAAGCTGCTTCTAATAAACAGCCATGGTTGAGAATCACTGGAGTGAAAATGTAATGGATCCATATGGAGAGTGGATCCCCTACCTTGTGTTACCTCATTGGTTCTCTCCCAGTGGGTCTGCCCACCTATCCATAACCATGTAAAACTGTGCCTATTAAGCCAACAATGATGAGGGTTTACTGGAGTGACTGTCACTCACTACAAAGAAGGAAGAGAAAACAGGACCACAGAACTTCTTAAATACAAGCCTTTTGTCTCAGACTCGTTCTGAAGTGATGCATATTTTAAAAATATAGCTGCTTTAGGAAACATTCTGTTCCATTTTATTTAGTTATCCCACAAGTTTGGTTTGTTTATAAACCCAGACACCACACACACACACATACCTACACACTACTGGAAGAAAGCAGTTGGAGGTTGTGGAAAATATAATGGGTATAAAGTCTTGAGCGCTTGTCTCCAGATCTGGCTCTGCTACTTCCTAAGTCTCAATGTCCCCATCTGTTAAATGGGTGTATTGGTCTATATAAGAGTAAGGCCCCTTTCAGCTTATCAGACATTCCAGGATTCAAGATGGAGGCCAGACTTTGACCTAGATTTTGTATCTGATGCCACAGTCAGAAAGACCAGAGCTGATTCTCTCTGTAGTACGGATCCAATGTGGTCAGCCATGAGAGAGACTTACCCTTTGGAACAGAAATTTCCGTCTGCATCTTCTCAGCAGATCATGCCTGACCCCCTCCTCCCCTCTGCAACTCCTCCCTAGGTAAATCAGCCTGGGGAATCAATTTATGGAGAAACTGTAATCTCTTTATCTAGAAGGTACAAAGATAGCATTACAAAACTTCTATTGTTGACCTGGAGGTAGTGTTTGCTTGGAATGCTTCACATTTCATTCCTATCATTTTCCTGAGGAGGGACCATCCCCCAGGGACACAGCTGTGGCAAAACTAGCAATGGAATGAGGGGAAGAACATGGACAGCTTGGGAGGAACTTTTCCTTGAAACAAAATACCAGCAAATTCTGACATTGCAAAGTTTGGAAAAATGAGCACATTGATGTAGATTAGAAGGCACACAGGATTAGGCTGTGGATCTGAGTCTGTCACTGTGTGGTTTTAAAAAGGCGTTTCAAGAGATGGAGATATGGAGAGAGGGAGCTGCTGAGGACTCTAGATTCATAGAAAGGGAGGGACTGAGAGCTGATGGTCAGGAGACAGACTTGCAGAATGTGTTCTTTGGTGGTGTAAATTATTATATATGTCTGAGTGTTTTTAAAAAAAGAGCTAAAGTGAGTAGAAAGAAATACTGTTAACTGATGGTACATGGAGGGGATTATAATCATTGTAATGAAACAAGGTGTATGATTTGTTGAATGTAAAACTGACAATCTGCCCTATGAACTTTCAATTCACAATAAAAACTTAAAAAAAAAAAAAAAAAGACATTTCAAGGCACTGAGTACAACAGCCCTGAGCCCAGTTCCTGAGTCCCATTATGGATTCCTCAGGTCTGCCATTTCTCTGCCTTGCTGACAGTGTTCTCTTTGGATTTCTGTTCTGTTATTCCCAAACTTGAAATCTTTACCTTTACTCTCACCCCAGTGCCTCCATTACCTGTAATGGAAAAATAAAATTAGAAACTATTCTCCTGGAGTTCTGGTGTGGCATGGTAGAATAAGCAGACCACAAAGTTAAGTGAGTCAAACCCACTGGACACTCCTAGAAAACTCTATACAGGGTCACTATGAGTCTAAACCAACTGGGAGACACTTAACAACAACAAATGTCTTCTCCAAGGCATTGGAACACTTCAAAATTTGGTCCCAGACTATATTTTTTTTATCTCATTTCCTGTAGATAAGCATTTTCTTCCTGCCTCCATATTGCCCTGTGTGTCCACGTTCACCTCCCAACAGTCCTGATTGTGTCCTTCCATCAACTCTCATCCCAGTCCTGGTATACATTATTGTTGTTGCTAAGTCCTGTTGAGTTGGTTCTGAACCATAGCGACCCAGTAGAGGATTTCCAAGAAGTGGATGGTGAGTTGAACCACGTACCACGTATTTCACACCGAACTGTGGTCCTGCACTTATCCTACAGCACCACACCAGGATTGTTGTTACGTGCCCTCAAGTCACCACCAACTCATAGCAATGTCATATGACAGAGTAGAACTGTCTCTTTGGTTTTCTTGGCTGTTATCTCTATAGGAACATATCACCACTTTGTTCTCCCAAGGAACCACTAGGTAGGTTTGAACTGCCTACCTTTTAATTTACCATTATGCTACGATTATGCTACTGAGGCTCCTTTTCCTGGTAGATGTTGTTGTTGTTAAATGCCATGGAGTGGAGTCATTTCCAACTCAAAGTGACCCTGTATAGGGTTTCCGAGGAGCAGTTGGTGGGTTTGAACCACAGACGTCATGATTTACAATCCAATGTTGATCCTACAGTGCTACACCAGACTCCGTAAATGTTTGATGCCCAACTATATCAGAGACCATGTAAATGACCATTGGACTGGACGCTTTCTAAATTTTCTTCCAACCCAAACTTCTGAAGACATTTTCCCCAAGGAAGATCTGAAAACGGTTTAGAACTTGACTAAGTACATACTAACAGTTACTGCAGTTTCTAAACCAAAAAAATCCAGAAAGTGGTTTGACAAAGGATTTTGAAGTTTCGCATTTATGTAATCAGTTTTATAAAAGCATGAACTTAAATTACAATGCAATTAAATATTTAAAATCCCATTAAAACAAGAGCATTTTCAGTGTGATTGCTACCCTTCCGTGCTTTGGGATTTCAAGATAGAGAAACAAAAACCCCTTCAAGGAGAAAGAGTATTAAAACATTTTACTGCTAGAGAGGATGGAAAAGGAAGAATTCCTGACCTAATAAAAACTATTTCAAATGTGTTTTATTAAAGTAACATCACTAGTGAGAACTAGTAACATTCCTAGTGAGAACTAGAAAATAAGTAAAAATAGCTTCTGAGTGCTCATGATAAATAACACTTGACTAACTGAAGAACCAGTGTTATGCAGCAGGTGATCCCTATTTTAGTCAAGGAAATTACAGCTCAGAAAGGGTAAGTAACTTGCCTACATTTACACAGCAGGCAAGTTGAAAAGCCAAGATTCAAATTCTGGGTTTGGAAAGAGTCAAAAAAAAAAAAGACAAAGGCCATCCTTTTTGAACTGCGAGGTTAGTGGTTCAAGCTCACCAGCTGCTCCTTGGAAACCTTATACAGGGTCCCTATAGGTCGGAACCGACTCGACGGCACTTAGCAACAACCTACCAAAATGGGATTGTATGAGGAGACTTAGAGAACTGAAGGAAGAGGTGACAAAACAGGCCCAGACCAGCAGGAACCTGAGCAGCCGTGGAGCTTCTCTTTAAGACAGTGGTTCATGTATGTGATGCAGCAACCAGCTTGCCAGGCTCTGAGAGTCTCCATTCAGGTGTTTAATTCCCAGTAGAGAGAACTTGTTTGTCTTCCTGGGTTAGGTATCTACAACCCTGTCAGTCACCTCTGCTCGGTGAATCAGGGTCTGGGCCCCAGCCATGACACCACCGAGGTTCCTCCTGGGGGTCAGCTATTCTGAGAAAGGCTACTGCTGTTAGCCAGGCAGTTCCCCCAGGTGTGTCCTCAGCAGATCTGTGGAAGTACCCTGCCACCCCCAGAATCTCCCATAGAAATTTTCTGAGTCTGTTTTGCAAGTTGTTCCATTTATACTTTTATCATTACCTATTATCAGATTCACCAGTCACTCCTCAGAAACCCTGTACAGGGTTGCTATGAGTCAGAATCAGCTTGATGGCACTTAACAACAATACCAGCTACCACCACTACTACCACATTAGTTGTCATTGAGTCTAATCCAACTCATAGCACTCTACCTAGGAGAGAGTAGAACTAGCCATAGGATTTCCAAGGCTGGAGTCCTGGTGTGGCGCTGTGGGTTAATGCACTGGACTGCAAGATCGGTTTGAACCACAAGGTCAGTGGTTCAAGCTCGCCAGCTGCTCCTTGGAAATCCTATGCAGGGTCGCTAAGAGTCGAAACCAACTCAACAGCACTTAACAACACTCTTTACAGAAGATGACTGTCACATCTTTCTCAGAGAAACTAGTGGATTCAAACTGCAGACCTTTTGGTTAGTAGCCATTGCTTAACCATTATGCTCCTTCATTGAAATCATGAGTTTCAAATTCTTGCATCATATCTTCATTTTCCATTTCACTGGAACCTTGGAAGGGTTAAAATTCATCTGAAGTGAACCAAGGGGCCTGCTCTGGAACTAGTCTTCCAAAAGCACTCCTGTGGACTGAGGGGTCAGTAGGTCCACTCAGGACAGAGGTAAATGAAGGTCCACAATCTAAAAAGCTCAAAGACACTCAAGAGACAGGCTGCCCTCACTTATCAGGAACCCCGGGTGGCTCTTTAAAAAAAGAAAAGAAAAATGGATGTCATGCATTTAACTCAGTTAACTGTCCATTTTTGTTTATGCATAGAAACCTGTTCAATCATTATCAGCAGACAACCAGCGTTGCCTGGGCTAAGCACTAAGATCCATTCATGGTTATGAGAAGCTGGAATTAAGCTATTGGCACGAATCACTAACCAAATTAAATGGCCAGTAGTTTAACAGAATTTCAGTCGCCAAGGCTTGGATGTGAATCAGCAACAGCATTAAGTACTATTTACATAGTACCTACTGCTATTTCAGAGTCCTGGTGTGGCACTATGGGCTAATGCGTCTGACTGCAAAGTCGTTTGAACTGCAAGGTCGGTGGTTCAAGCTCACCAGCTGCTCCTTGGAAATCCTATACAGGGTCGCTATGGGTCGAAATCAACTCAACGGCACTTAACAACAACAACTGCTATTTCAGTTGCATTTCTCTCCAATTCTGAGAAAGATGCTATTACTATAAGCATTTACGGATGGATGAGAAGAATGAGACACAGAGCAGTTTTGACTTGGAATAGAACAGAATGTAGGGGAGAAATATCAGACAGAATGGGGACTTGACTGTAGATCTTCTGACCCCAAATCCTAGACTGATTAATTTTCTAAGGGGTACTTCTTTATTCCCTTGATGTCATCAGATGTCTTTCTGAAGTATGTTGCCTAGTAATTGTCCACCTTTGCATGGGAGGCTGGCTTCTCCTTGCCCATCTAAATGTTTATGCAAAGAATGCCCCCAACTGGTTTTCTCTTTCTAAAAAAGTGGTGTCCTCCTTTTCTTTGGTTCCAATTGCAAGAACAGTTGAGCTGTTGACCTTTGTATCCAAGTCCCGGTTACACAGTAGACAGATGTATTTGAGAAGTTCGTTAAACTGATTATAGTTAGGCTGAGGGATTTAGGGACCAAGGAACCTTCTTCTAAACCTCAGGATTGAAGTTCAAACCCAGTTTTTGCCTGTTCAGATGCCTATCAAAGCTCGGTTAGGCCTCAGAGCTGTAGACAGGCCTTTGGAGGCTCCCTCTATGGGTTTATGACCTCTCTGAAACCCCCTTGAAGTGGGATATAAGTAGAAGTGGCATGGAAGCCGGTGAGATTTGTGAAGAAAGAAATCACCCTTTTCATTGTCCTGAGCTATGGTTTTCAAACTGAGTCAAGCAGATTCCATCATTAAGTCAGTCAATTGGGTCAAGACCAACACTTTTCTTTTAGACTGCATCACATGTAATTGTTGTTGTTAAGTGCCGTGGAGTCAGTTCTGACCCATAGCGACCCTGTACAGGGTTTCCAAGGGTATAAATCTTTACGGGAGTAGAAAGCCTCATCTTTCTCCTGCGGAGCGGCTGGTAGTTTCAAACCGCTGACCTTAAGGTTCGCAGCCTGATTCGTAACCACTACGCTATTGTTTATGAAATTTTAAAATCTTTTTTTAAATAAATGTTTTTGATGTGTTGTTGTTGCTGTTAAGTGCCAGCCAATCAAATCCGACTCATAATGGCCGGGTATAGGTTTTCCATGGTGGCTTTGAGCCATCAACCTTAAGGTTAGCAGTCCAGTGCTTATCCTACAGCACCACACCAGAACTCCTTTTTTGATATAGCAGTTTGCAATGTAAAGTTTGAAAGTCACTGGCTAGGTGAATAGAGAGTTGGAATGTCTCGGTTTCTAACCCTGTCTACTTAATATTAGACCTCAGCTGTCAGGGACCATCACCGGGGTTATTTAAAACTTGCCACCTAGAAGCATGAAACCAAAACCAAAAACTCTAAAGAGAAAGATATAGAAATGTGATTTGTAAATAATTCTAAATTTTCTATATTAAAAGAGGAATAAGCAGAACTGAAACATAAAAAACAGACAAAAATACTCACAACACATATTTCAAAAGGTAAATATTTTCATTATAAAAATTACTGTAGGTCAGTAGGAGAAAAATTATTGTAGGTCAGTCTAATATCCCAAAAGGAGAAAAAGGGCAGAGAGAACTCATTTTAAAAAGGGAAATAGAAGAAAAGATTTTCAACCTAACAATGTCAATTAAGATATTATCTTTTCACCTCCTAATTTAAAAAATACTCACTTTTGTCAAGATTTGTTGTTGGCAAGTGCCATTGAGTTGGTTCTGACTCACTCATAGGACCTTATACAGGGTTTCCAAGGGACGGCTGGTAAATTTGAACTGCCAACCTTGCCATTCAAACTGACCTTTCAGTCAAGTACTTATCCTACAGTGCCACCCCAGGACTCCTTGTCAAGGATGTAAAGATATAAAAGACATCATATGCAGCTGGTGGAAGTGGTAGTTATGTGCTGTCTGTGGAATAGATTCCAACTCATAGCAACCCTATATAGGGTTTTCAAGGCTGTAAATCTTAATGAGCATAGAAAGCCTCATCTTTCTCCCACGGAGCAACTCATAGATTCAAACTGCCAACCTTATGGTTAGCAGACCAGCTCAAAATTCACTCACTACACAACCAAAGCTTTATGCTGGTGAGAGTATAATTAGGTACACTGGAGACAAAATTGGCAATACACACCAAAAACCTTGAAGACTGTGTTATCTTTGATTCTATAATTCCTTTCAAACAATTTATCTCAAAGAAACCATCATGGGTGGGTTAAGGATGTTTAAAGTAGTAAAAATTTGGAAAACACCCTAACTGACCAACAACAATAGACATGTTATGATTTCCTTTGTATAAAAATTATAGTAAACAAGAAACTACATAAATGCACATACACTTAGCAGGGTACCTTAGCAAAACCAAGCCTGAGAATTGAGTTGGGGCCATTTGTGGGAGGAGTTTGGGGGAGCACCAACTGGAATGTCAGGGAGAAGACAATGGGACTATTGGATCATTCTTTTTTTTTTTTTTTAACCCTGCAGTAATCCCAGAGCTGTCGTGAAAAATAAATTGTCTTCTAAAGTTTTAGAAAGTATGTTTTTTTAAAAGGGGAGTTAATTGAAGTGTTAAAGTTGTTGTCATTAGGTGTCATCAAGTTGGTTCTGACTCATAGTAAGCCCATATACAATAGAACAAAGCACTGCCCATTTCTATACTACCCTCATAATCGTTTCCTATGTTTGCACTCAGTGTTGCAGCCACTGTGTCAAGCAGTCTTGCTGAGGAGCTACCTCTTTTTTGCTGGCCCTCTACCATGTACCTCCAGGACCGGTGCCTCCTAATAACATGTCCAAAGGATGTGAAACGAAGTCTCATCATCCTTGTTTCTAAGGAGCAGAAATTCTGGTTGTACATCTTCCAACACAGATTGGTATGTTTTCCTGACAATCTATGGTATATTTAATATTTTTCACCAATGCTATAGTTCAAATGCATCAATTATTCTTTGGTCTTTATTCACTGTCTTGCTTTTGCACGCATATGAGATGATTGAAAATACCATGGCTTACCTTGGCTTTTTAACAGTTTAAAGGGGTCTTTTGTGCCAGATTTGCCTAATGCAATATGCCATTTGATTTTCTGACTTCTGCTTCCATGGAAGTTGATTTGTGGATTCCAGTGAACAGTAAAATGAAATATTCAGTAAAATTCAGTATTTCTGTTTTTTCATGATGTTACTTATAGATTCAATTGTGAGACTTTTATGTTGAAGTATAATCCATACTGAAAGCTGTAGTCTTTGATTTTCATCAGTAAGTGCTTCAAATATTCACATTTAGGAAGCAAGATTTTGTCATCTGCATATCACAGCTTGTTAATGAGTCATCCCTCAATCCTGACCTATATATATATTCTTTCATATAGTTCAGCTTCTCAGATTATTTGCTCAGCAATACAGATTCAATAAGTATTGTGAAAGGATAGAACCCTGACACACACCTATCTGGATTTTAAACTGTACAGTATCCCCTTGTTCTGTCTGAACAGTCATTTCTTGGCTTATGTACAGGTATCATATGAACACAGATGTTCTGGAATTCCCAGTCTTCTCAATGTGATCTGTAGTTTGTTGTGGTGATACACACAATCTAATGTCTTTGCATAGTGTTTTGAAAGTGTAACAGATGAAAACCACATTTTTCATTAGTTAAAGTATTTTTGACTTAGTGTCATAGTTTTGAAAGATCCCCAAAATAATTTTCTGCGATCCTTTTAACCATTTCCTGTCCAGGATAACTGACTCTTGAGTGCTGTACTCATGAGACATTGTGAGGCTCCAAATTAAGGGCCTGAGATTAACGAAACATATATAAAAGGTATACTGATCAAAAAGGAACTCTGGTAGCATAGTGGTTAAGAATTGGGCTGTGAACCTAAAGGTCAGCAGTTCAAAACTACCAGATGTTCCGTGAGAGAAAGATGAGGCTTTCTGTTCTTGTAAAGATTTACAGTCTCACAGGGTCACTATGAGTCGGAACTGACTTCACAACACATAACCACCACCACCAGTGATCAAAAATATTCTGGAGAAAAGTAAAACAGAGACGAGGTATACAGAATGTGGGAGGCGGGTGGAATTTGCAGGTTATGTAAAGTGGTCATTAATCCAGGCAGGAGACTACTTGGACTAGGGTAATAGCAGACCTGGGTTCAGATCCTGGATACACTTTGAAAGCAGACTGACAGTATTGACAAGATGCAGAGGCTAATAAGTGTGCAGCCAGGGTTGAGAACCACTCATCTGCTGGTAGAGTCCTGGAGTGGCACTGTAGGATCATCACTAGATGGCTAACCGCAAGATCGGTCATTCAAACACACCAGTTGCTCCTCAGAAAGCCTAGCCAGGGTCACTATGAGTCAGAACCAACTTGATGGAACTCAACAACACCTACTCTGGTGGTGGGGTTACCCCACTGCTGTCAAGTTGATGCCAACTCATAGTAACCTCATAGGATAGTATAGAGCTGCTACCCATGGTTCCCAAGGCCATAAATCTTTACGTAGACTGTCACATCTTTCTACAAGGGGCTAGTGAATTCAAACTGCCAACCTTTCGATCAGCAGCCAGTTGGGTAACTACTATGCCACCAGGGCTCTTTGTAGGGATTGTTGTTGTTAAATGCCGTTGAGTCGGTTTTGACCCATAGCGACCCTGTATGGGGTTTCTGAGGAGCAACTAGTGAGCCTGAACCACCAACCTTGTGGTTCAAAGCAACTTTGTAGTCTAGTGCATTAACCCGCAGCACCACACCAAGACTCCTTGATGGGGTTATAACCCAACAAACAAAATCCACTGAGCTTTCTGAGACTGTAAAATTTTAAGGGAGCAGACAGTCTCATCTTTCTCCCAAAGAGCAACTGGTGGGTTTGAACCACCTATCTTGTGTCAGACCATGGAGACACAGAGGCAAGCCAAAGACTGTCCTTGGATCTGGGGCAGGCCATGGCTTCCCCTAAGGTGCTGGGCTCCTGATTCATCCGTCCTGAATCCCTGGCTCTTGGGAGGCAGGGAGTGAGCTATTTGTGTAGGCCTTGGAATGTGTCCCAAGCTCTCTGGCACCAGGTGCCCCATTTAGAGGTCTAATAAAAAGAGAGTGGTGGGAAAAGCCTTCTCACCTTTTATCCCTCCCACCACACATGCTATTTAGTCTCCTGCTTTGTTAGCTTTTATATGATTTGTCTCCAATGTCATTACATAGCCCTCAAAATCACAATTTTGATGGCCACAGATTCTTTGCACTAACAATCATTCTCCCTTATTCACAATTTAGGTTACTTGCAGCATTTACTATTTTTTTAACAGTACCTGTTAATTGATCTAAAAGTAATAATAAATTAGATCCCAAATTTAGAAACTGTAACGTAAAGAAAATAGCTTCCTTTTTCACACAGATTTTCCCACCTTCTTATTACGATTATTCTGCTTTGAAAAGATACTCCCTTTTTTTTTTTTTAAATATCTTTTGTTGTGGTTGTTGAGAATATATACAGCAAAACATATATCAATTCAACCATTTCTACATGTACAATTTGGTGACCTTGAGTACAATTTCTCTGTTGTACAACCATTCTTATCTTCCTTTTCTGAATTGTTTCTCCATTAACATAAACTCACTGCCCTAGTTTCCTATCTAATTTTTCAAGTCAATTTGATCTCATACGTTGTTGTTTTTAAGTGCCGTGAGGTCAGATCTGACCCATAGTGACCCTGTATAGGGTTTCCAAGGAGCAGCTGGTGAGCCTGAACTGCCGACCTTGCAGATCACACTGACTTTGTAGTCCAGCGTATTAAACCACAGTGCCACACCAGGGCTCCCATATAGACAGTTGTTTTTTTTAAATAATAAAAACAAAGATAAAACAGTTTTTTATCATGAATTGAGTGAAGGTTTACAGAGCAGATCATATGTTTTACATTCAACAAAGCAAATATTTTGCTTTATTACAATGATTGTAATTCCCTCCATGTGTCATCAGTTAGGAGTCCTGGTATAGCACTGTGGGTTAATGCGCTGGACTACAAAGTTGCTTTAAACGGCAAGGTCGGTGGTTCAAGCTCACCAGCTCCTCCTTGGAAACCCTATACAGGATTGCTATGGGTCAGAACCAACTCCACGGTACACAACAATCATCAGTTAACAGGATTTACCTCTATTCACTTTAACTCCCGGTGTCTCTTGCTACCTTCATCTTTCCTCTGCCAAGTTTGTGCTTGTATATTGCCTGCCCCATCACCCATGTTAACTTGTGCCTACCCTCTAGTCTGTGAATAAATTACCCCAATAACTATCATAGAATGCTGCTTTTATCAAGAAAACCTTTTCTTAACTATTTACAAACCTTGGTCTCCTACAATATTTGTCCTTTTGTGCCTAATTTCACTCAGGATGTCCTCCAGTTTCATCTATGTTGTGAGGCATTTTGTAGATTCATCATTTTTCAACGTTGCATAGCATTCTTTTGTGTGTTTGGACCAGTTTGCTTGCCCATTTTCTTTTGATGGGCATTTCAGCTGTCACCATCTTCTTGCCGTTGTGCTCTTGTAGACAGCATATGAAGGATTCTGTTTTTCATCCATTCTGCTACTCTCTGTCTCTTAACTAGTATACTTAACCCATTTACATTCAGTGTAATTACTAATAGGTATGAATTGATTGGTGTCATTTTGCTGTGTTTTGTGTGTGTGTGGTGCTGTTGGTTTCTTTGTTGCACATACTTTTCTTCAGAGTTCATTTTGTTTGTGGTTCTCTTTTCATTTTCACTTCTGGTTTGTTAACATTTGCTACATCTTTTTCTGATTTTCCTCTTTTTTATTTTGATGTAAAGGCATATTAATTTTCTTTGAAGATACCCTGTAATTTATTAATTTTCCCCCAATTATAACTGTATTGTTTTATTTTGAAATCTACTTGACTTCTTTGCCATTTGAAAGTTCTATGTCTACACTATTCCCTCTTTTTGCCTTATAGTTGACTGTATTATACATTGATACCTCTGGTTACCTATTTTCAGTCTTGTTTTACTTTGGCTATTTCCATATTTAAATTAAATTCTGGATGGTGTTGTCATATATGTTGTTGTTATGTATAATCTTAGATTTTATCTGCTGCTATTGGTTCTAAATCCAAAGAACACCCTTTCATATTTTTGTCAAGTTTTATTAGGTTAATACAAATTCCCTTAATCTCTGTTTATCTGGAAATGTCCCTATTTTGCTGTTGTATTTGAGGAATAACTTTGCTAGTTGTATGACTCTTGGTTGACTAGACCATTCTTTAAAAAGTGTAATGCTCAAGGCATTATGACTTTTTTTCTACTAGTTAACTACTGTTCCTATTTTTAGACTTCAGGGGATATTTTTGGCTTCAAGTTTAAAAATTATCTTAAGCCAATAGTTTCAGGGTTCATACACTCTCCATGGTTCCAGAAAGTCTAGAGTCCATGAGAATATTAAATTCTGTTCTGCATTTCCCCCTTTTGATCAGGATTCTTCTATGAAACCTTTCATCAAAATGTTCAGTAATGGTAGCCAGGCACCATTCAATTCTTCTGGTCTCATGGCAAAGAAGGTAGTTGTTCTTGTTCTAAAATATATCATACAACTTTTTTTTAATCGCCTTTCTTTTTTTTTTTAAATTTTGTTTGAACTTTGGGTGAAGGTATACAAAGCAAGTCAGTTTTCCATACAGCAATTCACATATATTTTGTTCATGTCATTGATTGCAATACTTACAATGTAACTTCACTTATCTCACTGCTTCCCATGTTTCTCGTCTTTTCACAAGAAATCACATTTGACAGTATCTGAGCATGTTGTTTTTGTTGTTAAGTGCCGTCAAGGCAGTTCTGACTCATAGCGATCCTGTATAAGGTTTCTGAGGAGCCGCTAGTGAGTTTGAACCACCAACCTAACCTGATGGTTCAAACTGACATTGTGGTTGAGTGCTTATCCTACAGCGCTACATTTGCATCCTTAGAGAGCTTTACAGTTTACACAGCATTTTCTCATGTATTTAATATTTAATCGTGTATTTTCTCATTAAATCAACACACTGTTGTTAAGTGCCATTGAGTTGATTCTGACCCATAGTGACGCTGTATAGGGTTTTCAAAGAGCAGCTGGTGAGCTTGAACTGCTGACTTTGCACTCCACTACACTAGCATGCTGAAATTTGTTATATCCCCATTTTACGTTCAAGGAAATCAAAGCTCAGAAAGGTGAAGTGACAGGTACAAGTTAACAGTTATTTAGTATCAGAGCAAGGTCTTGAGCCCAGACCTTGGTACTCCCCAAATGATACCCTCTAACATGTGCAGAGTACTACAGCAGAGATCGTAGGGCCTAGGTGTACAAAGAAAGCACAGGTATACACCACTACAAGGTAGAGTGCTAAACTACAGATAAAGCAGTTTGTCCCCTGGGGGATACTGAAGAAGGTTTTATGGGAGAAATAAGGACCAAGGCAGATTTTCTAGGAAGAGTTGTTGGTAAGTGTTGTTGAGTTGGCTCCAACTCATAGTGACTCACTATAGCAGGAGTGGAGGCTTTCCAGCTCACAGGCTGTATAAAGCCCACAGATCCTTTGGTCTGGCCCTGCCAAGGCACCTACAGTTCCAGTCATCACATTTTGTTGTTCAGTATGGTGGAGTCAGTTCCAACTCATAGCAATCCTGTACAGGGTTTCTGAGGAGCGGCTGGTGGGTCTGAACTGCCAACTTTGTGATTTAAACTGACCTTTCAGGATGGTGCATTATCCGCAGCACCACACCAGGACTCCCACCATCACATTGCTGTTAAGTGCTGACCCAGAGCGACCCTGTTCAGGATTTCCAAGGAGTGGCTGGTGGGTTTGAACCACTGACCTGAAGGTTCAAACTGACCTTGTGGTCCAGCGTATTATCCTGTAGCACCACACCACGACTCTAATCATCACATTGTTGTTGTTGTTAAGTGCCATGAGTCAATTCAGACCCATAGTGACCCTGTATAGGGTTTCCAAGGAGCAGCTGGTGAGCTTGAACCACCGACCTTGCAATTCTAATGACTTTGCAGTCTGATGCATTAGCCCACAGTGCCATACCAGGACTTCAACCATCACATTAAGACAAGTTAATTAAATGCTTGACCAAATATAGCAGGTTAATTGTTTTTTTCATGTTAATTTTTAAGTTGATAATTTTGCATGGTATGTGAATGATGTTATAAAAAGGTTCCCTACCCCTGCTCTGTGATGCTGTGGGCTAATGTGTCAGACTGCAAAGTCGCTGGAAACCCTATACAGGGTCACTATGGGTTGGAATTGACTCAATGGCACCTAACAACAACCCCTACTCTGTAAGGTTTCAGAGGGGCCGCTGGTGGGTTTGAACCCCTGACAACATGGTTAGCAGTCCAGTGCTTATCCTACAGTACCACACCAGGACTCCTCCAGGAAGAACAGTATCTGGGTATCCAGAGTAAGGAGGGCTTTCCAGAGGTAGCTTATTCCAGAAAGGGCAGGTACAGGGCACAGGAGCTAATGGAAAGAAATGGAATGACAATTGTAGGTCCATGGATGCTAGAGCCAGATGATCTTCTTGGGGACCATCTGATGAAAAACCTGAGATACTGAGTAATCTGCCACAGGCAGAAAGAGCAAGTACCGGATTCTAATCCTGGTCTCTGGTCACGGAAGCAAGTGCTCCTTCTAGGCAAAAAACCTCAGGGTGCAAAGGTGCCATTTCCTTGTAGTGGGATTTTTCTATTGGGTACTGGCATCCAGGTGTGACACTGTAGGATAAGCACTGGATTGCTAACCACAAAGTCAGTGGTTCAAACCCACCAGCTGCTCCTTGGAAACCCTATGCAGGGTGGCAGAGTCTGAAGTGACTCAATAGCACTTAACAACTACATCAACTGGATAAACAACATCGGAGTGAGGGGGCTGGATCTTTAGAGGGGACAGGCAGGGGCCTACTACAGTGGCCAGGTAAGATAAAATGAAGCCTGAAGTAGGTGGAGACAAAGGGGCAGAGAAATATGGCAAAGGTCACCTATCAGGGCACAGTAACTGCTCAGATAAGGAGGCAACAGAGAAGGGCATAAAGATGGGTCTTTACGCCCACTCCAGAAAAAACCCGCTTCAGAGGTGTTGGAAGAGCAGAAAAAGAATTAAGTGAGAAGTTGGTGATAAGCCAGAGAGTGCAGGGCGACTTCCAAGAAATTATGCAGCATTACAGGCAGTCTGTATATTACTGTTCCTTTTTTAGGAGACCTGGGTGGTAAGACCAGTTAAGTGCTCATGTATTGGCCAAAAGGTTGGTAGTTCGAACCCACCCAGTTAAATCTCCGAAGACAGGTTTGTTTGATCAGCTTCACAAAGCCTTTGAAAATGCTAGGAATTTACTCTGCACACAACTAAAAATGAATGTACATTAAGCAACCCCTTGTGAAATATATCCAACTATAATTTTTTCTGGAGTCCTGGTGTATTGCTGAGGGTTAATGTGCTAGACTGCAAAGCTGGTTTGAACTGGTAAACCCCTTGGAACACCGATAAGGGGTCCCTTAAATCAAAACTGACTCGACTGTACTTAACAATAACAATTATTTTTTCTAGAAAAATACACAAGAAACTGGTATCATTAAGTAGTCTTGGGCAAGGGAAATGCCTGGCTAGCAAACAGGCAGTCTCCTGTTTCTCCCTTTTATATCTTTTGTATTATGAGCCATGGTGGTGTAATAACAAAACAGTTCGAAAAAGCGTTTCTACTTGTGTAGTAAATCAAAGAAACCAGACATAATGCAAAGGAGTTGTTGGAGCAGCTGGTGAGTTTGAACCTCCAACCTTTCGGTCTAGTGCTAATCACACCGAAGGGCTGTAAGTTTCAAACCGCTGACCAATTCGCAGCCTGATTCGTTAACCACTACACTACCAGAGCTTCTTAAAGAAGCAGTAGGTTCTCTTTTTTTCCCCTTTTTTTGGTTTTTTTCCACTCCCTTAGGATAAGAAAAAGCTCTGGTAATGTAGTAACGTAGTGGTTATGAATCGGGCTGTGAACCGCAAGGTCAGCAGTTCGAAACTACCAGTTGCTCCAGGGGAAAAAGATGAGGCTTTCTGCTCCCGTAAAGATTTACAGCTTCGGAAACCCTGTTCAGGGTCGCTATGGGTCGGAATCGACTCAATGGCACTTAACAACAACAAATGTAGTAGTTACGAGTTGGGCTGCTAACTTCAAGGTCAGCAGTTCAAAACTACCAGCCATTCCACGGGAGAAAGATGAGGCTTTTTGCTCCCGTAGTTTTGTTGTTGTTGTGAAGTGCCATCGAGTCAATTCCGACCCATAACGACCCTGTATAGGGTTTGCAAGGAGCAGCTGGTGAGCTTGATCCACTGACGTAGCAGCTCCTTAAAATGTCTTTGAGGGTTCTAGATTGATTACAATACGGCTTATGTGGAAGACGCAGGAAACAAAGGAAAGGGCATAAGCAGCAGAATTATTAAAGGAACTTATTAAAGGAACGGATAATTCATATTCAGCCACTAGGAAAGTGAATCCCAGCTAGGACTTGAGATATCCTCCAAGTACTAGAAGGGTACAGTGCAGAGAGATATATACATACGTACTGTCTGATGCCATTTTGGAAAACAAAAGGAATGATCGTTGTGCGGGCACGCCCTCGCGATTTTACGTAAGGTTGGAGACAATTACGGAAGTATAGACTTCTGCTTGTTAAAACTGGGCAGGGTGGAAGATGAGGAGACGGCGAGGAGATCGTTACAAATATGTATAGACTTACTACTTTACAGAGCAAATTAAGCAAGTGCAGTTTACAAGGAAACTCATAGGAACCCGAGCGATAATGGCCCTGACGCAAGCACGGATAGAAAAAGGCTAGCGGGGCACGCACAGTATTAATTAGAAACAACGCTGCTACGGGGTATTTCTAATTTGGGGGTGGGCAGAGGACACGTATCCATAGTGGAACGCGTGTGTCGGTGCCGCGTGTGTAGTGATTGCTGTGGAGTTTCTCTACGCTCTTTGTAAACCGTAGAAGGTGAGCGGGGAGGACTAGAAAAAAGGGTAACAGCAGCGGAGCGGCCGGGACAGCGGCCGAGGGAGCTGGCCACGGTGGAACCAGGCAGGAAAGGGTGCGCGGGGCGGGCAGGAAAGGGGGAGGGGCGGAGAAACCGGTTCCGGCCTGTTCCTTGGCTGCCGCCACCCTGCCACCCCACCCCCGCGCCAACTGTCGCGGATTGATTTTCGCCTCCCAGCGGTCGTCTCCCGCTCCTGGTCCCGCGGTCTAGATAAGACACCAGCACCCCGGGATCAGGGGCTCGAGCCCAGCACACAACAGCCTGCGTGTCGTCTGTCTCCGTCGCTCCCTAACGCCTACCCAACGCACCCTCACGGCCGCCCACTCCCCAGTCTCTGCTCCCAGCTGCCTTTGCTCTGCGCAGCCGTTTTCAGGAGCTCGAGGAATTAACAGAAACAAGTGCCTACCGCTGTAGATTGAAATGAATTCTGTCCCTCAAAGTCTGGGTTGCACCACTCTTCTCTAGAAAGGAGGATGAGATACCAAGCGAGTTGTATTATACGTAACAGGCGGTTTTAGCTTTTTTTTTTTCCCCATATATGCGTAGAAGAAAATTAATATTGTCGATGGAAAACACCTAAGGATATTGGTTGATTATGAACTCTAGTAAACGTAGTGGTGGACTGGGGGTTGATATGACCCCTGGACCCAATTGGGGACATCGCCTTTATACTTAGTGTATAGTATGAGGCATGTGCATTGACCACTCTGAAGGGCCACTTTGAGGAGGAAAGGGTGACAGACACAGGAGAATATCCAGATTGGGGGCTGGGGGGGACAAAGATGTTAAAGAGTCCAAAATCATGTCAGATGAGAAAGAGTGGAGTTAACAGAGAATGCTCAGGAAAGTGAGGTCCTGGGATACTTTTAATGAATGTAAAACAACAATTAAAGTTTTTAGTCTGGCGACAGATTTATAATGAGCCCAGAGTGTAATAAAGCTGGAGACGAAAAGGCACTGTGGACCAAAACTACCTTCACCCAAGAGAAGGGTGGCAGGGGGAGGAAAGTGGTTAGAATATTATTGTCAATAGAAATACTATGCAAGTCATATTTAAATTTTTCCAGTACTTATATTTAAAGATATAAAAGAAACAGGCAAATGTTTTTACTTAACCCGCTGCATCCAAATCATTATTTCTACTTAATTAATAATGAGGTGTTTTGTTTTTCGTTTCCTTTCAACTTTTTATTGTAGTTTGGGTGAGTTTATAGAGTAGATTGGTTTCCCGTTCAATATCATATGCATTTTGTTTTCCACATTCTTTTTTTCTTAGGAGGGAGGTCTTTGAAAAGCAAGACATATTTCAAGTGTTCAGTAACCACCTGGGGTACCCTTAAGGGACAGTGTAGGATTGGAAACTGGGACTTGGAAGTGTGGTAGGTCTGGGTTCAAGACTCAAATTCCATTCCTTACCTAGGCTGTGTGTCTGATCAAACTACTTAACCTTTCTTAGCTCTGTTTCTTCAGCTATAATATGGAAATATCAGTACCCTCTTTATAGAGTTATCGAGAAGATTAATAGCACAAATCTAATACAGGGTCACTATGAGTCGGAACCCAGTCGATGGCACTTAACAACAGAGCATTTAGTACATGTCCTGTCAGTGTGATTATTAGTTAAATTAATGGGATTTTACTATTATATTACTGTTAACCTGACCTCATTCATTTCTATCATATGGCATGACTGGGAGACATTCCTGATAAACAAAATCTGACAAACTCTGAAAATCTATTTGCAACACATAAACAAAATAGTTTTTTCTTGATAAGATGTGTTTATAACTAAGTAAGAAAGAAAAAGTATGAATGGGAAATTTTTAAACATCTGAAGTAAACTTTTTTTTTTTAAGCAGAACCGATTTGGAGTTTTATTCCTTGAAATCAAAGACATAAAATGAACATAAGATATCGTTGTTGAGTAACAAATTGGTGAAACCTATTTTGGGGAGCCCTGGTGTGGCTCTGCGGGTTAGTGCACTGGACTGCAAGGTCGATTTGAACCATAAGGTTGGAGGTTCAAGTTCACCAGTCGCTTCTCGGAAACCCTATATATGGTCATTATGAGTTGGAACCAACTTGATGGCACTAAACAACAACAGTTTTTGGAGAAGAGTCCTATTGTGGCACTGTAGGATAAGCTCTGGACTGCAGTGCTTGTGAACATGTAGTTTTTGTATTTTTTTTTTAAGAACTCACATTTTGTTTATGGAGATGAGATTTGACAAAGGACACTGGTTAATGCTTACATAATCAGTGATGTAAGTGATCTCATTATATATGTGAAAAATGTTAAATTGGCGATATATGAAGCTTACAAAAGTGGGAAAGGGAGTGAAGAGGTCCCAATTGATAATCCTATCATACTCCTCATCTTGAATGCTCTGTAGGACAAGCACTGGTCTGCTAACTGAAGGTCTGCAGTTCAAATCTACCACTGGTTCCTAGGAAAATGGATACAAGCTCTCTAGGGAGTCGGAAACAACTGTAAAACCAGGTGGAAACTTAAGGGAAAAGCAGAGAGGGTGGTCTTGAGTGGTTCATCTAGTTAAGTGCTGGAACACAATCAGGAGAGGTTGGTAGTTGGAATTCATCCAGCAGTGCCTCGGAAGAAAGATGTGGGGATCTGCTTCTGAAGATCCTTGAAACCCCACTAGAGCAGTTTCTTCTCTGCCCACAAGTTGGAACAGACTCAGTGGCAACAAACAAGGAATTAAGAGTCTGGCCTCCTTGCAATGGAACATGGGAGGAGGCTGGAGAGGCAAAAATCCAGTGAAAAACGAGTCTTCCATATCTCTCAACCTCAGGGTGTGACTTCAAGGGTTTATTCTCCAGAAACATCTCACTTTGCTACCTTCAGTGAAAGCTTCTGCAGATTGTGACAACATTTGAGGCAGAAAGCAGCATATGTCATGTCGATTTCATTTCTCAAGTGGAGAGACAGGTGAAAGGGGCCATGGCGTCCTTCACAAATTCCTCCTCCTGAGATTCATAGAGGCAGCACTTCATAGCTGTCCACAAGAAGGGCTTGTTCTTGTTGGGCTTCACTTTCCATTTCAGCAATTCCTCTTTGACCCCGCTTGATACTTGGTAGCCAAACTTTGTCTCTAGCTCCTTTGCACTGTTTTTGCTCAAGAGGCCAAATAAGAAGTATCCTAACTGGGTCAGGTTGGGGTTCTTCAGTATTTCTGCCAACAAGGTTGGCAGTTCAGATCTACCAGCTGCTCTCAGAAACTGTATACAGGGTAGCTGTGAATCAAAACCAACTTGATAGTACACAGCATTATTGGAGAAAGGAGCCCTGGTGTCAGTGGGTTAAGAATTGGGCTGGTAATGAAACGGTCAGTGGTTCAAACCCAGTAGTTGCTCTTAGGAAGAAAGATGAGGCAGTCTGCTTTTGTAAAGATTGACAGCCTCTGAAACCCAAGAGAGTGTTCTACTCTGTTCTGTAGGGTCGTTGTGAGTCAGAATTGACTTGACATTTCATGTGGCTAGAAATGGCCCCCAACATTGTTTCAAATGTGGGAAGGTATATGGCACTTAACAACAATTTGAGCCACAATATCTCCAGAATAGTCTTAAGACTTACAGGGATTTTTCATTTCCCAATAGGGTCAAATACATAATTTGCAGGGCCAAGTATGAAATACAAATGCAGGAGGCCCCCTTTTTCATAAAAGAAAGAAAAGAGCTTTTTCCTGTCTCCCACAGTCTCCCTCTAAACTGGTCTTTGTGGTTTTTAAATTTGTTTAATGTTTTGTTTCCTTGAAGCACAGGGGTACTTGAAGAGTTAAGTGCAGACTCTCTAATAAGTGTCTCAGAGCCCTGCTCTGGAACTGGCTTATAGGGTACACAAACCTGGTCCCCACCCTCCCCATGCCACACCCAGGCTCCACCAGGTGGAAGGTGGCAGACAGCACTGGTCACTGAGCAGGGAAGTGGGTGGCAAAGAACCCATTTGGGTAGGTGGTGAGGCAGCTGGTGATGGAATTACACATTAAGTCAAGGGTCCAAGCCACCATGCATGCCCCATTGTCTCATTGGACTTATAAAAAAAACAGTCAAAAATAAAATTAATAAGAATTTTCAGAAGGTGACTGCAGAGCATTAAATTCCAAGGATGGGAACTGGAGCTTTGTGTGACTGTACTGTTTGCCAGACCCCAAAGTCCTCAGGCCAGCAAAGAGGTCTCTCTGTAGCCTTTGATTTTGAGTTAAGCATTTGTTTATTCCACAGAGGAGTAGTAAAACAACTTCCCACTGGGTCAGCTCCCTCTTCAAGGAATGGCACTAGGCTAATTTGGAGCTTTGCTCACTGAACAATAGTTTCAAAGTAAATTCCATGTTCTTGCCAGGTGAGGAACTAGGCAGTCCTAAGGGATGATGATACCCTTTGGGCTGGCTCTGGCCAAGGCCTCTCCGCATAATGATCACAAGTTCCACTCTGTCATTGCCTTGTCCCTTTGTGTGCCTGTGTGGCTCATTAACCACAATGAAAAGAAACCACCAAGTCCCACATTGGATTTAATGCTCTGCTGTTACTATCTTGATATTTTTGGTAATTGTTTGACAAAGTATCCCTATTTTCAGTTTTCACTGGGTCTTACACATTCTGTAGCTAGTCCTGTTTTCTCTCCAGGATCTATTCAGGAAAGGAGCATGGGACTTTTTTTGCTCTCAGATCTATCCAAACTCATATGTTGGTATTGTTATGTCGAGGTGGTTCCGACGCATAGCTACCCCATATAGTAGGATTTCTAAACCTATGGCTCTTCTCCAAGCTTTAGCACTTAGTAAGGGACTTTCTTAAGGATCAAAGCCCTCCTCCTTCCTCTCTTTTACTCTCTGAGGATACCAGTTTGTGAACACTCAGTCTAGCGGTGGGGGTGGGGGGTGGGGGGGGAGACAGGCTCTGACTGCCCTGAGGCCTTTTAATTCTGTATTTGCATTCTGCTCTGCAGTGGGGCACTATGCAAACAGTGCCTCATAGCCCAGCCATCCCAAGAAAAGGGAGGGGGCATAAGGTAACAGGAAACACTGAGAGAAAAACACACTGGTTAAGATAACAAAATATTATCCCTATCAGTGTCTGAGGGCTCAATTAATGAGTCAGTCCCCAGAGAGCTGATCCACCCTTAGTGTGCTAATAAATCAGGTTTTGAGCCAAGCAAGGCTGAGGGCCCAACAGACTAAGCTCTAAGGTAGGTTGATGCCCATGGGGACCTCTCTAGGTGACCCCATTCTGTCTTTCTGCACACACTTCTGGAAAGTTCCTAGACTGCTTGGGGGCACAAAGGGGTGACAGGATATGGCTAGTTTATAGTGGGTCCTGAGGTGAGATCTCACCCCCCACCCCCGGTCCTTCAAACTCTGTTTCATTGCATCACAAAATTCATCTCTCAGCACTCCCAGATACCAGAGCTGGAGGAATGACACACACTACAGCCTCTGTACAATGAGAAAAGTATAGTCATGTGTGAAAGCCGGGCTGAAGATGCCCTCAGTGAAAGTTCAGGGACCAACCTCTATACTCCATGGGACATGTTAGCAAAACAAAGGATGAGAAATGATTCTTTCCTGTCTCAGAGGTAAGGGCCCAGCTCCCAAACACTGGAAACTATATACAATACCAGGGAGGTCTAGCACTGGGGAAGCATATGACTGGCCAGCCTCACTTGGTGTCCTCTGCGAGAGCAGTCTCCCCAGTGCCTTCAGCTTGCTCTGACCTCTCATGGAGTGTTCCCTTCACGTGGGCTTCAGTCATCCACCACCTCATCTGAACCATGTTCATGTGACTGCTCTGGGTTTGGGTTTTTTTTTGCAGTTTAGCTGCATTTTACATTATTGACAGTCTTCTAGAAAATCTCCTTTCTTTTTCCTTTTAAATTCTCTCTCTTTTGAGTCATCCATTCAGTCAGTCAGCAAACATTCCCTGAGCACTTGTTGTACACTAGGCATAGTGAGGGTGTTAAATGTATGCATATAAGACAGACTTGGTCTCTGCCTTCAGGTGCCTTGTTCCCAGAGGTTCTTCTCTTTTCCTGGCCACTCTACCTTCTTTACTATTACCTCTTCTTCTCGTTTCCTGATATTTGTTTGCCCTCTTTTCTTCTTTTCTCCATCCATGTTTTCCCATGGGATCTCTTTCACTCTCATGGCTCCAATACCACCACAGTATAAATGTCCCTTTAAAATGCCCAGTTGAAACTCTTTCCTAACCTCCAGGACTGATTTTCCACAGCCTGACTGGATAGCTCAAAGTAGAGTTTACTGTGATGATACAAATGGAGTAAAGCTTTCAGGACGTTCATTTGCTGATGTGGCACAACTCAAAATGAGGAACAGCTGCAAACATCCACTAATAATTGGAATATGGAATGTACAAATTATGAATCTAGTAAAATTGGAAGTTAATGGAATATAAATATTAATACCATAGGCATTAGTGAGCTGAAATGGATTGGTATTAGTCATTGTGAATGTGACAATCACATGGTTTACTATGCCAAGAATGACAAATTGAAGAGGAATGGTGTCACATTCATCATCAAAAAGAACATTTCAAGATAATAGCTTAAAGTATAATGCTGTCTATGATAGGATAATATCCATACACCTACAAGGCAGACTAGTTAATACCACTACTATTCAAATTTACACACCAATCACTAAAGTCAGTGATGATAAAATTGAAGAATTCTACCAACTTCAGTCTGAAATTGATCAAACATACAATCAAGATGTATTGATAATTACTGGTGGTTGGAATAAAAAAGTTGGAAACAGAGAAAGGATCAGCTGTTGGAAAAATATGTCCTTGGTGATAGAAATGATGCTGGAGATTGCATGACAGAATTTTGCAAGACCAATGATTTTTCATTGCAAATACCTTTTTAAACAGATGTCTATACACATGGACATCACCATATGGAATACTCAGAAATCAAACTGACTATATCTGTGGGAAGAGATGGTGGAAATGCTCCTTAACATCAATCAAAACAAGGCAAGGGGCAGATTATGGAACAGACCATCAGTTGCTCATATGCAAGTTCAGGCTGAAGGTGAAGAAAATTAAAACACGTACACAAAAGTCAAAATATGACTTTGAGCATATCCCATCTGAATTTAGAGACCATCTCAAGATCAGATTTGATGCATTAGACACTAATGACCGGAAACCAGAAATGTGAGATGACATCAAGAATATCATACAGGAAGAAAGCAAAAGCTCTTTAAGAAGACAAGGAAAAAGGAAAACACCAAAATGGATGTCAGAAGAAACTTGCCCTCAAGCTTAGAGATGCTAAAGCAAATGGAAGAAATAAGGAAGTAAAATAACTGAACAGAAAATTTCAAAGGGTAGCTTGAGAAGCCAAAGTAAAATACTATAATGAAATGTGCAAAGACCTGGAGTTAGGAAACCAAAAGGGAAGAACACCCTCAGCATTTCTCAAGCTAAAAGAACTGAAATAAAAATTAAAGCCTCGACTTGAAATACTGAAGGGTTCTATGGGCAAAAGATTGAATTATGCAGAAAGCATCAAAAGAAGATGGAAGGAACACCCCCTCAAAGACTGAAACTCAAAGGGATCACACGAGCAGCCATGTAAACTTGCTGGCAACCACATTGGTCAACTGGTGAGTAGAAGCAGGGGAAAGGCCACAGTGAAGATATGGCTGAGTCCAACCACATTCTGTAGATTCCCATCAACCTGGAGATTAGATAAAAAAAGGAAGGGCTGGTTGGTCAGATGTGTGGTGAGACCTGGGGTCTCCTGAGCTTATGGACAAGGACATAGCCACAGAGGGCTAGAGCTGAGAGTGGAGCATCCAGCTGATATGAAGTCAGGAGAGACAGATTCACAAGAACACCCAAACTTGCAGATAGTACCCATTTAACCTAGCTTCTATAGCTTGAAGATCACAACTTGACTAAAAGAAGATAAAAAAAATTAGATAAAGGAAACAAGTGTAAATTGCTACAATTTTATGAATTTGACCTATACTTATGGATATAGTAGCTCAAAATACCAACTGAGGGGGAAAGAGTCTTCATCCTACCCCCTCTGTATGCAAGGGTGATAAGGACGGACAACTTGGACATTGGCTACCTAAAATGAGGAGGCTATCAAGGCACGAAGTGATTGGCTTACAACTTTTCAAGAAGGAGTTTAGTTTCAAGGTGTGCGGGGGAAGGTAGACTCCCCTCTGAATAGTTTTCATCTTGTCTAGATGGGTCTGGTGAAAGGAGATGGGGATAAGATTTTTGATTCAATAGTGAGTAATAGTTATCGTGACTAATTGCGATTGTCACAACTGTAAAGGTAGAAGTTTTGTAACATAAAGGGGGAAGTTAATCTTAAATTCCAGGAACAGAAACCCTAGGATAATCAAAGGAGAAGAGCATCAGCAAAATGTAGAACCCTACTGGTAGCGTAGTGGTCAGCAGTTCGAAACTACCAGGTGTTCTGCGGGAGAAAGGTGAGTCTGTTACTGTCAAGATTGATAGCCTTGGAAACCCTGTACAGGGTCGCTATGGGTCGGAACCGACTCAATGGCACATTACAACAACAACAGCAATCCAGAGAAATAGCGATACCAGAAATGGAGGCAGAGATGAGGACATGGAGAGATAGAGCAGCTGAGGACTCTAGACTCATGGAAAGAGAAAGATTGTGTGCTGGTGGCCAGGAGGCAGACTTGCAGAATGTGCCTTTTGGTTGTTTAAATGATTATGTATTCCTTAGTGTTTTGGTGTACTTACCCTCCCCCCAGAAAGAGAGGGACTAGAAGCAAATACTGTTGAATGATGATGCATGGAGGATATTGTAATCTTTGCAATGAAATAATTAATGTAAAACTGATGTTCCCCCATGTAAACTATCAGTCAATTCACAATAAAAACCTTGAAAAAAGAAGATGGAAAGAATACACAGAGTTATTGTACCAAAAATAAATGGCCGATGTTCAACCATTTCAAGAGGTAGCATATGATCAAGAGTCAATGGTACTAGAGAAAGCGCAAGATGCACTGAAGGCATCAGCAAAGAACATGGCTCCAGAAATTGATGGAATACAAATTGAAGTCTTTCAAAAAACTAATGCGGCACTGGAGGTACTCACTCATCTATGCCAAGATATTTGGAAGACAGCTACCTGGTAAACTGATTGGAAAAGATGCATATTTGTGTCCATTCCAAAGAAAGGTTACCCAAAAATATCATTGGGCAATATCATTAATATCATATACAAGAAAAAATTTTTCCTTCCTCTTTGTTCATGCTGTTCACTCCCCCTAAAATGCTTCCCATTTTTCCTGGTCAAAATCATACCCATAGCTCAAACCCCAATACAACTCCTATTCTGTGGCTGATCTCATCTCCGTAAAAGATGAATTTTTTCCCCCTTCTTTAAAGAACCATAGCCCTTGATGCATGTTTTGCTGAGACTTACCTATCTTCTTTTGTCTCACCCCTCCTAGTGAATTGTAAGCTTGATTACAATTGTAACATGAGAATTGTAAACTTGATTGTAACTTGAGTTTATTTCTCATGACTGCATCCCTCATGTAGAAAGAGCAAGAACTTAGAATCAGAAGCCCTGGGTTACTAACAGTAACTTTGGCCACCTTACTTAATCTTTCTCAGTCCATTCCCTTATCGGCTGTTGCCTATTTTATAAGGATTGTTGTCAATCAAATAGATGATATATCTGAAAGTTCTTAGAGATGGCAAACACTCCCTCCGCACATATACAAGAAAGCACATGAGCTTATTTATTTTAAAAATACTTATTTATAAGAGAATCATAGCAGGAATGTAAGATAATATTCAGGAATAAGAAAGTACAGTGATAGATACTGCTATGGAATAAGTCGAAGGATTCATGCCTCCACTGCACCTGGTCATATGAGGGAAAAGAGGAAGTTATCAGGCTCAACTCAATATATGTGGTGCTTTGGGAAAAGAAAAAAAATGGAAGCTTATATTCCATAGGTCATATAACAACAACAAAAAGTCCCTGCAAAATATTTGTAAAACTATGGTTTTTATATGATAGAAAATATGAAAAATACCAAAGTTGCCTAATTACTGTTGCACATGTCTGGATGTTCTCTTGACAGACTGGTGATGTCATGATGAGTAGTGAAGACAAACATAGTTTACCAATTATCATACAATCTATAAAGTTTCTGTTTCATACCATTTTGGCAAAATCACTAATGATATGCTATAAATGTAAAATACTTAAGAATTCTGAAGACTCAATTCAAACATATGTAAAATACCTCATTATTAACTTTTTTTTTAAGGTTTTTATTGTTGATTGAGTGAAAGTTTACAGGGCATATCATCAGTTTTACATTCAACAAATCATAT
>NW_006408570.1:4660136-4660625 GCF_000296735.1 Chrysochloris asiatica | reverse complement strand
CTTTCTATCCCACTCAAGTGTCTATTTTACAATAGGCAAGGGAAACTAATATTCGTAAGGCAGTCAAGGATTTCAGTATTATTTATCCTCTTCAAGCTATACCTAAATCCCTGTATCCCAGAGCTCTGTTGTTCCAAGGTTGAGTATGCATCACTATTTACCTCTGTCCCACTAGGCCATGCAAATCTGCCTCAGTGTTCCCCTATCTATTTTGTTCTTCTGCCTCCTCCCCTCTTCTTGTATTGCCCTCCACAACACCCAAACTAAACCCCTCACCCCAACCCCATTGTGGTACCTTATATTCCATTAGTTCTAGCCTCCATTTAAGACAGTCTATTTTATCCAGAAATCTACCTGACCTTCCCACCACCTGGGTCTCTCTTCCTCTGTGTTTACCTTCTTTCACATTGTAATTGTTTTTGATCATAGACTGACCTCCCAGATCCTCTGTTATTATAATTTTATTCTGTTCTTGACTCTTCCATTTGT
>NW_006408570.1:4655329-4656290 GCF_000296735.1 Chrysochloris asiatica | reverse complement strand
CTACCAGGTATCATCAAATTTGCTCCAACTCAGCAAACCTATTTACATCAGAATAAAACACTGTCCAGTCCTGGGCCATCCTCACAGTCATTTCTAGGTCTGAGTCCATTGTTTTAGCCACTGTGTCATTCCATCTTATTGAGGACCATCATCTTTTTTGATGACTCTCAATTTTATCAAGCATGAAGTCCTACTCCAGGGACTGGTCTCTCCTGATAACATGCCCAAAGTACGTGAGACAACGTCTCACCATACTCCCATACCTCAAAAGTATCAATTCTTCTTCAGTGTTTCTTATTACTTGTCCAGCTTTTGCATGCATATCATATGATTGAAAATACCATGGCTTGGGGTCAGGCGCACCTTAGTCCTCAAAATCTTTGCTTTTTAACATTTTAAAGAGTTTTTTTGTAGCACATTTGTCAAGTGCAATTTGTTGTTTTTCTTGAATGCTGCTTCTACAGATATTGTCTGTAAATCCAAGTAAAATGAAATTCTTGACAGCCTCAGTCTTTTCTCCATATATCATGTTATTGTTTATTGGTTCAGTTGTGAGAATATTTGTTTTCTTTATGTTGCGGTATAACTCATACTGAAGTCCATAGTCTCTTATCTTTATCAGTAAGTACGTCAAGTCATCTTCATGCAGGTTGTTAATGAGTCTTCCTCTAATCCTGATGCTGTGTTCCTCTTAGATTATTTGTTCTGCATACAGATTGAATAAGTATGATGAAAAGATACAACACTGATACACACCTTTCTTGATTTTAAACCATTCAGTATCTCCTTGTTCTGCTTGATCTGAGTAATTATTCTTCATTATGTATTATAAATACAAGGAGCTCTGGTAACGTAGTGGTTACGAATTGGGCTGCAAACCTTAAGGTCAGTGGTTCAAAACTACCAGCCGCTCCGCGGGAGAAAGATGAGGCTTTCTACTCCCGTAAAGATTTACACCCTC
>NW_006408570.1:4646350-4655229 GCF_000296735.1 Chrysochloris asiatica | reverse complement strand
AAAAAAAAGAATGTCCACACTTCTATCTCCGCGGCTCTGTCAGGTGTCTGTAGCCGCTCTGATCCTTCCCCTGCTGGGCCCCACACAAGATGGCGGCTCCTGGAGCAGCTGAGCGTCTCGAACCAGAAAGCAATGGAATTCTTGCTTCTGCCACAAACTCCCCAGCTGTAAGTCTTCCAACCTTCTAAATATTCCTTTATATGTGGTTCAGAGTTCTGGGACCATCCCTGAACCCGCTTGGTCCTGTATTCTGTGTTATTGCCAGTAGAGTGCTTCACTGCACTTCCATCCGAGCCACCATCTTGTTTGTTCCTCCCTCATTATTAGTTTTTGCACTGATGACATATTGAAATTATAATATTGGAACCATTAGATCAAATCATGTATATTGTTAAAGTTAATCTCACCTGCTTAATTTGATTTCTTTTAATGTGGCTACTACCAAAAATAATTAAATTGTATTTCTGGCTTGCATTGTATTTCTATTGGACGGCACTGGTCTAAGGATTAAAAAGTAAGTATAATCGTGTTTGAGGCATATAAATTGTGAATCACTCATAAAAATGTAAAGTATATGTAAAATGTCAAAAACTAAAATTATTTTTCATGTTCTCACAAACTTTTTTTTTTCTAAAATATGTTAAGCAATCTATTATAATTGAAGACAAAAGAGAAATTATAATTAACAAATGCTCTGTGTGTGATTTTGACCGGAATTGGGACTTCGGGGAAGCATTTTAGGGGAAGTGAACAGCATGAGCAAAGAGGCAGGAGAATGTGGTCCAGTTTGACTGAAACTCACAGTCTGTGTTCAGGAATATTTAAATTAAAATGCCTAAATAAATTTGAAATGGTATTAATTTTTTGAAAATTTAATAAACATAATGACACATTTTTATAAAAGCAGACCTTTTTGTAATTCTAGAGTTCAGTATTCACCTAATTCACACAGTGTCATGCATGTTATACAGATTGTTGTTGTTATTAGGTGCTGTAAGTTGGTTCTGACTCATAGTGACCCCTGTATTTACAGCAAAACCAATCTCTGCCTGGTCCTGATCATCCTCAGAATCATTGCTGTTTGAGCCCATTGATGTAGCCATTGTGTCACTCCATCTAGTTGAGGGTCTTCCTCCTTTTCGCTGACTAAACATGATGTCCTTTTCCAAACACTGATCCTTCCTGATAACATGTTCAATATACATGAGATAAAGTCTAGCCATCGTGGCTTGGTTATTTTTTTCATTTAATTTTTTGTTGTGATCCGGGTGAAAATAGAGCAAATTGGTTTACCATTCAACAGTTCATACACATTTTGCTGTGTGTCAGTGATTGCAATCACCACAATGTAACAACACTTTTCCCACTTCCTCCCTATTTACTGCTTACGTTTACCTCCATGGTGTTATTATTCACTTTGCAGGCCTGTCTGTTGTTTGGCTAAAAGTTGAACCACTGGAGCATCCTCCATTCTAAGGAACATTCTAGCTGTACTTTTTCCAAAACAGATTTGTTTGTTCTTCTGGCAATCCATGGTATATTCAGTATTCTTTGCTCAAACCGTAATTCAAAGGCATGGATTTTTCTCCAGTCTTCCTTATCCATTCTCTAGCTTTCTAGAGGTCTTTTATGGCTTTAAAGGGGTCTTTTGCAGATTTACTCAGTACAGTACGTTGGTTGATTTCTTAACTGCTGCTTCCATGGACATCATCCACGGATCCAAGTAAAATGATATTCTTGACAACTTCAATCTTTGCTGTTTATCATGATATTGGTTTTTTTTTTCCAGTTGTGAGGATTTTTGTTTTATCTTGAGGTATAATCCATATTGAAGTCTTTGATCTTTAGGAGAGCTTCAAAGCCCTCTTCACTTTCAGTAAGCAAGATTATGTCACCTGCATCTCTCAGATTGTTAATGAGTCTTCCTCCAATGCTGATACTGTAGTCTTCATATAGTCCAGTTTCTTAGATTATTTGCTCTGCATACAGATTAAGTATGCTTAAAGGATATAACTCTGACTCACACATTTCCTGATTTTAAGCCATTTAGTATCCCCTTGTTCTGTTAGCATGACTATGTCTTGATCTATGTACAAGTTCTGCATTAGCACAATGAAGTGTTCTAGACTTCCCGTTTTTCACAATGTTATCCATAATTTGTTATGATGTACACAATTTAATAAGGAGCTCTGGTAGCATAGTGGTTACAAGTCGGGCTACTACCCTCCAGGTCAGCAGTTCGAAACTACCAGCCATACCGCAGGAAAAAGATGAGACTTTCTGCTCCCATAAACATTTACAGCCTCAGAAACCCTATGCAGGGTCGCTATGAGTCAGAACCGACTCCACTGCACACCACCACCACCACCACACAATTTAATGCCTTTTATAGTCAGTATAACACAGACAAAGGTATTTCTGGTATTCTCTGCTTTCACCCAAGATTTATTTGACACCAGCAGTAATACCCCTTGTTCTACATTCTCTTCTAAACCCAGCTTGAATTTCTGGCAGTTCCTTGTCGGTGTATTCCTGCAACCATTTTTGAATTATCTACAGTAAAGAAAAAAAATTATATAGGAAAAAAAAAAATCTACAGCAAGGAGTCTTGGTATGGTGCTGTAGGCTAAGCATTTGACTGCTAACCACAAAGTCGGCTCACCAGAATTGACTCAACGGCACTTAACAACAACATCTTTCTTTGGAATGGGCACAAATATGGATGGATCTCTTCCAGTCCATAGGTCAGGTAGCTGTCTTCCAAACTGCTTGGCATAGATGAGTGAGGGCTTCTAGCATTGCATTCTTTTGCTGAAACATTTCAAGTGATATTCTATTCCTGGAGCCACTGTCTTCAGTGCAGCTTGGGCTTTTTCCTTCAATATCATCAGTTCTTGACCATGTTACCTCCTGAAATGGTCGAATGCTGACAAATTATTTTTGGTACAGTGACTCTATATTCCTTTTGCATTCTTTTGGTGCTTCCTTTGTAGTTCAATATTTTGCCTTTAGAGTCCTTCAATAGTATAGCTCAAGGCTTGAATTTTTCATCAGTTCTTTCTGCATGAGAAATGCTGAGCGTGTTCTTTCCTTTTGGTTTTCTTGCTCCAAATCTTTACCCATTTCATTTTAATCCTCTACTTTGTCTTCTTGAGATGCCCTTTGAAATCTCTGTTCAGCTTTTTTCTTCCATTCGCTTTAGCTACTCTGTGTTCAAGAGCAAATTTCAGTGTCTCTTCTGACTTTCATTTTGGTCTTTTCTTGCTTTCCTATCCTTTTAGTGATCTTTTGCTTTCTTTACGTAGGATGTCATTCCACAACTCATCTGGTCTTCAGTCATTAGTCTTCAATGTGTTTAATCTGTTCCTTAGATTAAATTCAGGTGGGATATTCCATGGCATATAACAACAACAACAACATATGTTACTTTGGCTCTCATGGACTTGTTTTCATTTTCCTCACCTTCAATTTGAACTTGCATGTGAGCAAATGATGTTACAGATATACATGTAAATGTATGAATTTACAAAGAGCATACATTTGTTAATACTGAAAAAAAAATCAGTATCTTCAGCTATCCTGTGCAATGTTGTGAATATTTGTTAATTCTTAAGTACTTCTCGAACCATAAATTAGAACACAATGAAAAACAAGAAAATCAAATTTCTATACTACTGGAAACCATACTTTATTTTGCACAAATGTGTTGTATCTGTTGTGGTAGGGTGAATGATCCTCTGCCCCACTCCTCAAACTGTCCAAATCCTAATCTCTGGAGGCTGTTAATATTTTACCTTATATGGCAAAAGGGACTCTGAAGACATGATTAGGTTAAGGGTCATGAGATGGTGACGTTATCCTGGATTATCAGAGTGCACCCGGCGTAATCTCAAGGATCTTTATAAGAGGGAGGCAGCAGGAGCAGGGGCAGAGAGAGGGAGAGACTGGATGATGTTATGCTTCTGGTTCTGTGGTTGGAGGGTAGGACCATGAGCCAAGGAATGCAGGTGATCTCAAAAAATTGGAAAAGGAAACAGATTTTCCCTTAGAGCCTCCAGAAGGAACACAGTTTTGCCAGCACTTTGATTCTAGGAAGGACTTTTGGCCTCTACAAGTGTACAACAATGAATTTGTGTCGTTTTAAGTCATGACATTTGTGGTAATTTGTTATAATAGCAATAAGACGCTAACACATCTGCTAGCTGAGAAGAAGGATTTGATGGTATTATTTTTTTCTCTTTACTAATTGATACTGCTCCTCATGTTCCCCTGAACTCCAAAGCTGTCTTTCAACATAGACAGAAGCATGCAACCCACACCTTCACAACATGAAGTTGCAGTTCCCTTTTGTTTTAGGACAGGAGTTAAGAGGAGAGACAAGTGTTTCCTGGAGCCTGGATCTGATTAGTCACAGAGCAGATGTTTAGCGATATGAGTGGGGCTGGCCTGCCTCTGAGCACCAGAATTGGAATGACAAAGACACCCATGTAGTTTTAAAATAGGTTATGATTTTATGCATTTGTAATATGTGGGCCCTTCTCAAGTACAGGACCAAGAGTAGGGGCCTCTCTTGCTTGGGCATAAGTCCTGAAAAGGGCAATTGCATAGGTGAGGCAAACCAAAGCAGGAAAGAGGACATTAGTTGCTTTTTTTTTTTTTTTTGTCTTTTGAAGAACTGAGCTAATAATATGTGATATCAAATATACGATATTAGTTAAAAAATTACAACCACCACCACCGGAAAACAAGTTGTAGAACATATGTAGAGCATGGCATTTATGTTGTAATGGAGTAAAAGAGAGTATATATTTATTTTACCTTGCATATGTACAGAAAGGAGTCCTAGTGTGATGCTGTAGGATAAGCACTGGACTGCTAACTGAAAGATCATGGTTCAAACCCACCAGCTACCCCTTGGAAACACTATACAGGGTTGCTATGAGTTGGAACCAACTCCACAGCACTTAACAACAACAAACCATGTCAAAAAAAGTAGATACATATAAACATATTTTTTTAAAGGCAAAAATAAAACTAAACTGCTGTCCCTTATACTCTACCGCATGCCTCAGACATCTTTGGAGGACAGTTGGCAGCTTCCTTCCCCCCACATAATGAGCTGCATATGGTCCAAGGACTCCTGCAGTCAGAGTCAGCCCACAAACTGAGGGAGACTAAGGGTGAACTGCCTGCCAAATACACCCTCTTCCTTATCTTCAACTTGGAAACACAGAAAAACAAAACCAATAGGCAAATTCCCTTGTCAGCATTTCTGAAGCCAAATGTTAACCAATCATCTTCCTGCCCTTTACTCTCCCTTTTCCTTCCCTTTTCCAAAAAACCTGAAAAGCTCTGGGACTACTTTGCAAAATGCTTTGCTAGCTCTGGCTGCCTTGTTGTTTTTTTCTCGCCTTTAGACTGTGTCATCCTCTCAGGCAAGGACCAGAGTCAGGCTTCCAGCCAGCTCGCCTGCTGAGTTCATCTCAGTCTCTGAAAAAAAAGAAACTGAGAAAAAAATCTGTGTTTTCACAGATGCCACAAATCTTGTTTCAAGTTAATTTGTCTAATTCTTCACCGAAAGCAGAACATCCTAGTTGTAAAAAATTCCAGAGTACGTCTATTTGGTTTTAAGACACAAACCCCTAGTTTCACTTTGTCCAACCAATCAACTCAGAGTGACTGGTCTAAGCTCCTGCTAAGAGTCCCCTGGGGCAGGACCACTTGTATGCCGAGTCTAGCCGTACAGTATATTGTAAGCCCCAGTAAATTTCCATTCAGTAAAGCAGTGGCCGTTTATTGACACCTAATACCCCTCTATCACTGTCTGAGGTCCTATGCTGGGGACAGAAACAAACATGATACCCAGCCCCTGTCCACAGTTCTCTCACAACTTTGTTAGCATATCTTGAGCTTCTAAATGTGTCTGCACTAATTTGTTTCACTTTTAAAACCCACTTACAAGCTATCAATTAAATCTCTAAGTTGTGGCCATTTTCATGGTCAGCTTGCTGTGTGTTATAATTATGATTTATGAGAATGATTTGAAATTCCCACCACCACCACTTTTGTTTTTTGCTTAAGGTTTTGGGAGAAGTAATTGCTTTTATAGTGCAATCATAGCTGAGGTTCAAACTCTAGGTCATGTAATTTATGTGGATTCACTAACCTTTCAGGGTGTTAATTTAGTCATAACAGTAGGGTAGCTTTCTTTCAGTTTACATTAGCTAGAATTCCTTGGCTAATGTGCAAGCAATTTGAGATCTGTGCCAGTTGTGTTCAATGAGAGGTTTTGTTTGATTCAAATATAAGTGTTTCTCAGAGATGCTGAGCTTGGCAGAGATTCTAGAACCATACCATATTCCTCCCCAGAGGTTGCACAGCCAGAACAAATCCATTGAACGTTATTCCATTTGCTGGGAATGCACAGCAGAAGGTCCCATGGAGACAGCTTGCCCACTCCCCACTACACATGCACAGCGTCACCAGAAATGATACGTGGAGATTAATTCTTTGTTGGCTTATTCTCAAAAGAAAGTCCTGACCAACCAGAGGATAACGAACACCACAGGCTATAAGAAGCAGCAAGAAGCTACTGCACAGTGGTGACTGCCACACATCCACACAAAATACACTAGTAGGAAGGAGCAACATGCTATTCAGGTTTCCTGTCAGGACATCCTGGTCTGTCACTAAAAAATGAAGATAATTGACACATGGAAAACTGTGAGACCATGTCCATGAGAATTCCAGAAACCTGTCAGCTTGCAAAATTGAGCCCCAAAGCAGCTACGAAAATCAGCCATTGCCACAAATGACAGGGAGTCCTTCTTCTAGGTGAAGAGGGGTGTGGGGGGATAAACTGATTCAAGGAATCTAGCCTGGAGAAGGTGCCATGCACAGATTCTGAGCAGACAGTGGTTGGTCTTAGATAAGGAATCTTGAACCAAATTTGTCTTAAGGATGTGACAAATTCAGGGTATCATCATTACTACAGGCCCCATTTTTCTTGTGATTCTAGAATCTCTCCTGTGAGTTCCCCAGTACTAACAGGCCCTCCATGCTACTCCATTAGCCCCAGGACACTGAACAGTACAAACTTCTTGGGAGAACCACAGCAGGCAGAAGAATCCATTACACATAGGTAGAGACCAGGACTTTGACTTTCCAGACTTATCATGGCAGATATCAGGAGGCCTGGTTTAGGTTCAACAGAACATTCATTCATCATTTTATTCATTAATTCATTCAAAATCATTATAGAACACCTCTGAGGCTTCAAGTATGATGCTAGGCTCTGGGAATGCAAAGATTTTTTAAAGAAGTTCACACTCTAATGCAAAAAGAGCCAAGTAAGCTAACAGTTACAAAGTATTGTGCAAGGTACTATGATGCATATTTGCACAGCCTGTTACCTCCATTATTGTTGTATATCCTGCTGTGGTAGCACATAGAGCAGTCAGGAAGAATAACCAGAGAGTGAGATGTTTTAATCAAACACATAAAGAGTGAGGGAAAGTTAGGGGAATTGAAGAAAGGAAAGAATGTTAAGATAGGGAGACCAACATGTGTAAATCCAGAGGATAGAAACTATGGCTTAGTGTGAAAATGGCACATGGTTCATTGTGGATGGAGAAGTATGGAAGGGAGAGGGTGGCATAGAGGAAATGAGGATGGATGGGGAAATAAGTAGCTCAGGTGACTAAGACCATTGTTGTCATGGTGTATTAGGGGCTGGATCTTACAAGGTCCAAATAGTGATGGATGCATGTTAACTGCCCATAAACATCCGAAGAAGTCCCTGTAGGATAAACACTAGACTGCAAGGCCAGTGGTTCAAAATCACCAGTTGCTCCTTGGAAACCCTATACAGGGTCGCTATAAGTCGGAACCGACTCAACAGCACTTAACAACAACAACAAACATCTGAAAGCAACGAAAAGCCACTGAAGAATTTTAAGAGGTGCAACATGACTAAACTTGCATAATAGACAGGGCATGCTTGAGAAGACTTAAGGAGGGTGAGAACTGGAATAGGTGAGAGATGAATTCAGCTAAACTATATTAGTACCAGTGGGAGTAGAGAGAAGTGTATGGACATAGGATTAGCATGTTGTGTATAAAAGAGGAAGCTGCCATTTTAAAATTTAAAACTATGGATACCTTTATGATTTAAGTATTGGACAATCTGCACATCCTTCAAGACTACAGGCATGTTCTTCCTTCTCACAGACTCAGACTATACAGCTGTTGGTCTCTATTGATCATAAACTGTGTGTCTGGGAATTAAGTCATTTCTTAGGTTCCCATAAAACATCTTTTGTGAGTGCGTTTTGTAACTTCTATGTTGTTGTTGTTAGGTGCCATTGAGTCGGTACCGACTCATAACGACCCTATGCACAGCAGAAGGAAACACTGCCCAATCCTGGGCCAACTTCACTACTGTTGCCACACTTGAATCCATCGATGCTGCCACCTGGCCAACCCATCTCATTGGGGGTCTTCCTCTTTTTTCTCTGACCCTCCACCTTACTAAACATGATATGCTTCTCCAGCGACTGGTCCCTCCTGACAACATGTCTGAAGTAAGAGAGATGAAGTTTGGCCATCCTGACCTCCAAGGAGCACTCTCTGCACTTCTTCCAAAACGGATCTGTTTGTTCTTTTGGCAGTCCATGGCACTTTCAATATTCTCCAATACCATAACTCAAATGCATTAATTCTTCTACGGTCTTCCTTATTTACTGTCCAGCTTTCACATGCATATGATGTTATTGAAAGCACCATGGCTTGGGTCAGGTGCACCTTAGTCCTCAAGCTGACATCTTTGCTCTTCAACACTTTAAAAAGGTCTTGTGCAGCAGGTTTGCCTAATGCAATAC
>NW_006408570.1:4614961-4642354 GCF_000296735.1 Chrysochloris asiatica | reverse complement strand
GAAACCCTGTACAGGGTTGCTATGGGTCGGAACCGACTCGACGGCACTTAACAACAACATGTATTATAAATACTGACTTCCATGTATTAATATCACCATTCATCTATCAATTTGTCATACTGTGATGGCTTATTGCTATGATGCTGGGAGTTATGCCACCAGTATTTTAAATATCAGCCGAGTCACCTGTGATGGATAGGTTTCAGCAGAGCTTCCAGACTAAAAGAGACTAGGAAAAAGGAGAGGTGGACTACTTCCAAATGGTTAGCCACTGAAAACCATATGATTATCAGGAGAACATTGTCAGATGTAGAGTTGGAAGATGAACCACTCAAAATGTGACTGGCTAAGAGCTGCTTCCTCAAGTAGAGTTAACCATAATTACGTGGATGGAGCAAAGTTTCTGGGACCTTCATTGAGAAGCTGCCAACATCCAGTAATAAGTGGAACCTGGAACGTATGAAATATGAATCTAGGAAAATCAGAAGTTGTCAGAATGAAATGGAACCCATAAAGATTGATATTAGTGAACTGAAATGAACTGGTATTGGCCATTTTGAATCCTGTAGTCATATGTTTTACGATGCTAGGAACAACAAGTTGAAAAAGAATGGCATTGTATTCATTGTCAAAAAGAGCATTTCAACGAAAAAAAAAAGCATTTAAGATCAATCTTGAAGTACAATGTTGTCTGTGATAGGATTGTTGTTGTTAAATGCCGTTGAGTTGGTTCTTACTTCATAGCAACCCCGCATAGCGTTTCTGAGGAGTGTCTGGTGGGTTTGAACCACTGAACTTTCAGTTCAAACTGACTTTGTGGTCCAGTGCTTATCCTACAGTGACACATACCACTACTATTAAAATTTACCCAACAACCATTGAAGTCAGCCATGATGAAATGTAAGAATTCTACTAACTTCTTCAGTCTAAAATTGATCAAACATGCAATAAAGATGCACTGATAGTGACTGGTGATTAGAATGTGAAAGTTGGAAACACAGAGTTGGATCCATAGTTAGAAAATATGTCTTTGGTGATAGGAATGATGATGGAGATCACATGAGAGAATTTTGTAAGTCCAATCAAAGACTTATTCATTGCAAATACCTTTTTTTTCCAATAACATATATGATGACTATATATATGTGGACCTCACCAGATGCAATACACAGGAATCAAATTGACAACATTTATGGGAAGAGACAATGGAAAGGCTCCATATCATTGGTCAAAACAAGGCCAGGGGCTGACTGTACAACAGAATACTAGTTGCTTATATGCAAGTTCAGGCTGAAGTTGAAGAAAATGAAAACTAGTCCACAAGAACAAAAGTATGACCTTCACCTAAATTTAGAGACCATCATGAACAGATTTGATGCATTAGACACTAGTGACCAAAGACCAGAAAAATTGTGGGATGACATCAAGAACATGATACAGGAAGAAAACAAATGGTCATTAAAAAGAGAGGAAAGAAAGAAAAGACCAAAATAGATGTCACAAGAGACTGAAAATTGCTCTTGAACAGGAATTTTCAAAGGGCAGCTTGAGAAAAACAAAGTAAATGAAATGTGCAAAGACCTGGAGTTAGAAAACAAAAAGGAGAGAACATGCTCAGCATTTCTCAAAAACTGAAGAAAAAGATTCAAGTCTCAGGTTACAATATTGAAGGATTCTATGGGCAAAATACAGAATGAAGCAGGAAGTATCAAAAGAAGATGGAAGGAATACACAAAGACACTGTACCAAAAATAATTGGTCGATGTTTAATCATTTCAAGAGGAACCATATTATCAAAAACTGATGGTACTAAAGGAAGAAGTTCAAGTTTCACTGAAGGCATTAGAGAAAAATAAGGCTCCAGGTATTGATAGAATTCCTATTGAAATGTTTCAACAAATTGATGCAGCACTGGAGGCACTCAGTTGTCTATGTCAAGAACTTTGAAAGATAATTACCTGACCAACCAATTAGAAGAGATCCAGATTTGTGCCCGTTCCAAAACGTTAACCCAGTGGAATGCAGAAATCATTGAACAATATCATTGACATCACATACAAGTAAAATTTTGCTTGAGATAATTCAAAATCCTTTGCGACAGTACATTGACAGGAAGCTGCCAGAAATTCAAGCCAGATTCAGAAGAGAATGTGGAACAACTGAGGTCATTGCTGACATCAGATGAATCTTGGCTGAAAGCAGAGAATACTAGAAAGAGGTTTACTTGTACTTTCCTAACTACGCAAAGGCATTCATATGTGTGTGGATCATAACAAGTTATGGATAACATTGAGAAGAATGGAAATTCCAGAACAGTTCATTGTACTCATAGGAACCTATGCATAGACCACAAAGCAGTTGTTGGAACAGAACAAGGGACTGAATGGTTCAAAATCAGGAAGGTGTGCATCAGGGTTGTATCCTTTCATCATGTAGCACTATAGGATAAGCACTGGACCACAGCATCAGTTTGAACTGCAAGATCAGTGGTTCAAACTTACCAACTGCTCCTCAGAAACCCTATATAGGATCACTATGAGTCAGAACTGACTCAGTGGCACTTAACAGCAAGTAGCATTGTACAAGTACATTCGGTCTATATACTGAAGAAATAATCCAATAAATTGTATTATATGAAGAAGAACATGTCATTAGGATTGGAGGAAGACTCATTAACAACCTGCAATATGCAGATAACACAAATTTGCTTGCTGAAAACGAAGACGACTTGAAGTATTTACTAATGAAGACTACAGTCTTCAGTGTGGATTGCACCTCATTGTAAAGAAAAAAAAAAAAAAGCCTCACAACTGGACCAATAAATAACATCATGATAAATGGAGAAAAGATTGAAGTTATTAAAGACTTCATTTTGCTTAGCTCCACAACCAATGCCCAGTCAAGAAATCAAACAATGTGTTGCATTAAGCAAATCTGCAGCAAAAGATCTTTAAAGTATTAAAGAGCAAAGATGTCATTTGGAAGACTAAAGTGCATCTGACCCAAGCCATGATATTTTCAATGGCCTCATATGCATATGAAAGTTAGACAGTGACTGCAGAAGAATAAATGCATTTGGATTATGGTGTTGGAGAAGAAGATTGAAAGTACCATGGATTGCCAGAAGAACAAATAAATCTGTTTTAGAAGAAGTACAGCCAGAATGCTCCTTAGAAGACAGGATAGTGAGACTTCATCTCTTGTACTTTGGATATGTTGTCAGGAGGGACCAATCTTTGGAAAAAGACAGAATGCGTGGTAAAGTGGAGAGTCAGCAAAATGAGGAAGACCCTCAAAAAGCTGCATCAACACAGTGTCAGCAACAATTGTGAGGATGGCACAGGACCAAGCAGTGTTTCATTCTGTTGCGCATAGGGTTTCCCTGACAAAAGATAAAAGGAGACAGAAGTGAGCAGAGAGGGGACCAGACTACCACCAAGAAATAAGAGCAGGGAGTAGAATGCATCTTTTCAACGCAGGATTTCCTGTGCTAAGAACCTCCTAGGCCCAGAGGAGAGAGAGAGAGCTGAAATACTGAAGAAGGTGATAAGACAGCAGGAAGCAGCACCAGACAAGCAGTAGCAGCAGGGGCAGCAGAACCAGGAGACCAGCAGGAGATGGTACAGTGGGCTTTGTAGCTGAGTGCCTTTGGGCAGGTGGCTTGCTGACAGAGCAGGGTGCCTCTGGGCACTTGGTTCACTGACCCACATCCTGGCAGAGTAAAGTGCCTCTGGGCACTTCTTGGCAGAGCTAAAACAGCTTTGTAACTCTAGCCTGAGCAGGGCACAGACCAGACCAGCCCAAGAGGCCTCAAAGGCCAGACAGAGACCTGCCTACATGCACTGCTAAGAGACTGCCCTGACTAAAGAACTATACCCTGATTTGTGCTGATCCTGAATTGTATGCTGTTACTTCCCTAGTAAACCCCATAATCATGAGTATTTGTCTGAGTTATATGTGGCAATTATGATGAATAATTAAACCCCGCAGAGTAGAAAGTGCTGTGGGAAGGGACACTTGGTGTCAGAACTGGTAAAAAAAAAAAAAAAAAAAGTTTAAAGGTTAGAGGTATATCCGACTTCTCCTTCATAGGAATCAGTCTTGGGCTGTTAATTTTGATTCTCCTTTTCTCTTAGGAAATTAGAGGAGGTCACATGCCCTCACTGCCATTTTTATGCCTTTGCTCTCTTTCCTTGCTAGAATGTGGGATCATTGAGGGTGGGAATTTTTGTTTGTTTTGCTCATTGCTGTAACCTCATGACCCGACTAGTGCCTGACACACAGCAGGTACTCAATAAACATTGAATGAACAAACTGCTAAATAAGTAGTTTTTAATTTTTTTTTCTGCCTTTTATCTGGGACCTACCACTTGCCTCTTCCGTTTTCTCTTTGGCTTAACAATTAAGAAGTCAGCTCTGGTGAACTTTACGAGTAACAGTAGGTATTCCTCACTACCTCCTACATCTCTACCTACTGAAATCTCATTCATTTTGCTAGCCCTACCCATCTCCTCTCTGACACCATTCCTTAGCCTCCTCAAGTCCACAGTAGTCTGACCTTTCATTGAATACACAGCACTCAATTCCACCTATCCAGAATTTAGCAGTTTCTGCCTTGTGATGATACTGCAATGTTCTTGAATGTAACTGGAATAGGGGGAGAGACAACAATAAGATAAAGGTAGTATTTTATGGGCAAGCCTGGCCTGCCATCCACTTCCCCTCACCTCCAGCGCATAGCACCCCACAAGACGATGTTTATTTTGCTGACTTTACTAAGGATCTAGATCTGGGCCTTAGGTTTTCAAATTGAACCACTGCAACGGGGTTCATCTCTCAAACACCTATCAACCAAGTTCACACAGAAGCCAATAGGTATATAAACCAAATATCAATTTACTAAGTTACACCAAGGACTTGTAGAGACATTTCAAGTGGACTGGGATGCTTGAATTGGCCTGAATGGTCTGTCTTCTCTCCATGGGTTTCATGATAAGTAGGACTCAGAACAAAAGTAACCAACCTAAAGTTACATCTCTTGCTTTAAGGCAGCCCGAATCCCTCTTTCTTACTGCACAGGCAATCTTGCCAAGGAAATCATGGGACTCAAGTCTCCTCATTTGAGACCTGCCGTCCCTTAGGCAGTGCCAGCCAGGATGGGCCTTGCCAAAACTTGCTTCAGTATTTCTAAGGATAGCCAAATCCCTGTTCAGTTATCCAAACTGACCACAATTGATTAAATTTACCTAAATTACAACCACATCCTAGCCTTACCTTCCTAAGATAGCTCCCAGAGTCCCTTTGGAGAGACTGTGTCCCTAAACTCTTAGGCAGCACATTTAAAGGTGATCTCTATGTTTGCTTTCTCATATGGCTAATCATACATTGCATGTAAGTTTACTGGTGTGAAGACAAATTAATATACTATCACTTAGGGTAGGTACATAAGCTGTAGTCACAAAACAGAAGACATCTCTTCAATTAGACTATTAATGCTTGAGGGCACATGCTTTGTAGATTTCAATAAATATGCCTGTAAATTCAGGACAAGAAGGGATCCTTTGGCTGCAAAGAAAGGGAGAAAAAAAATCTGTATTTAAAGTATCTCTAAATCAAACTCAGGAGTCCTGGTGTGGCGCTGTGAGCTAATGCGTCAGACTGCAAAGTCGTTTGAACTGCAAGCTTACCAGCTGCTCCTTAGAAACGCTATACAGGGTGGCTATGGGTTAGAATCGATTCAATGGCACTTAACAACAACAACAGGTCAAACTCACTGTTTTCCTAAACATGAAACACAGACTATTGATCTGTCTTAGCACCAATAGCTATCTACTAAGCCCTGGGTTCTGAAGAACTACTCTGAAATACCTGGGCCTTTATCAGTTTGCTTCATTCTGGGAATCTCTTAATCTTGAGCTTTAGCCAATTACAAAATTTTAAAAAATGAAGTAGACTTCTGCTTTTATTGTCTTCCTTTTGTCTCTTTCAGATCTGTATGTAACTCAGCAGTTGAGTATGGACTACCATTCTTTTTTCTTTAATAAACATTTTTAATGTAATTGTTTTTTTCCTTACTCTCCAAGATAATTTTTTTTCTTAGTCTTCATCTTTTTAGACAGGTAAAAGTGATTCTTGCTATGCTGTTGAAGGCTTTCAGAGTCATGTTTGTGTGCAGTTATTGTTAGGTGCTATGGAGTTGATTCTGACTCATAGTGATTTTATGCACAATAGAATGAAAACACTGCCCAGTCTTGGCACCATTCTCACAATAATTAAGCTTGAGCCCATTTCTACTGCTGCTGTGCCAATCCATCTTATTGGGGGTCTTCCTTTTTTTCTCTGACCCTCCACTTCCCCAAGCATGGTATCCTTCTCCAGAGACTGGTCTCTCCTGATAACATGTCTGAAGTATGAAAGACAAAGTCTTGCCATCCTGGCTCCCAAGGAGTATTCTGGTTGTTCTCCTACACCATTTAACTCAGATGTGTCAATTCTTCTACGATCTTATTCACTAACTTTCACATGCAATTGAAAATACCATGGCTTGAGTCAGACACATCTGGTCCTCAAACCTGACATCTTTGCTCTTGAACACCTTAAAGAGGCCTTGTGCAGCAGATTTACATAGTATATTATATCATTTGATTTCTTGACTGCTGCTTTTATATGTTGATGGTTGACCTGAGCAAATTGAAGTCTTTGACAACTTCAATCTTTTCTCCATTTATCTGGATGTTATTTATTGGTCTAATGACAAGGATTTTTATTTCTTTTACATTGAGGCTATGGTCTCTGATCTTTATCAGTAAGGATTCGTCAGTAAGTCCTGTTGGACTACCATTCTTCAAGACAAATAACAGAATCATTCCTGGGCTTCACTGAATCTGAATTACACATGCACCATGTTTCTGCCCTTTGTACTACTGACTGGCATATTAATAATGGTTGTAGAAACAGCAGGTACCAGGAAAGGTGGTTCTTGCCAGGTTATGCTAAAAGGCCCACGTCTGATACACAGGAGGCCCATCCATTAATCTAGTAATGATCAAGGCAAAGGGGGCAGGGGGGGCTACCTCTCTTCTTACTTTTGGCTTTTTAGTGCTTCACTTAAAATGACAGGGGAGGCCAAGGGAGTGTAAATATGGAGGGGAAGCACACTGGGTAAAATGCCTTCAGCTCATACCCTTTAGGATGGTCCTAAACATTTCATACCTTAATAAAGGCCTGGCTAGGTACTGCCGCCTTTCATACCACTCCCCAAACAGAACTTCAGTATGGCCTCCAAGAGCACTAGCTGCACAGCGTCCTTGTTGCAAGACATGGAGTGAGTTATTTAAGCTGCTAAATCAGTTCCTTCATTTATAAAAGGATAATTCCACCTACCTCACAGGGCCATATGTATAGTCTAATACAATCTCTGGCATATGATAAGTAAGCATTTCAGCATATACTAGTTTCTTTCCTTTCAGGAGATAGACATTACATAAATGTTATGGCAACAGTGTCATATGACTTCCTCTTGTAGTTTCACAAGTGGGGGAGAGAAATCACCATTAACATCAACTCAAGGTTGATCTCTATGATGCAGAGGTCAAACATGCCTCCATTCTCCAACTTTTTTTTTTTTTTATTATTAATTCTGACACCAACTGTCCCACCAAGGCACTCTTTACTTGGATTTTACTTGGGTAATATAATCTCTTTGAATTAATTGATCTCATACAACATTTTTGGCACCTGTTGAACCGAAAGCTTCCTGAGGCCAATATGTCCACTTAAAATTGAAAATGTCAAACCATGTGAGAGTCCAACTTTAATAACTATAGTATCAATGGTAATGCTTTGGTCTTCTTTAATTGGTTTCTGGACTTCAGTTACAGTTTCTTCATTTATCGAGGTTGATAGTATTCCTTCTCTTGGCTCATCTTGAGGTTTTCCCAGCCTTCCTTAAAATGCTTGATCCTTCTAACAACTGTTTTATGTGGGGAAGAATTCTTGTAAACTTGCTGCAAATCTTCAATGACTTGGGAAGAGTTCATTTTTGTTCGATATTAGTCTTGACTTCAAAATTGTTTTTTCCCACTGCACAAACAGTATCCTTTATTTGAAGTCACCTTAATGAGGTTAACACAAGTAATTACTGAGAGACTTGGTGTGGCGCTGTAGGATAAGCATTAGACTGTTAACCACAAGGTTGGCTGTTCAAACCCATCAGCCACTCCTCAGAAACCCTAACCAGGGTCATTATGAGTTGGAACCAACTTGACGGCACTAAACAAAACAACAACATTAATGAGAGAATTTGTAGCCATCTGCGGATCACAGAAACATGTTTAAATATGGTTTTTTTGGAACCAGAACTAGAACTAGAACCCTAGTAGCAATACTTTTTGACTTACCCTCAGAAACAGGATTCAGATTGACTACACCTGTGGAAAGAGACAATGGTGAAATCCAATATAATCTGTCAGAACAAGGGCAGTAGCCGACTGTGGGACAGACTATCAATTGCTCATATGCAAGCTCAAGCTGAAGCTGAACAAAATCAAAATAAGTCCATGAGAGTCAAAGTACAACCCTGAATATATCCCACACTGAACAATAATTATAGAAAAATGATAAATTGTGGGATGATATCAAGGATACCATACATAAAGAAAGCAAAAGGCCATTAAAAGAGGAAAGAAAGGCTTCAAGAAAGTTGGCCTTGGCTTGATGGTGGCTAGGGTAGAGGTGCAGTGATGTTCGTTGTCAGCAATACCACAGACTACAAGGCAAAGGAGATTCAGGGCGGAGCTCCAAGGCTCGGAACCGCATAGTAGGAATATTTTTAAAGTTTGAAGGCTTATAGCTAATGGAACTTAAAGCAGAAGTAAGAAATCATGTACTTTTGAATCTGCCGGGCTCGGCAGCCTGGAGCAGATAACTTGGGCAAGACCAAACGGAAAGATCAAGCGGGGGAGCAGACGTAACACGGAAAAACACTGCGGGAACCTCAGAGCAAAGGTGAATACTACACTTTGTCGGTTTTGCTGTGTTCTGATATATATATTTTTTTGTTCATTGTTCATTGGCTCCCCACTGTTTGCGCACCTCCATTCTGGTGACGAGAGGGGGTGCCTGAGTGGACACCCCCACCCTCATCACTGGTGGGTTCTTCTGCCACACATGCGCACAGATACTCTCAGTCTAAGAGCCAGCCCTGAGCTGTTGTTTTTTAAATACAGAAAAAGCCAGAACAAGGGGTTTGGAGAAGGAAAGAGAGTTTAAAAACAAAACAGGCCAAAAATTAAATTAAATCCTGAAGTAAGCATAACAACCAACAGTGGCATCTTGAAATCTATCAGACAGCTTTGAAGGCAAGAAGCTGAAAGAGGACATTAAAGCCATACTCATATTAGGCTACAGATTTTTTTTTTTTTTAATTATTATTCTCTCCCTCCTCTCCCTTTTCTACTACAGTATCCAGTCTAGTTTTTGTTATTGTTTTTTTCTTTTCGCTGGTACTGTTTTGCTGTTATATGCTCCCCCTTCTACCTTTGGGGGACTCTTTCTCTCCCTATATCACCCAAGAAGAGACAGCAACCGCTGCCATATAGTCAAGCTACAATCACACTCTATAAAACACCAAAATCCAGGCAAGAACCAATACCAACTGCCATATACCAGGGAGGCAGACAACACCTGTGAAAGTTACTCTGAGTTAAGCAATAAGAAGAGTGAAAAGGGAACCCACATCCTGACCACATCTACCTGGAAGCAATCAGAAAGCAGAAAAAAAAGAGTAATCTGATACAATTTGATTAACTTGATCTACACTTCTGGATGCAGTAGTGCACGAGACGCAATAAATTTTTACAACGAGGATCATTCCCACCCCCTCCATACACAAGAGTAGACAGGGATGGGCAATTAGGGCATTGGCTACCCAAAATGGGGGCTAAAAAGGCAAGAAGTGACTGGCTTACAAGCTTTCAAGAGGGAGCCTAGATCCAGAGGACATGGAGGAAGGAGCATCTCCACTGAGTAGTATCCAATCTGTCTAGGCAGGGCTGATGAGAGGAAATGTGGATAGGTCTCTTGTGATACAATAGTGAATAATTATTATCAGGACTGATTTGGAAATGTAAAAGTAGGTGTTTTGTAGCAAAAGGAGGGGAGTGGTTGACTTTGTAGTCTAGGAGCAGAGGTCCCTGGGACCATCAAGGGAGAAGAGTGGAGAGCGGGACCCTACCCAGAGAAGCAGTGATGACAGAGATGGAGGCAGAGACGATGATGTGGAGAGATGCAGTGGCTGGGGACTCTAGACCCAAAGAGGGAGAGGGACTGTGTGCTGACAACCGGGGAGCAGGCTTGTAGCGTATACCCTTTGGTTGGTTGATGATGCAAGGAGGGTATTGTAACCATGGCAATGAAATGATATACGATAGGATGAATGTAAAACTAATGTTCTCCCATGTAAACTATCACATAATTAACAATAAAACATTGAAAAAAAAAAAAAAAAAAAAAAAAGAGGAAAGAAAGGCCAAAATGAATATCAGAAAAGACTCAGACTTGCTCTTGGATATAAAGTAGCTAAAGTAAAAGGAAGAAATGATGAAAAACTGAAGATTTCCAAGCATGGCTTGGAAGACAAAGTAAAGTATAATAATGAATATATAAAGATCTGTAGTTAGTAAGCCAAAAGGGAAGTACAAATTCAGCACTTCTCATGAGGAAAGAACTAAAAAAATCCAAAACTTCTATTTGCTATACTGAAGGATTCCATGAGAAAAATATTAATATTGAATAACTTAGGAAACACCAAAAAAAAAAAAAAAAGATGGAAAGAATACCTAGTCACTGTACCAAAAAGAATTGGCCATCATTCAGTCATTTCAGGAGGCAGCCTATGATCAAGAACTAATGACACTGAAGGAAACTGTCTAAGCTGTATTGAAGGCATTGTAAAATGTAAGGCTCTAGGAACTGATAAAATAACAATTGTGATGTTTCAATAAATGGATGCAGTGCTGGAAGCACTTACTTGGCTATTCCAGGAAATTTGGAAGACTTTACCTGGTCAAGAGACTGGCAGAGATCCATATTTGTGCCCATTCCAAAGAAAAGTGATCCAACATAATGTGGAAACCATTCAATGGTATCATCAGTATCACATGCAAGTAAAATTTTGCTGGAGATAATTAAAATATGCAACAAATACATCCACAGGGAACTGACAAGAAGTTCAAACCAGTTCAAGAAAACGTACAATGGGAGGTATTATTTCTGATGTCAGATGAATCTTGGCTGAAAGCAGAAGACAACAGAAAAATGTTTACCAGTGTATTATTGACTATGCAAAGAATTTAACTGTGTGGATCATAACAATTTGTGGATAACAGTGAGAAAAATGGGAATTCCAGAACACCTATCTGTGCTCATGTGAAACTTGTACATAGACCACAATAAGGGTTACTGCATGGTGAAAAATCAGGAAAGGTGTATGTCAGGGTTATATCCTACTACCAATCTGTATGCAGAGTAAGGAGTCCTAGTGTGGCACTGTAGAATAAGCAATGGACTGCTAACCCCAAGATCAGGCATTCAAACCCACCAGCTACTCCTTAGAAGCCCTATACAGGATGGTGAAATGCAGATGATAAAACCTTACTTGCAGAAAGTGAAGAGAACTTAAAATATTTACTGATGAGGATCAAAAACCACAACCTTTGGTATGGGTTACACCTCAAAGTAAAGAAAACTAAAATCCTCACCACTGGACCAATAAATAACATCATCATGAATGGAGAAAACATTGAAGTTAAAGATTTCATTTTGCTTGGATCCACCATCAACACTCACAGAAGCTATTGTTGTTGTTAGGTGCCTTCGAGTCAATACCAACTCATAGTGACTCTGTGCACAACAGAACAAAACACTGCCCTGTCCTGGACTAACCTCACAATTGTTGCCATGCTAGAACCCAATGATGCTGCCACTTTGCCAATCCATCTCGCTGGGGGTTGTCTTCTTTTTCTGTGACCTTACCAAACATGATATCCTTCTCCAGAGACTGGTCCCTCCTGACAATATGTCCGAAGTATGAGAGACGAAGTTTGACCATCCTGGCCTCCAAGGAGCACTCTGGTTGCACTTCTTCCAACACAGATCTGTTGGTTCTTTTGGCAGCCTATGGCACTTTCAGTATTCTCCTCCAACACCATAATTCAAATGCATCAATTCTTCTGTGGTCTTCCTTATTCACTGTCCAGCTTTCACATGCATATGAGGCTATTGAAAATACTATGGCTTGGGTCAGGCACACCTTAGTCCTCAAGCTGACATCTCTGCTCTTCAACACTTTAAAAAGAGTCTTGTGCAGCAGATTTGCCTAATACAATGCATCATTTGATTTTTTGACTGTTGCTTCCATGAATATTGATAGTTGATCCAAGAAGAATGAAGTCCTTGAAAACTTTAATCTTTTCTCTTTTGATAAGTAGCAGCCAAGAAATCAAACAATATATACTGAATTAGGAAATTCTGTGGCACAAGACATCTTCAGAGTGTTCTCTTTAAAGTGTCAGTTTGAGGACTAAGGTGCCATGGTATTTTCAATAACCTCATATGTATATGAAAGTTGGACAGTGAATAAGGAAGACGTCTAAGAATTGATGCATTTGATTTATGGTGTTGGAAAAAAAATATTTAAAATACCATCGATTGCCAGAACAACAAAGAAATCTGTGTTGGAAGAAGCACAACCAGAATGCTCCTCAGAAGCCAAGATGACCAGACTTTGTCTCTCATACTTCGGACTTATTAGGAGGTACCAGTCCCTGGGAGTACTGGTGTGGCGCTGTGGGCTAATGAGGCAGACTGCAAAGTCGATTGAACTGCCAGGTTAGTGGTTCAAGCTCACCAGCTGCTCCTTGGAAACCCTACACAGGGTCTCGCTATGGGTTGGAACTGATCGATGGCACTTAACAACAATAACCAGTCCCTGTGAAAGGACATGATGCTTTGTTAACTGGAGGGTCAGCAAAAAAGAGGGAGATTCCCAAGGAAATGGATTAGTACAGTGGCAGCAGCAATGGGCTCAAGTGTAATGATTGTGAAATTGACGCAGGACTGGACAGTTGTTTCATTCTGTTGTGCATTGGGTTGATAGGGGTCAGAACCGACTTGATGGCACCTGACAATATGAGTTGTAACTGACCTGATGGCACTTAACAACAATGTTGAATATATAATCTGAGAAATTGGACTATATGAAGAAGGTGGTGGCAGCAGGACTGGAGGAAGACTCATTAACAACCTGCAATATGAAAATGACACAACCTTGTTTGCTGAAAGTGAAGAAAACTCAAAGAACTTACTGATAAAGATCAAAGTCTATAGTCTTCAGTATGGACCAAACCTCAAAATAAAACAAAAATCTCCACAACTGGACCAATAAGCAACATCATGATAAACAGAAAAGACGGAAGTTGTCAAGGATTTCATTTTACTTGAATCAACAGTCAACATCCAGGGAAGCAGTAGTCAATAAATCAAATGACCTATTGCACTGGGCAAACCTGCTGCAAAAGATCTCTTTAAAGTGTTCAAAAGCCAAGTTGTCTCTGATGACTAAGGTGTGCCTGACTCCAAGCAATGGTGTTTCCAATCGCCTTACATGCATGTGGAAGCTGGACAAAGAGTAAAGAAGACCAAAAAACAATTGATGCCTTTTAATTATGGTGCTGGAGTCCTGGTGTGGCACCAGGGGTTAATGCGCTGGGCTGCAAGGTTGATTTAAATCACAAGGTCGGCAGTACAAGCTCACCACCTGCCACTCAGAAACCCTATATAGGGTCATTATGGGTCTAAATGGACTTGATGGCACTTAACAGTTATGGTGTTGGTGAACACTTATTATATCATAGACTGCCAGAAGAATGAGCAAAGCTTGTAAGAGAGGTGGCAAGATTTCGTTTCAAGTATTTGGGACTTGTTGTCAGGAGAGTTCAGTCCTTAGAGGATACCATGTTTGGTAAAGCCGAGTGTCAGAAAAATAGAAGAAGACCCTTGACAAAATGGATTGACAGAGTGGCTGCAACAATAGGCTCAGTTTAGCAAGCATTGGGAGAATGGCACAGGACCCTGCAGTGTTTTATTTTGTTGGACTTAGGGTGGCAATGAATCAGAACGTGACTGCAGGGAACCCAGCAACAACCCCACCCCTTGGCACAGTGGTTAAGCACTGGCTAAAACAAGTACTGGGGTTCCAACCCATTAGCTGCTCCAAGGGATAAAGATAACTGCAGGATGCTTCTGTAAAGATTGTTCTGCCCTGTTGGCTACGACTTATACAGACCCTGTGTAGGGATTCCAAGGAGCAGGTGAGTTTGAACTGCCTACCTTGTGGCTCAAACCAGTGCTTATACTGTGCCCCACCAGAACTCCTGTAAAGACTGCAGTCTTGGAAACCCTTATGGGGGCAATTCTACTCCGTCTCTGTCACTCTCAGTTGGAAAGGACTCCACTGCAATAGGTACCATTAACCCCTCTCCTCAGCCCTTTATGACGCTGCTTTTCTTCCTCCAATGTGGCGCGCTCATACAAGAAAATGAGGAAGCATTCGTCTATTTAAAAAAGAGCACAGGAGACCACAGAAAGCTTTTGTTCAAGGAAAAATACATTTAACACATTTACAAGTTAACAGGACTTAATACATTTACAAATTAACTCAAAGAACCATGTAAATAAGTGAACAAGAATTTTAAGTATTTTCACTGGCAGGCTAGCACGTTCTAGGCACTTGACTCTAGCCTGTGCAGTGGCTGTCCAGACTGAGATCCTCAGGGCACACAGGAAGTGGAGGGCCAGGAGTCACACACAGACTTCCCCTCCGAGCCCCCTCTTTCACCCCTGGGGCTCACAGCTGGGGAGGGGCGGCTGCACAAGGAGGGGCCCCCCCAAGGAGCACAGCTCCTTCCCCCGCGGAACCCCCACCCATGCGGCAGCCCCCAAGAAACCGTGGGCTTAGTGCAGCCCGCCGGCGAAGGAAGCGGCCGCGGAGAGTTCCCGGAAGTCTGGGTTAGCCCAGGGCGGCTCGGCCGGCTAACGACCTCCAGAGATGAAGCCCGCGCTTCCGCCTCGTCAGCACCTTCCCTTCAGCGCAGCTGGCGGGCGGGTCCGGGCTCGGCTCCATGGATCACGAGGCAGGCGCCGGAGGCCGCAGCGTCCTGGGCGGGCGCGGCCGGGTCAGCCCCGCCAGGGCCAGCTCACGGCGCCACCGCCCCTCCCCCAGCGCTGGCCAGAGCCTGGCCACGTCTGCGGCCCCGCCCCCAAGCTACGCGGGGAACCCCGGTGACGTCATCACCCTCCAGCTCTTGTGTTCCCGCGCTCTCCAGAAAAGACGCGAAGGTAACGTGTCTGGGGCCTAGCGCGGCTGCTCAGGAGGCGTCGGCAACTGAACGTCCTGCGGCGCCGCCTGGTGGAAGAAAAATTAGCAAGCCCACAGGAATATGAGGTGGTGCAGGAGGAGAACGTGACTAACGTCATCTCGCGGAGACAGAGAGGACTGCCGCGTGACCGGCCCAGCCCCCACACCGGAGCGCCCCAGCACTTTTGTCTTTTCTTCCTCCTACTAGCTGCAGAGGTTTCAGTAGCTTAATTTCCGTGGCTTTTCTTTAAGGTTTACACTTTGCCTTTCTTATAACACTAATTTTATTCTAGAAAGTAAAATAAAGGAAAATTATATAAAGAAAATTAACACCAGCAACCCCAAAATAACTTTAACCTTTCGTCGTATTTCTATTTAATCTTTCTTATTTTATATTAATCAAAAGTATAATCTTGCTGTGTAACAGTATTATTAATCAGCTAAAGCAACGCTTAGCCTACTCAATGCGATTTTTCATCATCATAAACTCAGTATCTTATTTAATAATTTCAATATCAAGAAGAGAAAACTGACTCAGGTAAGAAATATTATGGCAGAGTTAGTGCCTTGGTGTTTCGAAACCAGGGCTTAAGGTCATAAGTTTAAGATAAAAAATGGAGAGGACAGTGAAAAAAATGATGCTAGGAGAGTAGGGAGAAACATTGCAGGAAATTTAGTGTTTCGGAACTCACTTTCTGCTTCTGCCTCCTTAAGTTGGCACTAGTTCCTAGAAGCAAGGCTGCTGGAGCAATTTTGTGGGAGAGTGCTGGGTAGCAGGGCAGCTCACAGTAACAAACAACCTTCAAATATTTGAAGTGCCCTCCATACTGTTGGTTGTCACTGACCTCTAGCACTGCCCTCCCTCCTAGGTGTCAGAGAAACAGAGGAGGAGGTCTCAGGTATGCAGTGCGTTCTCTGACCAGGTCTGACATTAGACCTTGTACTCAAGCAATTTCTGCATCACAGGAAGCATAATAGAAATTCAGAATCTTAGGCGCTTCCCTAAAGCTTCTGAATCAGAACATACGTTTTAGCTAGACAGATTACCTGTCTGTCAGTTTGTTGTACTATGGTGGTTTGTGTGATGCTGGAAGCTTTGTCACCAGTATCTTAAATACCAGCAGAGTTATCCATGGTGGGTAGGTTTCAGGGGAGTTTCCAGACTAAGACTAGAAACTTCCCAATGATTAGCCACTGAAAACCTTATGAATAGCAACAGGACATTGTCAGCTACAGTGCCAGAAGAGGAACACCTCAGGTTGGAAGGAATTCAAAATACCATTGGGGGGGGGGGGGAATGATGTAGATGGAATAAAACTTTAAGGACCTTCATTTGTTGATGGGGCACAACTCAAAATGAGAAGAAACAGCTCAAACATCCGTTAATAATTAGATCCTGGAATATATGAAATATAAAGGAAAATTGGAAGTCATCAAAATTGAAATGGAACGTATTAGAGATCGATATCCTAGGCATTAAGGAGCTCTGGTAGCATAGTGGTTACGAATCAGGCTGCAAACTGCAAGGTCAGCAGTTTGAAACCACCAGCTGTTCTGTGGGAGAAAGATGAGGCGTTCTACTCCCGTAAAGATTTACAGCCTTGGAAACCCTGTACAGGGTCACTATGAGTCAGAACCGACTCTGCGGCACACAGTCACCACCACCATCCTAGGCATTAGTGAGCTGAAATGAACTGGTATTGGCCATTTTGAATCAGACAATCATGGTTTACTATGCCAGGAATGGCATCACATTCATCATCAAAAAAGCATTTCCAGGTAGATCTTGAAGTATAATGCTGTCTGTGATATGATAATAGCCATAAATTTATAAGGAAGGTCAATACCATTATTATTCAAATTTATCCACCAACCACTAAAGTCAGTGATTATGAAATCGAAGAATTCCATCAACTTCTTCACTATGAAATTGATTAAACATCTAATCAAGATGCATTGATAATTACTGATGATTAGAAGGCAAAAGTTCGAAACAAAAGAAGGTTCAGTAGTTGAAAAATATGGCGTTGGTAATCAAAATTATGCTGGAGATTGCCTGATAGAATTATGCAAGACTGATTCATTGCAAATGCCTTTTTTCCATCAACTTAAATGGTGAGTATACACACGTACCTCACCAAATGGAATACGCGGGTATCAAACTGACTACATTTGTGGGAAGAGACGATGGAGAAACTCAATATCATCAACTAAACCATGGCCAAGGGCAGACTGGAACACACTTATCAGTTGCTTGTATGTAAGTTTAGGCTGAAACTGAAGAAAATTAAAACAAATCCATGAGAGCCAAAATAAAATATGTTCTTGAGTATATCGCACCTGAATTTAGAGACCATCTCAAGAACAATTTTGATGCATTAGACACTAATGACCAAAAACCAGAAGAGTTGTGAAATGACACATCATCCATAAAGAAAGTCACAGGTCAGTAAAAAGAGAAGAAAGAAAAGACCAAGAGCATGTCAAAAGAGGCTCTGAAACTTGCTCTTGAACATAGAAAACCCAAAGCAACTAGAAGAAATGAGAAAGCAAAAGAACTGAACAAAAATTCCAAAGGGCAGCTCAAGAAGTCAAGAAAATAATGAAATGTGCAAAGGTTTGGAGTTAGAAAACCAAAAAGGAAGAACATGGTCAGCATTTCTCAAGGTGAAAGAGCTGAAGAAAAAAATTCAAGCCTCAACATGAAACACTGAAGGATTCTATGGGTAAAATATTGGATGATAACAGGAAATATCAAAAGAAGATGAAAGGAATAAACAGAATATCTTACTAAAAAGAACTGGTTAATACTAAACCATTTCAAGAGGTAACATCTGATAACAAACCAATGGTATTGATTGTTTATCAGATGTTACCTCTTGAAATGGGACAACATTAGTAGGTCTGCTCACCATGGAACAGTCAGTCAATCATTCAAAATCAAAAGGGCAACAGTTACCTAAGAACAAAGTTGAGAAGGGACTGGAATATGGGTGGAATGGAAATAGGAACCACATGTTGTTGCATGGAGGGGATTGCAATCATTGAGATGGAACAAAGTGTATAATTTGTTGAATGTAAAACTAATCATCTTGTTTGTAAACCTTCACTTAATTCACAATAAAAAGTTAAAAAAAAAAAAAAAAAAAAGTGTTTGAGAGCAAAGATGTCAGTTTGAGGACTAAGGTGTGCCTGACCCAAGCCATGGCATTTTCATTCACCTCATATGCATGTGAAAGTTGGACAATGAATAAAGAAGGCCATATAAGAATTGATACATTTGAATTATGATATTGGTGAAGAATATTGAAAGTCTTATGAATTGCCAGAAGAACAGACAGGTGTGTCATGGAAGAAGTACAGCCGGAATGCTCCTTAGAAGAATGGCAAGACTTCATCTCTCATTCATTCAAGAGGGATGTTCTCCAGAGGGATCAGTCCATGGAGGACATCATGCTTGGTAACGTAGAGGGTCAATGAAAAAGAGGAAGACCTCCAACAAGATGGATTGACACATTGGCAGCAACAACAGACTCAAACATAACAATTGTGAGGATGGCACAGAACTGGGCAGTTTTGTTCTGTTGTGCATAGAGTTCCTATGTGTCGGAAGCGACTTGATGCATCTAAATGCAACTCAGAAATTTCTGCTTCACCAGGAGCTTAATAGAAATTCAGAGTCATGGGCCCCACACTAAATCTTCTGAATCAGAACATGCATTCTAGCTAGATCCTGGGTGATTCCTGTGCACATTAAAGGTTAAATAGCACAATTATAGAACCAGTCAGCCTCCTCCCTTGGTGAGGCAGGTGGGATGGTGCAACAGGATGTGAAGGGAACTTGTAGAACTGGATGATGAGATGGCAGGCAGGTCAATAAGGAAGTTCAAAAGAATGAAATAAGGAGCGTCAGAAAATATCATGAGATGCAGAGGAGGAAAATCAGGAAGCCAGAATCTGAGACAAAGACAGGAGAATTAGGTAGAGGGAACAAGCAGATCTAAACTAGAAAAGTTCACAAATAAGACATAGGTGCTGTTTCCTGTGGTTGGATTTTCTGTGCTGTGACTTATTGAGCGGGTTCAGCTAATTAGAAGAGCTGGGGGTGAGGATACTGCATCTGCCCATTCCCTCACCTTGAGCAGAATAGAGTGGGATTTCCCTGGGCTTTCTCGGACCTGGGGAAGTCATGGATAGGTGCTAGCTATTGAGAGAATAGTACCTCTTGGGTGGCATACAGAGGCTGCCCACCACAGGTGGCAGGAGCTGGGGGTTGGAGTGTGGCATGTGTATGTTTATGGAGATCATCTTTTACCATTTAAAAAATGTTTTTAATGAAGAATTTGCTTGATGCTCATTTTAGATTTGCAAAGGGAGCATTATTAAAAAGAAAAGTTTTGCAGGTCTTAAGAGAATCATTAAAAAGAGACGGCATCCCTTTCAGATCCGTTAGTCTAGTGTGAGCATCAGTCTGTGCAGTTGACTGGGGCTAGAAGACATGGTTTTGAGCCGTGTCCTCCAGGGTACAAGCAGTAGCTACAACATGAAGAAGCATGGGGATGAAGTGCAATGGATAGTACAGATGGAAGTGTGTATTGGTGGTAGGTAGTGCAGGCTTTGAACAGTGTTATTCTGGTGGGAGTATCTAGGACCCTCTGGGTGTTGGGTTGGTCTGAAATGAGATCAGTGCTGATGATTCCCCAAAGTTGCCTGGAAGCTAGGAATGGGAGTAATCATACTTGTCCTTTTAGGCCTGAGGGAAGAGGGAATCAAGTTAGAAAAAAGGATCAAAGTAACTCTGAACCCCATTCCAGATTATGATGGACTGTGATGGTGTGCTGGGGTAGTATAGAGTGGAGACTTCAGTGCTTGAATTGGGGTTTCTTTAGGGGATTTGTTGTCCTAGCCATGTGCTTCATGACCTCTGGTTGGTCTGGATCACTGTTAGGTGACCAGAGATTCACCTGCCATCCATAGCAGTTTGTCTTGGTCAAAAATTTGGACCTCAAAGTTCTCAGGTTAAAGGATTTCACATAATGGCCCAACCATTGTGCTTCCTTGGATGTTCTTTTCAGGCAGGCCCTTTACCTTAGTTTAAATTTATCCTCTGCTTAGCTACTAAACTTTCTCTCATTTAAAGCCCAGCGCAAATTCTACCTTCTCCATGCACAATCTTGATTCTCCATAATTCTTCCATTGTCCATTGTCTTATTTTTTATGTGCTGTCCACACAAGCTAACCACTCAGTCATACAGGTCATTCAGTAGTTAATTTATCGATCCATCTGTGATGGTTAAGGTTTGTGATGACTTAACCTGGATTCTCAGCGGTTTAGCAGTTAAGATGTACTTATTACCTCCATGATGAGATATAATACAATTCAGTCGCCCCGTGATATGTTCTGATGTAATTATCCTGTGTGTTTTAAATCTGTTAGTGAGGTCAGATGCTATCTACACAATTAGGTTGTATCTTCAGTCAATCTCTTTTGAAATATAAAAAGAGACTAATGAGCATAGCTTAGAGGAACCTACTCTACCACCAAGATAAAAGAGCTGGGAGTGGAGTGTGTCTTTTGGACCTGGAGTCTCTGCATGGTGAAGCTCCTAGATCCAGGGGAATATCAATGCCAAGATGTATGGAGAGCTCCAAGGAATACTGGGTCTACAGATGCTGAACAGAGACAAGGACCTTCCCCCAGAGCCAATAAAGAAAAATCAGTTGGCACTCTGAATGTGGACTTCTAGTCTCCTAAACTGTGAGAGAATACATTTCTGGTGGTTAAAGCCATCCACATGTGGTATTTCTGCTATACAGTATAATGAAGACACCATCCTTCTCTTTTTTAGGAGTACAACTTCCCATATTCTACGGAAAATACCCTTCTTCCCAAGTTAGACCAAGCTGTTTAGGATTAAAGGGAAAATCCTCAGTCGGTCCTTCTTCATTGTGAAAGTCGTAAATTTAGAGCTTCAGGAGCCAGATTCCTATCAGAAGAAGCTGCTCTGTGCTGAAAGTAACTGAAACCCCAGAGAGAGGCAGATGGGCCCTGGCTTGAGGCATCCTAAGGTCTAACTATGCCTCAGTGTGGTTGTATCCAACTCTGCTCTGGAGTCCATGAATCACTCATTCTCATTTTTGCCCAAGCTAGTTTGAGTTTGATGAGTGTCATTTGCTGAAAGAAAACTTAAAACCTACTGCACATATATACTTTTTTGTCTTCCCCAAGACAATTATAAGAAATGTGTATTAAAGCAGCATGATAAAATAGAAAGCGCATACATTTCAAAGTGAAACTAAACATTTTTAATACTGTTTCAAGCAACATTTCTTTAACTTTGTAAATGAAGGGGTAATGCCTAAATTAAAAAGAATAAAGATTAAATAAGAAATAGGATTAAGCAAGAATATAACTGAAAGTGCCTGGCACATATAGGTACATAGATATCCTTTTCCTTCTTTTCTCCTTGAAAGCAGGCTTCCAGTTCTGTTTCTTTTAGTATCGCCATCCTGTGCATATCAATGAACTCAGAAATAGGAACTGAATTTTACCAGCTGTTAAACTTCTTTGGGACAAGAGGAGGGAGAAATTAAATATCAGTGAATACAATTATATAAACATTCATTTGAAAAGTCAATGTCCCCTTGTAGTACAGTGAGTTACTTAATATGAGCCCTTCTAGCCAGTCTTTGTAACTCCCTGGGTGGGACTATGCAATGAGGTGTTTGTGATTCTCAAGGGTATTGAATAGTTTGCTCATAATGTAAATAAGGCACATGGCACTCTTGTGGGGGTGGAGCCATGCAAATAAGGTATATGGCACCCTAACACGGGATTAGTCAGTTTTATCATCCCACTAGGCATAGGTGTGGCACTGTGGGTTAATGTGCCAGACTGCAAAGCCGGGTTGAACCACAAGGTTGGCGGTTCAAGCTCACCAGCTGCTCCTCAGAAACCCTATACAGGGTTGCTATGGGTCAGAACAGAGTTGACAGCACTTAACAACAACAAGAAGGCATAAAATGAGTCATTCCAGATGTGGAAAAGGGAAACCTCATGACTACCAAGAAAGAACAGCCGGGAGTAGAACATGTCTTCTGGATCCAGAATCCTGTACTGAGTACCTCCTAGACCAAGGAGATAGTGAGAGAGGGTGAGAAGCAGCAAATGGCAGCAGAACAAGGAGACTGGCAGGAGGTGACCTGGTGGGCTTCCTGACCCACGGCGCGAGAAAGCTGAGTGCATTTTGGCAGAAGGCTTGCTGGCAGAATGGAGGAGGTCAAAGAGCAGCTAGGCACCAAAGAGAGATGTCCTGAGAAAAGGCTGTCCTGACCAAAGAACTATCCTGTTTTCTTGATCTTAAATTGTAACCTAGTACTTCCCAAATAAACCCAACAATTTTTATTGTGAGTTCTGCATGGCGTTGCATAAAATGACAGCTTCACAGAGGAGTGGACAGTGCCTGGGAGGGCAGGCTGTTGTCAGAATGGGTGAAAAGGTTGGAGGGAGGAGGTATATCTGACCTCCACTGCATATGAAGCAGTTTGGGGTTGATGGTGAAAATGAGTCTCTCTCCTTGTCATGAAGTTCAAGATTAGGCATTTCCACCACATCGCTCTTAAACCATTGACACCAGGAACCCTTTTTCTCATTTCACTATCAACTTACCCAATGAAAGTTTATAAATTTATAAACAAACCAGCATGAGCTTTAATTTGGAAAAAAGTACAGACACTGCTTTATTTGAGAATAAAGGGCATGCTTAACTGTTCAGGATGGTCCTTACATTCCAACACTGTCAGTATAAGGCTGAGTACTGCTAATTTCTTAAAAAGAGAATTAGAAAAAAGTTGAGAGAGACTCTTAAAGGTGAGTCCATAAGAGGGACAGTGAATTGGTTTTCCTCTTGTTCCTTTTTAAACCCTAACAGAAATACTGCCCAGTTTATAATGAAGACTGTACACAGCAGCACCACAAAGACTATTTACAAAGGCTTTCTTCAGCAGAACCCACTTGAAGGCTTTCAGAAATTGCATCTTAATGAAGAGCAGTTTGCTAAGGAACTAAGTGCCTAACTAGTAGTTAAAGTTGTCCCAGGGTGGGGATGTGCAAATTTAGCAGCATAAGATGCTTTTGTTTTGCCTCAAGGGAAAGTGATGGTAGTTAAGGGGGCCAGCTCCAAGGACTGGTCCAGGGGGGGCCGCTGGTCTTGGTATTCCGCCACATGCCCATTGCGGTGGTGACCATACTCAAATTTGATCCGCAGCTCTCCAATCTTGGATTGGGGAAGAATATCTGGAATCCACTCAATGATGAAAGGTGTTGGCTCCTTTTGATCTGGGGACGTGTTGCCTAAAAAGAAAAAAAGGAACATTGATTAATAATACAATTCCAGGGGACTCTAAACAGATGTTCTGTTATAGATTGAACTGTGGCACCAAAAATATGCGTCTAAACCCTAATTTCTATGCCTGTGGTTGTAATCCCTTTGGGAATACAACCCTAAGGAACTAGGGTTGTCTTTATTATGTTAATGAGACAGGACTTGTTGTAGTGTGTGTCTTGAGTCAGTCTCTTATGAGATATAAAAGAGATTAATCAAACAGAGATGGGAACACATCTGCCAGACCATAAGAAGATAGCCCAGGAAGAGAAATCCAGAGAAAGCAGGCCTTTCCTTCAGAGATGACAAAGAGGAAGCTGTCCCTAGAGCCAGTACTACCAGTTCAGGACTTCGTCAATCGTACTTTGAGGGCTGAGGCAGCCAGCAAGATGAGATCTATCCAGGATTCCCTGGGAGATTACCTATCAAGAAACTGAACAAAGAGGTTTCCTAACAAACCTTATGTTAGCTGAAAGTGGAGTCATTTTCAGTGAGTAGACAATAGCTTCCGATAACTATGTGGAGGGTACTAATAAACAAAAACACTTTTTCACTCTTTGGTATCATGGTCTGGTTATGGTTGTGATTAAACTGGAAATAAAATCCACTGAAGAGAGGGAAAAAAAAACAAAACTATATGACAAAAGCAACAAAGTAAAAAACCCTATATGGCTATTATAAGAATCAAGGAAAGGGAAAGTGATCCCTGCTGTGTCCAAAACAAAATTTAAGAGAACTGTTTGTTATCTTCAAAAGAATAAAATAAGATACAATCTTTGTGAAAATAGGCTGAAGGAATAATGAGGAGAGCCCAAACTAAGAGGAGAATATAACTGGATAAGATCAAAAGGGAGATGGGCAAGAAAGGGTCAAGATTCAAGGAAGCCAGAAAGAAACATTAGAATTAAAATTTCCATGGTTCTAAAACATATTACAAATTCAGGATAATCGAAAGATTATGTTACTGGTATATTTCCAGACAGATTAAAGGAGCAAAATAGAACTACAGACAGACATAAATAAAACAACAATTTGGCATGTGGTAAAGATGTGTTTTCAATTAGCGTTTGTTAGCATAAAAGGTGGCCATCAACCAGATAATCACTGGAAGAAAATAAAAGGTGACACTTAACCTCACACTTCATATCAACATAAATTCCAGAAGAGGCAAGGTTTAAAAAATGAAAAACCTAGGCTAGAGAAATGCTTCTGAAAAGTGTAAAACTAAACACTAAGAATTTAAAATTATTTATTAATGTATTTATTAATATAAATTTATTTAAAATAAGAAAAATGGAGTCATGGTGTGATGCTGTGGGTTAATGCACTGGACTGCAAAGTCTTTTTGAACTGCAAGGTTGGTGGTTCAAGCTCACCAGCTACCCCTTGGAAACACCATACAGGGTCGCTATGGGTCAAAACCAAGTCGACGGCACTTAACAACAACATATCTTCAAAAACTATGGAGAAATTAAGCACAGAAAGCATAGTCCATTTGGTGGTGGTGGTGGTGGTTCTGTGCCGTGGAGTCAGTTCTGACTCACAGCGACCCTGCATAAGGTTTCCGAGGCTGTAAATCTTTATGGGAGCAGAAAGCCTCATCTTCTCTGTTTAGCAAAAACTTAAAGACAAAAAAAAAAACACAGAAAAAGCAGACAAGACCAATTGTATCAATTATAACAAATATAAAGGGGATAAAGTACTAAATTTGGGGACAAATAAGCCACTATATAATGTTGATAAGCGATACAAGTAAAAGTGCTACAAAAATTTTAAAGTGAAAGGTGACAAACAGAAAAATGTAAAACAAAATAAAGCTGGTGTTTTTGTAATGGATAAAGATACTCTTAGGACAATAGTTATTTTTACATGGAAAAATTATATAATTTACAATGATAACATATTTGTCAATAACTGGGGCACCAAAAATGTTACAGTAAAAACTTACATGCTTTTAAAAACATAAGAAAACATTTACAGAAATAACATAATAGGAAATTGTATCATAGCCTTTCAGACTTTGGGAAGTCAAATAATAAAAATAAAGAAAATTTAATTAATAAATTAAGAAAGCTATCTAGAACTTTGGATCAAATATAATCTTCCTTTCTAGCAGAAATTCATGATCATCTATTAAGTCAGAAAATATTTTTAATTCCTAAGAATACATATAGGAAAAAAGCACATCTTATGACCAGAAATATAACAAAACTAGGATTTGATAATTTAAGAAAATAAAAATTAAATTGGCAAATGTTGTGTTATATAAATATAGTTACAACAATATAAAAAACATAAAAATTAAAAATTGCAGCCTTTAAAATAAGGAACAAATGAAGAACTAATGATTATAGAGCATTTAGATAGCAACAGTAAGAAACTGAAATACCCTTATTACCAAATGTGAACTAAAATAATATTAACTTAGTATTACATTTTATTTTATTTCTTTTTATTGTGAAATTGAATGACAGTTTACAGACAATATCATCAGTTTTATATTCAACAAATCATATGCTTGGTTTCATCACAATGATTGCAATCCTCTTCCTGCAACAACAGTTATCCCACTTCCTCCCTGTGGTTCCTGTTTGCATTCCACCCTTCTTCTCACCCCTTTTCAACTTTGTCCTTAGGTAAATGTTGCCCTTTTGATCTTGAATGATTGATGATTCCGTAGTACCCATACCTTACTAGTGTTGTTTTCTCCCTATATACCCATCTATTGCTTGCCTGAAAATTGGACCATGAAGGTGAATTCCTTTCTAGACCTGAAGGATAATGGAGGGCATAGACTCAGGTTCCTCCAGTCTCTTTCTGGCCAGTAAACCCAGTCTAATTTTTTTAAATTAAATAATTGAGTTTTGTTCCACATTTTCTTGCATCCTATCCAGGACCCTCTGATGTGATCCCTTTCAGAGCAGTTAGGCACTATCTAGTTCTTTGAGTACTACGCTTTAAAAGATACCAAAATAAAATAACCTAAGCAAAGAATAGGAAAAAATTTAAAAATCACTAGCAGAAATGATTACAAATAAAAGAACTAGTTCTTTGAAAAAGATGGAAAACAGACAAAATTCTAGCAGGGTGTAAAGCTATAAATTAAGAAGAGATTTGAAGTTACATGATTATCATTTATACCAAAAATTTTTAAATGTACAAAATTTAAATTTTGAATGAAATATATCAATTTTGCTCACGAATGTGTAAATCAGAAGACATTAAACAAGTATTTAGAGAACTGTCTTGAAGAAAAGGTTAGGTCTGGAAAATAAGTTCTTTAAACTTCCAAGGAACACATATTTCCTAGCTAATCCAAAGCTTTATAGAAGATAAGAATGTTACCCAAATCATTTGCTAGTACGTTTGACACCAAATGCCAAAAAATATAGCCTCCAAAACAGAAACAGATGACTATATAATCAAAAACTCCTAGCTGTAAAGATGTGGCAGCAAACATTCTTCCCACAGCCTTGTCTACTCAGCTGGGTTTGATGTTGTTGTTGCTGTTATCAGGTGCCATCAAGTCGGAACCGACTCATAGCGACCCCATGCACAGCAGAACGAAACAATGTCCGATCCTGGGCCAACCTC
>NW_006408570.1:4610697-4612951 GCF_000296735.1 Chrysochloris asiatica | reverse complement strand
TGATGATATGGAGCTTTTCCATCTTCTCTTTCCACAGATATAGTCTATCTGATTTCTGTGTGTTCCATCTGGCGAGGATGGGTTTGATAATCCATCTGGCTGGGTTTGATAATTGATTACAATGGCCACACAGAACTCAGACACCATACTCACAGTTATGGGGTTTGTTAGGGAAATTGTTGTTGTTGTTGCTAAGTGTCATCAAGTCAGTTCCGACCCATGGCGACCCTATATAGGGTTTCCAAGGAGCAGCTGGTGAGCTTGAACCAATGACCTTGTGGTTCAAACCAACTTTGCAGTTCATCGCATTAGCCAACAGTGCCACACGCACACTCCATTAGGGAAATTAGCAGGTTACAATTCAGGATCAAAAATGCTCAGGACACAGTTGTTCCAATCAGGACAGCCTCCCTTCATCCATGCCCATAGCCAGGCCTCTCTTTGCCCGGTCAATGTTACAAAGCGTTTTTAGGCCTCCTGATAAACACCTACAGGACAAACCACTCCTCAGCCTGAACCACTCTGCTCTATTTCTTTGGGTCAGCAAACCAAGCCCCTCCAATTAAGTGCCTGGAAGCACCCCATTCTGCAAGTAAGCCTCCTGTAGAAGTTAGTCAGCTTTACTTGCTCTGTCTCATGCTCTGGTTCTTGATTCTGCTGCTGCAGTTTTCTGTCTCTGGTTTGAGGAGGCTTAATACATAGGAATCTCTGGGGTCCAAAGGACATGCTCCACTTCTGGTTCCTCTTCTTTGATGATAGTGAGATCCCTCAATTGCTGCTTCTGAGATGGCTCATTTAAAATTCACATTAGAGTTCCAAGTTTTTACAATCACAAATACTCTTTTAACCATTCACAAATGAACCATATCATCCTATAAGCATCTTCTCCCAGCATCTCTTACAAAGACTTAGCAAAGCAAGGTCATTTGGTGGGAGTTTACAAAGACTATGGCTAGAAAAGTTATTAGATAATTCACTGTACTAACTAAAATATTAGTAGAGATTCTAAGTATATATTAAAAAGGGGGGGGAGGGGAAATGCCAAACAGGAATTTATTCTAAATGGCAAGATTATTTCAGTATTAAAATCTGTTAATAAAATCCACCTTCACTAATAGGTCAAAAGGAGTCCTAGTATGGCACTGTTGGATAAGTACTGGACTGTTAACCCCAAGATTGGAAGCTCGAAAATGCTTGAGTTTCAAAGGTCTCTAAGAGTCAGAACTGTCTCAGTGGCACTTAACAACAATAATAGGTCAAAGGAGTCCTCGTATGGCACTGTAGGCTAAGTATTGGACTGCTAACCCCCAGAGCATCAGTTCAAACCCACCAGCAGTTCCTTGGAAATCCTATACAGGGTTGTTATGAGTTGGAACTGACTTGACAGCACAACAGTAGGTCAAAGAGCCCTGGTATGGCATGGTAGGATAAGCACTGGACTGCTAACTACAAGGTTGGCCATTGAAACTCACCAGCCAGTCTTGGAAACCCTATATACAGGGTTGCATGAGTTGGAACTGACTTGACGGCACACAACAACAAAAACAATAGGTCAAAGGACAAACCTCAAAAGATGGCATTTTATAAAACTCAATGCTAGTTCCTAATAAGAACAAATGTCCTAATAATTAAAAAATCCAAAATCAATAAAAAAATATAACTGATAGTAAAACATGAGAGCAGATTCTCCCAGAAAAAATTCTACAAAATACTAATAATATTCATCTAAAAATAGCTCATTGGTTAAATAAGTTTAGGAAACTACAGGTTAAATATGGTTCAATAGGTGTTTTTATTTCAGGGTATCTTTAAAATACAAAATGAATTTCTAGTAGTAAGATACATTATACTCTAAGACACTACTCCCTACTGCCTCAGTACTCCAATTTTAATATTTTCTATGCGCTTACAGGGAAGACCAGTTAATACCACAATTATTCAAATGTATGCACCAACCACTAAAGCCAATGAGGACGAAATAGAAGAATTCTACCAACAGCTTCAATCTGAAATTGATCAAACATGCAATCAAGATGTATTGATCATTACTGATGATTAGAATACAAAGGTTGGGAGCAAAGAGGAAGGATCAATAGTTGGAAAATGTGGCCTTGGTGTTAGAAATGATGCTGGAGAACACATGATAGAATTCTGCAAAACCAATGATTTGTTCATTTCAAATTCCTTCTTTAGACAGCATAAGATGCAATTATATACATGGACCTCACCAGAAATCAAACTGACTACATCTGTG
>NW_006408570.1:4597793-4609858 GCF_000296735.1 Chrysochloris asiatica | reverse complement strand
GCAGAGCAGAGTCAGGTAGGACAGGCTCTGTGGGGGAGGGGCTGAAAACCCAGAGAAGTAGCTCTCACAGAAGAGCACCAGAGCTCTGGATCTAGGATAAGGTTCAGGGTATCAGTTTCCTGCAACCACCAGTGGAAAAATCATGGTATAAAGGAAAATATTGTGATTTAGGAATTGCTCAAGACATGGGACTCCCTCTGCAGCCGTCCAGCCCAGGTGGAGGTCAGAGGGTAGGGCTATAGCCAGACTTGCACAGGGAACCACAGGCACAGGGAACCGGGGCTAAAAGTGGTACAGTGACATTTGCAAAAGGAGGTGTCAGGGGATTCTACACATTTTTATATCCTCTTCTCTGCCCAGCCCAGACGCCTTTAAGCAGGTGGGTGCGCACCCCCAAAAAAGTCAACCATTGAGACCACAGCTTTCCCACAGCACAGAGAGAAAGAGCCCCATTGATCCAAGGGCAAATTCTTTGGCTGCTGCTTTTGACTTCTGCCTGTGTGTCCCAGCCCTAAAGTTAACTTGTGTGAGACCCTTTACTCCTGCCTATCCAGCAAGAAAAAAAGGCAGGTTTGGCCTGATAGACAAACCATATGAACAATCTGTAAAACCCCAACATACAAAGACACAACTATTTCAAGAAGTACACTGTACACACGCAGATACCTAACTGACCTTCAGAGACAAAAACGTTACGACAATCTTTCTCCCATTAACTTCTAAATACCTATCTGCATACTTCTACGGTGGTGACTAGAGGAGGAGCCTGAGCGAGCAGATACCCCCAACCCACTACTGGAGGCGTCTATGGTGCACACACACTGCCTGTGTAGCAAGGTGACTAGCCAGTCAGCCACAGTTTTATTTTTGTTTCAAAGTGGTGGTTTTTGTCTCTGCTTTTATATTGCTTCCGCTTTTGGTCCTTTTGATCACACATTTTTTCTGGAGGTGGGAGGTTTTTCTCACTACGTTACCCAAGAAGAGTCAGCAATTTTGGCCATATAGCCAAGCTATAAGCATATCCCATGATATCCCACCACTGAGATAAGAGCCAATAACAGCTGCTAAACATTACATGCAAAAAGGAAAGCCTATCTCCATATCCACCAGGAAACACACAGTAAGCTTAATAACACAGCAACAAACGTCCATTTAAGCATTAAAAACCCACATAACTACTAGAAATGACCAACAAAAGATATCAAAACATGTCCAGAAACAGAAAAGAGTAATTGAGACAAATGAGCTGGAGACAGACAAAAGCTTTCCAGAAGAGGAAGAGCCGGTTTTGGATTTGCCTGAGAAGGAATTCAGAAGACTGATATGGAAACAAATTCAAATGCTCTGAAAAGGGGTGAAGGAAAACAAGGAATAAGTCAGGAAAGTACTACAAGAGTAATCAAAGAAGATTGATACAGCATTGGAAACAATTCAAAACCTGCAAAAAGAGATCCAGATGATCAATAATAAAATATCAGAAATGGACAATACACTGAAAGGGGAAAGGAGCAGAATTGAAGAGATGGAAGCCAGAACCAGTGAGCTGGAAGACAAATCTCTCAACACTGCTATGATAGAAGCACAAACACAAAAAAGGATAAAAAAATCTGAAGAGTCTAAGATTCATGCTGGATAACATGAAGAGGAACAACTTAAGAATTACTGGCATTCCGGAACAGGAAGAATCAGAGAAGTCCACAGAGGAGATACTTGAAGAGTTTCTGGAAGAAAATTTCCCTAACATCTTGAAAGATGAGAATATAAACATTCAAGAAGCCAAACATACCCCAGGAAGGATAGACCCCAAAAGAAAATCACCAAGACATGTAATAATCAAGCTCTCCAAAATCAAAGACAAGGAGAGAATCCTAAAAGCAGCCAGGAAAAAACAGAAATGTTACTTACAAAGCCAAGCAAATCAGATTAACCTCTGACTGTTCAGCAGAAACCATGCAGGCAAGAAGGCAATGGGGAGACATATACAAAATCCTAAAAGAAAAAATCTGCCAACCAAGAATCGTCTATCCAGCAAAACTGTCAATCAAATATAATGGTGCAATCAAAACATTCCATGATAAACAGAAGCTAAGAGATTTTGTCAAAGCCAAAAAAAAATCAGAAACAATAATAGCAGTCTGAATGATTACTACAAGAACAAGTAAGCTGTTCGCCTGGGAGTCATCAAGATAAGTGGTCGGGTCCTCTCTGAGCAAACTCCTTCCAAGACTGGGACTTATGGGGAATACACGAGCAGGCATGTGGTCTGGCTGGTGACCACACTGGTCACCAATAAGGGGAAGAGGAAGAAAAAACAGCAGTGAAGTTGGGATCTGAGTCTGACCACATTCAATAAACTCCTGTGAACCTGGGTGGAGACCTGGATGGCCAGCAGTACGGCAAGACCCAGGGACTCCTGGGCCCAGAGGCAGTGACATGGCCACAGAGGACTACAGCGGAGAGTGAAGTGTCCAGCTGATATGAAGTGAGGGGAGATACACAAGAACACCCATACTTGCAGATATTACCCATATGACCTGGCTTCAATGGATAGATGATCAGAACTAGACTAGAAGAAGGAAGGAAGAAAAAAAAAAAAAGAGTATCCCACTACAATTTGATGAATTTTACCTATACTTATGCATGTAGTAGCTCAAAAAAGGGAACAAATCTTTACAGCAAGGATCAATCCCAACCCCTCAATACACAGGGTTGACAGGGATGGGTAACTTGGACACTGGCTACTCAAGTTGGGGGTGAGGGGGCTATGAAGGCAAGAAGTGACTGGCTTACAAGCTTTCAAGAGGGACAGGGGGCAGTTCCAGACGGGGCGGGAGAAAGTAGAATCGCCACTGAATGATTTCCAATCTGTTGAGACTGGGCTGGCGAAAGGAAATGGGGATAAGACTCTTGTGGTACAATAACAAACAATTATCATCAGAAATGTGAAGGTTGGAAATGTAGAGGTAGATGTTTTTTGACAAAAGGAGGGGAGTGATTGATTTTGCATCCCAGGAGCAGAGGTCCCTGGGACCATCAAGTGAGAAGAGTGGAGAGTGTGACATTACCCAGAGAGGCAGTGACACCAGGGATGGAGACAGAAAGGATGACGTAGACAGATGGAGTGGCTGGGGACAGTGGACTCAGGGCAGGAGAGGTTGTGTGCTGACAGCTGTGGGGATGAGCCTGTGGGGTGTACCCTTTGATTATTTGATGGTGCATGGAGGGGATTGTAATCATTGCAATGAAACAAAATACGATAGGATGAATGTAAAAGTGATGTTCTCCCATGTAAACCCACATAGTTCACAAGAAAAACAAAAAAACAAAAAACTATCTGGCTGACCAATAGGAAGACATCCATATTGTGTCCATTCCAAAGACAGGTATCCAATGGAATGTGGAAATCATCAATGATTTTGATATCCCATGCATGTAAAGTTTTACTAAAGGTAATATAGAAACGGCTGCAAGCATACATTGATAGAGAACTTCCAGAGGTTCAAGCTTGATTCAGAGGAGGCCATGGAATGAGGGATATCACTACTGATATCCGTTGGATCTTGCTGAAAGTAGAGAATACCAGAAAGATGTGCTTTATTGACTATGCAAAGTCTTTTGATTGTGTGGCTCATGACAAGCTATGGACAACATTGTGAAGTATAAGTATTCCAGAACACTTAATTGTGCTCATGAGGAATCTGTACATGGACCAAGAGGCAGTTGTTCGAACAGAACATGGGAACACTGAATGGTTTAAAATTGAGAAAGGTGTGTGACAGGGTTGTATTCTTTCACCATACTTATTCAACCTGTATACTGAGCAAATAATCCAAGAAGCTGGGTTATATGAAGAAAAACATGGCATCAGGATTGGAGGAAGACTCATTAACAACCTGCAATATGCAGATGATACAACTTTGCTTGCTTAAAGTGAAGCAGACTTAAAATACTGATGAGTCTTTAGTATGGATTGCATCTCAATGTAAAGAAAACAAAAATCCTCACCACTGGACCAATAAACAACATTCTTATCAACGGAGAAAAGATTGAAGTTGTCAAGGACTTCATTCTTCTTGGATCAACTATCAACACTCATGGAAGCAGCAGTCAAGAAATCAAACGACGTATTACCTGAGGCAAATCTTCTGCATAAGACCTTTTTAAAGCGTTGGAGAGCAAAGATGTTAGCTTGAGGACTAAGGTGCTCCTGACCCAAACCATGGTATTTTCAATAACCTTATATGCATGAGAAAGCTGGACAGTGAATAAGGAAGACCGTAGAAGAATTGATGCTTTTGAGTTATGGTGTTGGAGGAGAATATTGAAAGTGCCATGGGCTGCCAAAAGAACCAACAGATCTGTGTTGGAAGAAGTGCAGCCAGAGTGCTCCTTGGAGGCCAAGATGGCCAAACTTTGTCTCTCACACTTCAGACATATTGTCAGGTGGGATCAGTCGCTGTAGAAAGGTATCATGTTTGGTAAGGTGGAAGGTCACAGAAAAAGCTGAAGACCCCCAGTGAGATGGATTGTCAAAGTGGTACTATCAATGGGCTCAAGTGTGGCAACAATTGTGAGGTTCACCCAGGACTGGGCAGTGTTTTGTTCTGTTGTACACAGGGTCACTATGAGTCGGTACCGACTCAATGGCACCTAACAACAATGATAATTAAAAAATGTACCTTATAACCAGAGCAGTTTTCATATGGTAAAGTTTCTTTTCCCACCAGAAAAGTTATTACTAAATCAAAGGAGCATCTTAAAGTCAAAGATCTTAGAATCAAAGAAATATAACGATGTGAGTGAGCATTTCTTAAACTTATTTGACCATGGAATGCCCTTTTCACACAATATTTATTATTGTCTCTTCTTCAAGACAGAGTGAAAAATGCCAGCTTCAGGGAATTTTTCTTGGAGCCTGAAAAGATACACACACATGGCTGCTAGTTTTACTATTGTTCATTTCATTCCTGGAAAATCTGTTTAACTAGAAAACTTAGTGATATATAAATACTTGCTTTTTGTTGTTGTTGTTAGGTGTCACTGAGTTGATTCCTACTCATAGCAACCCTGTATAGGGCTTCCAAGGAGTGGCTGATGGGTTTGAACCACCAATATTGTGTGGTAAGCAGTTCAGTACTTATCCTACAGTGCCATAACAGGACTCCATAAATACTTGATGATCGTGGTTGTGGGGTGCCATCAAGTCAGTTCCAACTTTTAGGGACCCTGTAGTATAAGATTTCTGAGGCTGTAAATCTTTACGGGAGCAGAAAGCCTTATCTTTCTCCCATGGAGAAATAACTAACTCGTGAATACTAACTGCTGACCAACGCATAACCCATTACACTGCCAGGCTCCTTTAAATACTTGAAGAAACAAAATGATCAGTGTTTTACAGGTGACATAATTTACTTCTCAGAAAGGAGGGAACAATTGATTTGCTATTATCACTACAAGGAGTTCATTAAGGGGCCAGATTGATAATATACCCAAATCAAGAGCATTTCATACATTGACAGTAGTTAAGTTAGAAACATGATAAACATCTTATTTACAACAGCAGCAAAAAAAATAATATCTTGGAATATATTCATTAAAAATGTGCAGGACCCTAGATGAAGAAGTTAGAAAACTCTAGGGAGGCAATTGAAAGACTTAAGTAGAGGAGAGAGACACTGTCACATTCCTGGATAGGAAAGTAAATATTCTAAGTCCCCTCACGTAAATCTGTAAATTTAGCAAACATCCAACCAATCACAACAGGTTGTAGGCATTTTTATAGAATTTAACAAATCATTATACAGTCTCAAATTCTTCTGGAAGAAACATGCACAAGGTAGAGAAATAAAGGGGACCTGCTAGATGTAGCACAAAGTTAAAGTAATTAACATAATGTTGGCATTCTTTCATTCATACATTCATTCAAAAAGCCTTTACTGAGTACCTCATGTGTACCAGGCATTATGTTCTCTAAGAGTCCAGCGATGAACCAGAATAACAGAGTGTACTGTCTTGGAGGAGTGTTGAGTCTACGCAGAGCAAATGCAGGCTCTGAAGTCCAAAACTGCCTGAGCCTGAAGCCCAGCTCCACCACTTACTAACCATAGGACCCTTAGTAGGAAACTTTCCCCATCTTGACCTCAGTTTCCTCATCTGTAAATGGGGATTACAGAATCTATCTCTCAATAGGCTATTTGTTGGGTATTAAATGAATTGGTACTTTCAAAGCTTTTAAAACAGGACTGGCAAAGAGAAGGTGCTTGTTAAGTGTCACTTTTTAAAATTGTAACTGTTATTATTAAATTATTACACAAATACCTCAATTAAACATGGATGAAGAAAAAGCAATCAAATAATATTAATATATGTAAAAGTTCACTAATATTGAGGGAAATGTAAACTGAAAGAGTGAGATGAAGCATTTTTTGCCTATCAAATCAGCAAAGATTAAAAAAGATAATTCTTTCATACACAGCTGACAGGAGTAAATTATAAAAATTATTAGAATCTTTCTGGAGAGCAGTGGCAAAAAACAATCAAAAGCCTTAGAAATGTACACAGCCTTGGACCCTGTAATTTCACTTTTAGGAATGTAGCCCAAAGACTATCCTAAATAACCAGAAGAACTAAATGGTACCCGGTTGCCACTACCAACTGCTCTGAAAGTGATCACCATTAGTAGGTCCTGGATAGAGTGGGAGAAAATGTGAAACAAAACTCTAAATTATCAAAATAGACTGAGCTTACTGGTCAGAAAGAGACTGGAGGAACTCAAGATATGACTCTGGACTACCCTTCAGGTCTGGAACAGAGCTGACCTTTGTGACCCAATTTTCAGCCAAGCAGTAGATCAGTAGTATATAGGCAGTAGAGAGACACAAAGGGGAACAACTCACCATGGAATGGTCAATCATTCAAGATCAAAAGGCAACATTTACCTAAGGACAAAGTTGAGAAGGGATGGGAGATGGAAATAGAAACCACCGAGAAGTGGGATAAATGCCGTTGCCTGGAGGAGATTACAGTCATTGAGATGAAACAAAGTGTACGATTTATTGAATGTAAAACTCATGATCTCGTCTGTAAACCTTCACTCAATTCACAATAAAATATTTTTAAAAAGAATATCCTAAATAGGAAAACATCCTAAATAAACAGAAAATAATCCAGGATACAAAAGGTTTATCTAAAAGGATACTAATGACAGCATTGTTTATAACAGCAAAAAACTGGAAACAACCTAACGAGAGGACTGACTAGATTGTGTTACATATATATAAACGGATTTTATGCAGCTGTTAAAAAATAATATGGAAAGTTGTTCATGCTATGTTACTATGTGAAAAAGCAGTTGGGGTATGAGACATGTTTTAGAAACTCTTTTCCTGCATAGGAAAGAGTCTGGGGGTGATCTCAAGGCTAACTGACACCACATAGCTCACAGACCATGTTAAACATCCTGCTTCGGTGAGTAGTGACTGAGGTCTCAAAAGCTTGTGAATGGCCGTCTGAGGTGCAGTCACTATTCAGAGCAAAAAAGAGTGAAGAAAATCAAAGACCTATGGAAACAATTAATCCAAAGGCCAAATGAACCACACAGATCGCAACCTCCACCACCCTGATATCCAGAAGAACTACGTGGTGTCCAGCTATCTCTGCTGACCACTCTGAAGACCTCACACTAGAAGGTTCTAGATAAAGTAGGAGAAAATGTGGAACAAAACTCAAAATAATAAAAAAGACCAGTCTCACTGGAAATGAAGTCACTTCCACAACCAAACAATAGACAGGCCTATAAGGTAAACAAAGGAACTGTGGTAGCATAGTAGTTATGAGTCAGGCTGTTAACCTCAAGGTCAGCAGTTCAAAACTACCAGCCATTCCGTGGGAGAAAGATGAGGGAGAAAGATTCACAGCCTCGGAAACCCTAAGCAGGGTCAGTTGGGACTGACTCCATAGCACATAACCACCACCACCACCATAAGGTACACAATAATACCAGGGAGGTATAGATTCTTTACAAAATCAATCATACAAAATCTAAAGGATAGCATTTGCCAGAGAGAAGGCAGGAAGGGATAGCAAAGAAGGACAAATGGAAACAGGAAACACAGGGAGGAAGTGGAATATGTGCTGTTAACGTTGTGGGGATTGCTAACAATGTCATGAAACAAACTGTATGAATTGTTGCAGGGAAAAGTATTCCCTCTGTAAACTTTCACCAAATCACAATAAAAAGTTACAAGAGAGAGAAAAGAGTCAGGAAGGTTATACACCAAAATCTTAATAGGGATACTGTCTAGGAGGAGTGGGATTATAGAAGGCATTGATTTTCTCCTTTATGCGCTCTTTGATTTCTATATAATGACTATGTACAATATCTATAATTTTACTTTTAATGGCTGGTTCAAATTAAACAAAATACCTTATACCCCAGAATTTCCTGACTGCTTACTCACATAGGTTTTACAAGACAAATGAATGTGTCTTCTTTGTGTGGGTCAAGAGCCAAAGCGTAGGGCAGTGTAATGTGCACAGCTGACTTGCAAAGGAAGATGTACTACTTAAAACACCAATTAAACTTACCAACTTTGAGAAAAGTTTTTAGTTCCAAGGGCCGTAGCACTGGTTGTTTTTCTATCCGGCCATAGGTTTCTGCTATGCTCTCTACTTCCACTTTGGGGCATTTAAATAGCTCATAAGTCCCATCTCGGTTCTGGATAAAGCTCCGGGTGATTTCCAAGGGCATCTGGACCACAGAGACAGTATCAAGAATGGTGGAAGAAGAAAGTCATTCAAAGTAGATGAATTCTTAGATGACAATAGATCTTTTATTTACTTTTTCTTTTTTTGTTTGGTATACTCAAATTCATTTACAATTTCTCGTGTATTTTTAAGTCTATCCTGTCAACAATGAAGTTTTCCTTGTCACATGACTCATGGCTTTCTTTTTGTCTTTATAACCTTAGTGAGAACTTTAGACAAGCCATATACCAACAAAACTTCTAACATCTTCATGGTGATATAAAGGTCACTGGCACAAACTTGCTCTAAAATCAGTGTTATTCCCTCTCTTACTGGCAGCTGGAACAGACTTAATAGCAGTGGCCTTGGTGCTATTTCGTCAGCAGCATTCTTCCCCAAAAAACTCGGACAGTGTCCACAGCTTACCTCATATCCCATGTATATACACTGTCGTTGGTGCTGAGTCAGACAGGATTTGAATGGAAATTCTGTGTTCACAACTGAATAGCAGGGTGACCCTGAGCAAGTTAAGTAACGTCTCAAGAATGTTTCCTTCTTACTGTAAAGTGCAGCTAACGGCAGCCAAGCATGCTTGTGAAATTCAGTGAGCTGAGTTATAGACAAAATAAACTCAGTGACCATTAGCTCTCTCCGCTTACTTGACCGTGTTTGCCTGAGTTGCTTTAGTATCTCCTGGAATGTTGCCTGTCCCAGGCACATCCTACATTTTAAGAAATTCCTCAGTGTGCTAACACAAGCCTAGTCTAGAGTTCACATGTCATTATTTTTGGTCTATTTATCACTGAGAAGTCTTTACAACCAAAGAAGATACTTTTTCTGAATATGACAATGTCTTTCAACTAAGCTAATTTTAATATGCAATGTGTTGAACCACATGATTCTGAATTTTTTGCAATAGTAGGGGCTTCAAAAAGTTATGGAAAAATAGAATTAAAAGATAGTGGAATTTTGTTTTTTGAAGCCCCCTAAAAAATCCTTCTCAAATTTTCAGTATCTCCTTGAAAACAAATCCTCAGAAACATCTAAGATTTTCCTTGGGGAAGAGAACATAAACTAATTAAGTGTTGCTTCTCTAATGAGAACAAAATTACAGATCATGGAGGAGGGTTTTACTGATTTCACAAATAGTAGATCATCTAAAATTATTTATATACTTTCTAGCTTCTGGCCAAACCACACCTAAGACTCATAATAGTGACTGTTTCAGTGTGTGCTCTTGAGTCAGTTCTGACTCATAGCAACTCTGTATAGAGTTTCCAAGGAGTAGCTGGTAGGTTTGAACAACAAACCTTGAGGTTTGCAGTCCAGTGCTTATCCTACAGTGCGACAACACGGTGATTAGGGGATACCTATTTATTTACAAGAAAAATCCCCTCTGTTTTCTGATCCCAAAGACATAGGAAACAGAGAGACTTCAATTCTATTACATGGAAAAAACTTTTGAACCTTAAGCCAACACTGTCATGTGAAGTCATCTTTATACTAAGGAACAGTTTAGCTCAATAAAGAAAGAATGTCCTGGACATTTTGCCCTTCTGAAGAATTACCTATGTGACATTAAAATGACAACAGTGACTCTAAAGCACAGATGATACCTTTCAGGGGCAAAGAGTCTCTGTTAATGGTTATGAAGCAGTGAGAATGATGATACAATGGGAAGAATGTTAAATACCAATGAACTGTGCATGTACAAAACTATTGAGCAGATGTATGTCTTGTTGTGTATATTTTCACCAAAAAAAGAAAAAAAAAAAACATAAGTAAAATTTGAGCCATGAGGAATACTCATTAAAATCAGAACTATACAGCCATGGCTATTTCTGAATCCCTTAGCATGAAAAACAGGAACTCCATCTTCTGAAACTCAAGGCACTGGTACAAACAGACTTCCCAGACTTCCTTCTCTTCCCCTCCCTACCCTCCCACAACTGTGGAAATAAATTCTTACCTCTGGGGTATCTAAGATTTGTTTAACTTGTAGAATGTTAGTGATATGCCAGGTATACTTTGAAAAGGTTCCTAGTGGCAAGGCATCTTTCCGAACAAAAGCTGCAATGTAAAAAAGATGCAAAATTACAGTAGCAAAAAGTAAGAGCCTCTTTCACTGTATTTGCTCCTTAATTTCTAGAGAGTTCAATTAAGCTGGTTTCATCTTTATAGACTCTCAGCATTTTAAAAAAGAATTTCTAGGTGTGACTGAAATGTGACAAATATAATAATGTAGTTTTTTCAATATAAAGTCCTTGTCTGTGCCTCTTTAAAATACTTGTTTTTGTTACCTTAGAGACTAGTTTTGGTAAAGTCACATGCAGTTATAAAGCAATCAGCCTCCTGTGCTGCCTCACTTTCTTGAAAGATTTCAATTTTTATTAAATCAATTCCTGGAGCCTTATTCTTTGCCAATTCCTTCAATGCACTTTGGACTTCTTCAGTATCACTGGCTCTTGAGCATATACTACCTCTTGAAATGGTGGAACATCAACCATTTCCTTTTGGTACAGTGACTGTGAATTTCCTCCATCTTCTTTTGATGCTTTCTGCATCATTCAATAATTTGCCCAGAGAATCCTTCAATAACGAAAGTCAAGGCTTGAATTTTTCCTTCAGTTCCCCCAGCTTGAGAAATGCTGAGCGTGTTCTTCCTTTTTGGCTTTCTGATTCCAGATCTTTGCGCACTTTGTTGTAATATGTGGCTTTGTCTTCTCAAGCTGATCTTTGAAATTTTCTCTTCAGCTCTTGGACCTCATTTCTTCCATTTGCTTTAGCATCTCTACACTGGAGAGCAAGTTTCAGTGTCTCATCTGACATCTTTGACTTTTTCCTTCTTTCTTGTCTTCTTAATGACTTTTTGCATTCTGCCTGTATAATGTTCTTGATGTCATCCCATAATTCTTCTGGTCTTCGGTCTTTAGTGTTTAATGTATTAAATCTGTTCTTCAGATGATCTCTAAATTCAGATGGGATATATTCAAGGTCATATTTTGGCTCTCATGGACTTATTTTCATTTTCTTTAGCTTCAGTTTGTATTTGCATATGAGTAATTGATGGTCTGTTCCACAATCTGTCCCTAGCCTTATTTTGACTGATGATATATGGAGCTTTGATTGGAGGAAGACTCATTAACAACCTGCGGTATGCAGATGATACAACCTTGTTTGCTGAAAGTAAAGAAGACTTACAATATTTACTGATGAAGATCAAAAAGCACAGCCTTCGGTATGGATTGTGTCTCAATGTCAAGAAAATGAAAATCCTCACCACTGGACCAATAAACAACATTCTTATCAACAGAGAAAAA
>NW_006408570.1:4591268-4597049 GCF_000296735.1 Chrysochloris asiatica | reverse complement strand
CTGCTCCACGGGAGAAAGATGAGGCTTTCTACTCCCGTAAAGATTTACACCCTCGGAAACCCTGTACAGGGTCGCTATGGGTCGGAACCAACTCGACGGCACTTAACAACAACAACATCAACCATTATTGCTAATCCATTATTCGGCCTGCAAGATTACAAAGGGGTTCCACTGAACGGTCTGTAAAAATGGTCAAGGGGTGGGTGAACTCAATGCATTAGGTCTGAAGTTTAAGCTAGATAAAGACCAATATTTCCTTGAAAGTCAGACTGATAAATTGTGAAGACAAAGATTTTTGTAGCCCCAAACAGTGATTTACAGCTTGTACTATTCAGTAATAGTTTAAACTTCAAATAGTCACAATTATAACATCAAATAACAATTTTTAAAGGGCTGTTTTTCACTGAGCAATCCTTTCTCTTTTTCTAATAATAATAATAAATATCTTAAGGTCTCTAAGAGAAAGATGCTATAGAAACCCAAGAAATAAGTACCAGAATATGTCTTATAATTACAAAGCATTTCAAGCCTAAAGTACCCTAAAAATAAAATATTCCTTCATGAAGATTTAGGAATCCTAATGAAAAGTTTTATTTTTTGACATTCATATCACAAGCTTCAAGTAGCTTGTTAAGTGCCATTGAGTCGATTCCAACCCACAGTAACACTGTATAGGGTTTCTGAGGAGCAGCTGGTGAGCTTGAACTGCCGACCTTGCAGTTCAAATGGCTTTGCAGTCTGGTGCATTAACCCACAGCGCCACACTAGGACTCCTTCAAGTAGCTAGCCTGGTCCAAATAACTGGAATGTGATGCTTTTGTGAAAATTGGTTTATTTCTACAAAATATCAAATTTCTTGGTGGACACCTTTTTAATAATTACACTTCATTGCTCATCATTTCCCAAGTTTGCATGTTCAGAGTTTTTCTATTAACTCGCAACAGAATAAATGGGGCCTTTGAAGAATGTGGCCATGTTTCTAAGAACTGTATAGCTAAGTCTTCATGCTCAAGACATATGACCAGAAGTGTTAATCCTGAATATTCCAAGGCCAGGACATTTACTGTTATTCCTGAGGAAAAAAATCTCATACCTGTGGTGGAGTTGGGGAGCCGTTTTTTTGCACTTCCTATGGAGATTCTCTGTTGCAGGGCATCAAAAAAGGACTGAGGAATGTGGAACACCAATGGCTCTGGTTTGCCTATAAAAAATCAGAAGAAACTCACTGCAAGAAATCCAGCAGGTTCTCTGATGTGTGGTGTGAGGAGAAAGCAATGCAGTGGAGAGGCAGAAATAATGAAAAAGTATTGTTACTATTGAGTCTTCCTTGGCAGGAAAAAGGACCTTTGTGAGTCAAACACTGTACAGGCCCTACTCGTGATCCCTTGAAAATATAAAAGTATAGTAGATCCTTGTCACCCACCAAGGATAACTTTTCAAATGCCCAATTTTGTAAATACCACTCATTTTCTTCCTACAAAGTATGTGAAATGAGACAAGGTAAGAATAATGATGTAGACGTGAGAAGGTATCCAATGGGCCCCATTTCATTCATTCCTGTTGACTATACCAATCACCTTCCTGCCTAAGATAGCAACCGCATATACTCACTCAGATGACCAGGATCATGAGTGCCAAGGGACCAAAGAGTTGGGACATTTATGCCAATAAGCATTAGTCTTTCTCTCTGAGTATGATGTTAAGGCAGGGAAATTTTTTTGAAAATACTTAAGAAATTACTTAAGGAAACCTGCAAGATAGGAGGTAAATCAATAGGCCAGAGAGTTCTTGGGAAGAGTCCAATGAATTCAGAGTTTTCCTTGAATGACTTTGCCCAAGGGGCTAGCCTTGGCAGAAGAAAACATCCAGAATCAGGTGAACAATTTCTATCAGCCTGTATACAACTTAACGATCATCTCTTGAAGAAACACTTTTAAAGACAGAGGTCAGAAATTTTTGAAACAAAGGTCAAGCCAAGAAAAGATAAATGAAGAATTTACTAGAATTTCATAGAAAAATGATATTCTTTCAACTGATTTTACTGTCTCTATTCAATGCAGTGTCAATGACAAACTTGTCATTATTTTTGAGCCACTAAAAGGTTAGTATCTGGACACTTTACAGAAGTCACCACACAAAGGAACTTCAAACTCTTTCATGCCAAAATTTGATTATGGGTTACATGCATGGATCAGTACGGCTCTCAAAGTACCAATTAACTAGATAGAATTCAAGTGATATGATGCTAGAGCTTAGGTTTGAGAATGAATCTCTAGGCACTATAAAAAACAGAGACTCGCAGTTCAGTAGAGAACTGAGGGTGACCGGAAGAAAGGTGGTGGTAATGAAGATGTTAAGAAGAGTTAACTTGGGTGGAGCAGAATAGGGATGGGAAGGCAGAGGACCACTGAATGTAGCTTACATTCTTGTCAGTGTTCTATTTTCTGTATCATATTATTTCAAACAATCAATAAATAAAAACTTTAAAGAAAAAAATAAACTCTTCATAACCCTATTTAGCTTATTTTATTGTTTTCCTAAAGAGTAGTTTCTAAAGTCTTCCTTATGCTGAATTAGAAATTCAGATATCTAAACATGTATTTCAAGGCCCTCCATTCTTGGCCCTGTGATCACCATAAAGTCATTAACTATTCTAATCATTAATGAGTTATTCTAACTCATCTCTTCCCACTGAGCATCTGTTGTCAGGCTACTATTTAGTTCAGGGGGATTTTGTTTTGTTTTAAGTGATATTCATAAACTATAAACTGGAATATATTCAGAAAAGAACATCAAGATGATATGAGGTCTGTAAATATGTTGAGGCACATATGAATAACCTGGGGTGTGTTGCTTGAACAAGAGAAAAGCTGTCAGGTGGAGGGTGTGTATGCATAGTAGCAAGGATGGCTATTTGGAAACAGGAACAGACCATGTGGTGCCACCATGTAGAACTAGAATCAACAGGAAAGTATTAGAAAGGAACATTTTCCACTTAACATGAGAAAGACCTTCCTCACAACCATTGTCCAATAATATTACAAGTGGCTTCAAAACTTAGTGAGCTGCTGCTCATCACTGGCCAAAGCCTGGAACACTGTCCAGCAAGGATTTTTTCAAGTCGTTGGATGAGGACTGATTAAATGGTCCATGTCTAAAATCTCTGAAGTGATGTTATAACAAATCACACCACAAACTAGCTTTTATTTTCCAATATTCCTTAGCATATCTGTTTATGTCATGTAACTATCTTAGTCTCTCATATTTTTCTCTAAACATTTCCCCCTATCTTCAATTTAAGGGTTTGAATGCTCTTCTTAGGCTTTGCTATCTCCTTGATCACATAGACACACAGACCAACACACACACACACACACATCCAACATCAGAGATATCTAACTTTACTTAAGTATTATGCTTTTTCTCTTCCTCTCCACATTCATTTTGCTAGGCCTGCATTTTAGTTAGATTTCTACATTTAAAAAACATTTTATTTTTGTTGTTAAGAGTATTAGCTCTGAGCTTTCTTATACCCCAATGCATTCTGGAATTAAATCCATATTTGTTTGGACTTCCAAAACAATAGAATTACAGCACAATTACTTTAGTTTCTTCTACTTTCAACAACAGCCCAGTCAGCAACTTATACTTACCATCAAACTGATAGTGCATCGTTTGATGGATCCGCTCTGTGACACTAGCCAGCCACTCTTGGAAGGATAAAGTCACTTGTGTCTCATCTAACAGCTGGCCACAGGCTAGGGGAAGAAAAACAAAACAAAATAAAAACCTCTTCAATAACGTTCATCTTTTCTTATAGAATAAACAGTTAACTAGAGTTTGAAAAAGTTAACGTGGTTGGACAGAAAAATTAAAAAAACAAGCTCTCCAATTCAAAGAAGTTAGGTACACTGAAATGAGGATTTTAAGATTTTTTTTTTCTTTTAGAATCCATTTATTTAAGAAAGAAAGAAAGAAAGAAATTATAAGCTCTGGAAGAGTAATTAGTTTAAAATTATTAACCATGGACTGATAGCACCCTCACAACAATGCAATGAAGATTTAAGAATGACTCTATAAATAGCTGTTTCAGAAATCCATAAACTGGTCCTGTTCCTGATGAATACTTAATTCTACATGCTACAAACCATCCCCAAAATGAAATTATTTGTTTCACATCAAGACTGAACACAGACAGACTGAGGATGCATTCATTATGAATTGTTAGGACTCCTGGTATGGCGCTGTAGGATCAGCACTGGACTGCAAACCCAGGGTCGGTGATTCAAACTCACCAGCTGCTCCTAGAAAAATCTATACAGGGTTGCCGTGAGTTAGAATCGACTTGGCAGCACTTAAAAGAAACAACAACAAATGACATCTTTATACTTAAATCCAAATAACTTTTCAGAAATGCAAAATTAATGAAAATTTACTTTTAAATGAAAATGGAAGTGTAATTCTCACAATCCTATATTAAATAATGGAAAAATATAGTAACTGTTAGTATAATTTAATGAGGGCAAAGTTTAGGGCTGGGAGTTGGACCTGCGTGACTAGGAGGCACAGACAGCAAGTGACCAGGGTCAATGTTTTGACTTCCTCGTCTCTAAAATGAGGGTATGGATAACCTGGATATTCTATAAATTCTAGAGCCTGCCACAGTCCTGTTACTCTGTTTCTCTTCTTAAAATGTCTTCACATGTGTTCTAGTTAGTTACCTAGTGCCACTTCAACAAACACATTTATTTTCTCAAATTTGGCTGAAGTCCAAATTCAGGGTGCCAGCTCTAAGGAAAAAGGCTCTGTCGGCTCTGTCAGAAGGTTCTAGTCTCCTTCCAAATTCTGTAATTCCTTAGAGATCTATCTTGCCATCAATACTCTCCAGAATCTAGGAGGTTCCCAGTGCAGGGATGCTAGTTCCAAAGGACACTCCACACTTGGCTCTTCTTTTTTGGTAGTAGTAGGTCCCTCCCTCTCTGCTCACTTTTTTCTCCTTTTAACTCTTGGAAGTAAGAAAGCATTGCAGGCTACATACAACCCACGGAAACTCCCCTCACACTGACTCAAGGCTGTGATCTGAATAAGGGTGTTAAAGCCACCCTAATCTCCTTTCATCAGATCAGGGCTAATCACATCAGATCACAGCAGATGATTAAATAACTGTCACATTATACTATCCTATACTTCCAAACCACTGAGAATCAGGGTTCAGGCAAGTTGATACATATTTTTTGGCGGGGAGGGAGACACAATTCAACCCATTAGAACAAGTCTGAAGTATATTGCCTTTTACAGAGGGATAATTATTCATTTAAAATTTAAATTGACCACAGTTAAGTGTTGTTGTTGTTAGGTGCCATCGAGTTGGTACCGACCCATAGCGACCTTATGCACAGCAGAACGAAACACTGCCCGATCCTGGGCCAATCTTACTACTATTGCCACGCTTGAGTCCATCGATGCTGCCACTTGGCCAATCCATCTTGTTGGGCGTCTTCCTCTTTTTCTCTGACCCTCCACCTTACCAAACATGATATCCTTCTCCAGTGACTGGACAATATGTCCAGAATATGAGCGACAAAGTTTGCCCATCTTAGCCTCCAAGGAGCACACTGGCTTCACTTCTTCCAAAACGGATCTATTGGTTCTTTTGGCACCTTCAGTACTCTCCTCCAACACCATAACTCAAAAGCATCAATTTTTCTAAGGTCTTACTTATTCACTGTCCAGCTTTCACATGCATATGAGGTTATTGAAAATACCATGGCTTGGGTCAGG
>NW_006408570.1:4587938-4590751 GCF_000296735.1 Chrysochloris asiatica | reverse complement strand
TTAAGTGTATATAGTAAGTATTTTGATTGAAAACTATTTTGTTTTTTCCTTTTGTGCCAAAGAAAGCAATGAAATTTGTTAAAAATCTTAATATTTTGATCTGTTTACTTTCTTACCTTCCAAACATATAGATTCTTGGAATGCATAAGTGCTTAATTAATTAGGCAATTAAGGTTATTAATTATTTATTGTATTTGGTCTTAGCTTCAAAACCAGAATGTGATGTTTATGTGTTAAATCATTAGCTATGTGGCTAATCTTATAGTAGCAAATATTCAATTAACGCTGCCAAAATGTAACTGAACCATTTTTATATAATATACAAGAAGAGGAGTTACATTAATCCACAAATCTCAGGCTTAATTATTTTTAGTAGAACTGATATAAATAAACATACTTTAAATTATCCTTAAATTGCCATTCTGCCTCATAAATTCACATTCATAGCCATGTTGTTACCTTTAGATATGTTTTCAAACTTTGTTGCATTTGGAAAACAGACTTTGTTTTTCTCAACAAATATTTATCACGGCATAACTATAAAATTCTTTTGTTTTAAATTTTGAATGTGGGTAATAAATAATAAAAGGAAAAACACCCTGCAAAATACCTATTACCAAAACATGTCAGTAATTTTTGGTACAGTTGTTACTTATGTTATAACTGTTTTGCTTTGGTTTTGTTGTGGTAAAATATACACAAGATAATATATGCTTTTCTAGTAATTTTTAAGTGTGTAATCCAGTGGCATTAATCACATTCACTATTTGTTTCTAAAACCTCTTCATTAGTCCAATTGGAAACTCTGTACCCATTAAACATTAACTTCTAATTCCCATCTTCTCTGGCCTCTAACCACTATTCTGTCTCTATGTATTTGCCTACGGTAGATAGTTCATATAAATGGGATCATACAATATTCCCCAATTTGTGTTTGACTACTTTCACTTAGCATGTTTTCAAAGTTCATCCATGTTGTAGCATGGACTTTATTGTATCAGGACTTTATTTTTCTTTATGGCTCAATATATTCCATTGTTTGTATATACCACCTTTTGTTTATCTACACATCTGTTGATGGACACTTGGGTTATTTCCGCCTTTACCTGTTAGGTATAATGCTACAATGTATAATTTATTTTTGAGCATGATTTGAGACCTCTGAGACAGGAAAGACCTCAGTCTCAATGCTTGCTAGTGTTTAAGTTCCCTTGGGGCAACTATGTGCAACCTTCCACATAGTTTGATTATACATACTGCTTTTGACTTCTTTAGAATGAGCTTTCACAGGCATATGAGGCTATGGAAAATACCATGGCTTGGATCAGGTGCACCATAGTCCTCAAAGTGACATCTTTGCTTTTTAATACTTTAAAGAGGTCTTTTGCAGATTTGCTCAATGCAACATGCCCTTTGACATACTGACTGCTGCTTTCATGAGCACTGATTTTACATCCAAGTAAAACGACATTCTTGACAACCTCAGTATTTTCTCATTTTATCATGATGCTGCCTATTGGTCCAGTTGTGATGATTTTTATTCTCTTTCTGTTGAGGTATAAACCATACTGAAGGCTGTTGCCTTTGGTCTTCATCAGTAAGTATTTCAAGTCCTCTTCACTTTCAGCAAGCAACGTTGTGCTATCTGTATTATCACAGGTTGTTAATGAGCATTTCTCCAATCCTAATGCCTTGTTCAGTCCAGCTCTTCAGAATATTTGCTCAACACAGACTGAATAAGTATCATGAACAGGTACAACCCTGATGCACACCTTTCCTGATTTTAAGCCACTCAATTCTCCCTTTTTTTGTTAGAACAAAAGCATCTTAGTCTCTGTATAGGTTCTTCATAAGCACAATGAAATGTCCTAAAATTCCCATTCTTCAAAATGTTATCCATAATTTGTTATTCACACAGTCAAATGCCTTGGCATAGTCAATAAAACCCAGGTAAACATCTAACTGGTATTGTCTGGTTTTGAGGTTTTCTTTTTACAACTTATGTGAAAGCTGGACAATGAATAAGGAAGACTGGAAGAAAAATTGATGCATTTAATTATTGTATTGGCAAAGAATACTGAATATACCATAGACTTTCAGAATACTGAATAAATCTGTCTTGGAATAAGTACAACTGGAATGCTCTTTAGAAGCAAGGATGGTGCAACTTCATCTCACATACTTTTGGACATAAGGAGGGACCAAACCCTAGAGAAGGACATTATGCTGAGTAGAGGGTCAGCAGAAGAGAGGAAGACCTTCAACGAGATGAAATGGCACAGTGGCTGCCAACAGTGGCTTAAATATAGCAATGATTATGAGAATAGTGCAGGACTGCACACCAATGTTTGGTCTGTTATACCTAGAGTTACTCTGAATTAGAACTGACTAAAATGGTACCTAACAACAACAATAATATGAGTTTCCACCTCTTTAGGGAATGTGATACTTACCTTGCCTTTTTAATGTAGAAGCAACCACAGGCTTTTTCAGGCCACTTTTCCTTAGATTACTGCTCACTGCATCTTGAGGCAATAGTGAACTGTTTGTCTGTGCACCTAAACCACAAATCATTACTATATTTAATAGTATTTCTGCATAATACACATTGATTGGCTATAAATTTCCAAAAAGCTTAAAACATATAAACAGTCTTAGCTAGTTTCTGGCTTATCTTCACAGTTTCTAGAAGAAATTAGCATTAGTATGCATAGTGGTTACGAATCGGGCTGCGAACCTTAAGGTCAGCGGTTCGAAACTACCAGCCACTCCACGGGAGAAAGATGAGGCTTTCTACTCCCATAAAGATTTAC
>NW_006408570.1:4576596-4582255 GCF_000296735.1 Chrysochloris asiatica | reverse complement strand
TATGATTTGTTGAATGTAAAACTGATGATCTGCCCTGTAAGCTTTCATTCAACCCACAATAAAAATCTTTTTAAAAAACTGTATAGAGCAAAGTTCTACTCTCACAAACGTGGGTCACCATGAGTGAACAGATATTGCAAACTACTTTTACAAAAGGCAATACAGCAACTTACACTAGCAATGCCACAGAGCCTTGCTTGGACCTTTGCCTATGGTATCATCAGCTTAAAAATGTTCCTAATTTGGTAGCAAAGAGCATTTTGCAGTTCTAAATTGTTTGCATTCCCTGTTTACTAGTGAGTTTAAACATTTTCCCTCCGTATGTATGGATCAAGTATTATTATCATTTGTTTGGAGTCTAGATCTTTTGACCCTTATTTACTAGGGTGCCTCAGCATTTTAATAGTGATTTATATGAGTTCTTAAATGACACTGGTATTACGTATTTGAATTTCTAAAAACCTACATACATTGTTAAGTGCCGTCGAGTCAGTTCTCATATATATAGTCATATATATGCATATACACACACATAAATATATATATATACACACACACACAAATATGGTACCACATTCTGAAAACTGCACTTTTAAATCTGTGTGGAAAATAGAATTAATCATTGTCATGAATCCTTTAGATGAAAAAATTCATAACACTGTCCTAAAACAGATTAAGGTGTTAACAGTAATCCAAATATTTAAGGGATGAACAAACAAGCAATAATAAAAGTGAAGTCTGGGTGGATCTTGTTTTTGGCCAATAGACCTAACTCTTAGTTTAATTTGACAAAGAATCACTGGAAGAGAAAAGCTTCTTTCAGGTAAAAAAAAAATAAGCATTACTGCATGTGATTGTGGGACTTAGTGAAACATGTAAAACATTGTCTTAAGACAACAACAACAGAAGTAAACAAACAAACATGTAAAACATTGTCTAAAGACAATAACAACAGAAGTAAACAAACAAACAGCCTCTCACCAGACACTTCATCCTTTTTCCTCTTCTTTGGCTTAGAGGCAGTAGACTCACAAGATGATACAGTTGATTCTGGATGGCAACCTAACTGAGGCACAATTACCTCTTTAAGACCTATAAAATAACAGATTTCTGAATTACCAATACTATCTAAGAGTATATATGGGAATCTTACTTAGAAATTTTATAGGAAAATTACAATTCCAAATTCCCCAAACAAATTAGTATGCCTGATTTAAAATAAATTCCTTTTAAGAACTAAAAACATGTTTTTGTTCATAGACCATTAAAACTCTTTAAAGAAATGTAACACTATGGATATAAAATGTAAAATTTGAGAGCTGCTGCCAATGAAAGATCATAAAGAACAGAAAAAAAAATCTCTAATATAAAAATACATCAACAGCAAAAGAGTTGATGTAGAATCATTTAAAGATTCTCTTTAGAACAAGGTACTAGTTTTCTACATCGTCAAAGAAACAAGCAAGTGAGGCAGAATAAAATAAAATTTTGGTTTGTTCTTTGTTTTTACTAATATAGGAGAGCTGTGGAAGAGTAAAAATTCAAAGCAAAGCTAACTTTGCTAGACTGTCTCGATGCGAAAGTCTCTTGCTCAATCATTTCAGTCAACCAACAGTTTTTACTTTGCTGTTGTTGTTATGTGCCATGGAGTCGGTTCTGACTCATAGTGACCCTGTGCAGGGTTTCTGAGGCTGTAAATCTTTACGGGAGCAGAAAGCCTCATCTTTCTCCCACGGAACAGCTGGTAGTTTCGAACTACTAACCTTGCGGTTTGCAGCCCGATTTGTAACCACTACACTACCAGAGCTCCTTAACTGTGCTAGCAGAGGTTAAAAGAAGGCATGCTTTCACGTGAATGAACCATCAACTGCTTTTGAAGATCACTAGGTCAATCTCCAAATGCTGTCAATGGAACTCTTTCATTACCATTATCTGAAAAAACAGACAGTAGTTTTGTCAACTGTAGTAACACCTACCGCTGGAATCAAAATTGAGGAAGTCTGAGAATTCCTGAGCCAATGTCTCATCACTGGCAAAGGCACAGATGCAAGCAAAGAAATGAATGCATCTCTGGGCTGCCTCATCTTTGGAGGCATTTGACTTATGTGATTTCAGAGTCTGGCAGGAGCAGAAAAAGCGGCGCTCAGGCAAGCTTTTGGTGCTGATTTTCTGCACAAAGGATGCATGCAAATATCCCAAACTATGCTTCTGGCTTGCCTTGCATTTCACCACCAAAATATTTTTAGTAATCCTCTGTACCAGTGGACCTGTGGGTTCCGTGGCCAACTGCCAGATGGTTTGTTTGGTTTCTGGAGAGGCCTGCATAGCGTTCAGGACAGAACTCTTTAGGGTCAGAGGGGTGGCCTCTGCCTGGCAGTTCACTGCCAGCTTGATGTGTTGGCACTGGTTTTCCACAACGCCTTGAGTAGCAGCTTTCAGGCATGAAGGGACGTAACATCGTCCAGAGCTCAGCTGAGTGATGATTGTTCCATCCACTGTCTGGATTGTCGTCTCTGAAACACCTAGCTCCACAAAGCATCGGTAATCCGGGCCCCGGTCCCTTTGCCGCACGGAGTAGACCTGTAAGTCAGAACCAGTGATGATTTTGACAGCTTCTACACTAGGCTGCTTCCGTGCGCCATAGCGGAAAATGGTTCCACATGTCTTGTTCTTACAGCTCAGTCCCCGGGTTCCATTGTATGTGCCGCATCGAGGACACTTTCTGATTCCTCTCAATGTGGCCTTCCCCAAATCAGATAAGAAAGCTGGGACTTTAGTCCTCAGAGAGTTTGGTTCCATTTTTCACAAGCCCTAGAAAAGGCAATAAGCCCATCAGAAAAGGTAAAATCACATACGACATTTAGTATAGAAAGTGAAACACAAAAATGCTATCCCACCATTTTCAAATTATCTTCAAACTGAGCACCAATATAAAGCTTCATATAAAATAAGTGTGGAGCAAACTTTGCCTTTAATATCTGGGGTCTTTCCCTTTAATTCCTATGTAACAATCAAAGGTTGATCCTTTTTAACACTTAACATGCACAGATGTGTAACTGCAACAAGAACTGGGAAAGGGAAAAGATTAGTTCTTTCCCTTCCACTGTTCACTACAAAGCCCAACCCAATCCTACCTGTACCAGCCACCTGGGCATGTGGAAAACAGCGAAGACTGAATTCCTAAGACCTAAGAGGTGCTTCATTAATTTCTGGTCATCAGAGAGGGCAGGTGAAGACATAATCTTTTGCAGAGTAAACGATACTGCTTAATCCCAAAATCTTTTAAAGTGTGAACTCTATGGTGTAACAATGCAGATATTATGCTTCCTCCTTCTGGACCAGCCAATGGCAAAGCTCCAGCCCAATGTTCCACAGTTCTAGGGAGATCTTGCCAACTATAGGTAAAACAAGAAGAAAAGAATGATAAAGTTACACAGAGATGGGATGCTTCTTTTTAGAAATCAGATATAACAGAAATCTCAGTGTTCCAAAAATAATTTGAGAAAAATTTCACAGAAACTGTTGTGGAAACGGCCAACTGTTTTGTACTTCCAATTGTAAGGTGGAATTGTGTGAAGGTTTTCATTTTCAACACCTAGGGCCAAACATTCATTAGTCAAACACCCTTCTGAAGACTAGAGATATACTTTATGCTTTTCAAACTTCTTTGGTGGTGGTGTGCCATGGAATAGTGAGTCTGTATAGGGTTTCCATGGCTGTAAATCTTTATGGGAGCAGAAATGCTTTAATATTCATTATTTCATTTGAATCTGGCAATATTGGTATCTCATTTGAGCCAAACAACAACTGCTGAACAGATAAAGAAGAAAGGAACTTGCCTCAGGTCACTCGACAAAATCAGCAATGCAATTTCCACAAACGGACACCTTTCTACTAAGGAGCCCTGGTGGCGCTGTAGGATAAGCACCAGATTGCTAACTGCAGTAGAAACCACCAGTCACTCCGCGGGAGAAAGATGAGGCTTCCATAAGGATTTATAGGCTTGATAACCCTAAGGTGGTGATGTGCCGTGGAGTCGGTGCCGACTCATACCGACCCTGTACAGGGTTTCCGAGGTTGTAAATCTTTATGGGAGCAGAACACCTCGTCTTTCTCCCGCGGAACAGCTGGTAGTTTCAAACTGCTGACCTTGGGGTTCGCAACCCGATTCGTAACCACTACGCTACCAGAGTTCCTTTGAAAACCCTATACAGGGTCGCTATGAGTCAAAACTGACTCAACGGCACTTAATAACATTACTAAGAGTATGAGCCCTGGTGTGGCGCTGTGTTAAGTATTAACCTGGCAACCTCAAGGTCTGCTGTCCGAACCCACCAGCCGCTCTCAGACGCCCTATATAGGGTCGCTGAGTCAAAATCCAATTCAAGGTATACAACAAACAGCATGAATCTCTTGCTTGCGACTTTTCCTTCAATATTTTATTCTAAATGTCTTCAAATGTATCGGAAAATGGAAAGAACTGTACAAGGGGGCTTCAAAAAGTTCATGGAAAAACAGAAGGAAAAGATGATGGAATTTTTACTCCCCCAGAGATTGCGGCGCCAGGCACCATCAGCAGCTGCCTCTAGCGACACCTTCCTATGAAGTCGTGAGGGAATTCCTGCAGCGGAAGCAGCGAGAGCACGGGAAGTGTTGGAAAGAGTGGAGCCGCAGATATGCTCGAAGAACTGCAATAAATGCTTCTTGGGCACCGTCAGGTTTAAGTCCACCCCCAAACCCACCCCTGCCCCAAGTTCTTGGTGTGTGTCCTTGGGGACCAACAGCACTGTGATGAACCAAAAGCTGTGGCTATCCCTCACATGGACATTGAGGCACTCGGGAAACTCAACAAGAATAAGCAGCTGGTCAGAGAGCTGGCCAAAAAATATGATACCTTTCTGACCCCTGAGTCCTTTACCAAGCAAATCCCGTGGTTCCTATGACCAGGCCTGAATGTTGTTATTGTTAGGTGCCATCGAGTCGGTACCGGCCCATAGCGACCTTATGCACAGCAGAACGAAACACTGCCCAATCAATCTTGGGCCAACCTCACTACTGTTTGCCATGCTTGAGTCCATCGATGCTGCCACTGGCAAATCCATCTCCTTCCTTCGCGTCTTTTCTGATGGAGTGCCTTCCCTCTTCACTAGGGCCCTCTCCAGCCCCTTCAGTCACTTGTTAAGTACCATCAAGTCTGTTCTGACCTATAGCAACCCTGTATACAGTTTCTGAGGAGCACCTGGTGAGCTTGAACCGCTGGCCTTGAGGTTCAAAGGACTTTGCAATCTAGTGCATTAACTCACAGCGCCACACCAGTCCTCTTTCAGTCAGTTGTTGTTTGTTGTTGTTAGGTGCCATTGAGTCGGTACCAACTCATAGCAACCCTATGCACAACAGAATGAAACACTGCCCAATCCTGGGCCAACCTCAATTGTTGCCACGCTTGAGCCCATTGATGCTACCACTTTACCAATCCATCTTGCTGGGGGTCTTCCTCTTTTACTTTGACCCACCACCTTACCAAGCATGATATCCCTTAACAGAGGCTGGTCCCTCCTGACAATAGGTCAGAAGTATAAGAGACGAAGTTTGACCATCCTGGCCTCCAAGGAGCACTCTGGCTGCACTTCTTCCAACACAGATCTGTTGGTTCTTTTGG
>NW_006408570.1:4573872-4576496 GCF_000296735.1 Chrysochloris asiatica | reverse complement strand
TATATATGTATAGATAGATAGAAAATTGTAGAAAATTAGGAGGAAAATAGAAAAGGAAGAAAAAAAAATTATCTTATGGTTCCCATGTCTCAAATAATCATTATTAATTCTCTGTTGAGCTGCCTTCCATTTTCTTTTCTATAGTTTGTTCTGCTGGTTTAATGATTTTAAATAGTAGTGATTTTACTAAGGTTGCCAGATTCACCAAAAAACATTCAAATTAAAATTTTTTTTCAGATAAAATTAATTTTTTAGTATGTGTTCCATAAATTGAATAGGAGATATTACACTAAAAAAATATTGTTCATGTTACCTAAAATTCAAATCTGAACATTCTGTATTTTGTCTGGCCACCCTAGTCATCTAAACATTTCCCCAAATTTGTTATTATTTATAGCACATCCTATTTGGTGGTTTTACCATGGTTCATTTAATGGCTCTCCAGTGCTTGACTATTCATTATTTTTAATTTTTCAATATTAAAAATAACCTTAAGAATGAACAGCTCTGGACAAAACACTTTTCCTGTACTTAAGATTATTTCCTTAAAATTAGTAGTAGAGCTCCCTTCCTAAGCCCGCACCTATCTAGAAAAAGGCCATGTTCAGCTCAAGTGCAAAGATTATGAAGTCTAATGGTAAAACACTAGATGAATTCGATGGCATTGCTCGGGCTCTTCTTGAGCTGGGATGAACTCAGACCTAAAGGCTCAGTTAAGAGAACCGACATAACTGCATTCAAGGAAATTGAAGTTGGTGGCAGTTGGAAAGTTATTATAATGTTTATCTCCATCCCTTAATTGAAGTCTTTCCAGAAAATCAAAGTCCAACTAGTATGTGAACAGAAGAGAAAATTCAGTGGAAAGCATGTGATCTTTACTGCTCAGAGGAGAATTCTGCTTAAACCAACTCAGAAACTCTGTACAAAAAATAAGCAAAAGCATCCCAGGAGCCACACTGTACATGCTATACATGCTGCAGTTGTACATGCTGCAGTCCTTGAAATCTGGGTCTTCGCAGGTGAAATTGTGGGCAAAGGAATCTGTGCAAAGCTGGATGGCAGGTGGTTCATAAAGGTTCATTTGGGCAAAGCACAGTAGAGCAGTGTAGAACGCAAGGGTGAAACCTTTTCTGGTGCATATGGGAAGCTCACAGACAAGGATGCTAATTTTGAGTTCCCAGAGTTTCAATTGTAAACAGAAATGATTACATAATAAAGAAAAAATTAGCAGAACGACTGAGTCAGAAGATGAAAAGTTTTTGTTTGTTAGTTTGGTTTGGTTTAGAATTTCAAGCTTCACTGGGAAAGGCCAACAAGAAAGTGTTTAACAACAATCTCTGTCTACCTTGCTCCCAGAATTACCTTTCTAAAACAGAGAAATGAGCATGTCACTTTGTTTCTCAAAAATCTTTCTCTAACTCCCTAGCCCACAGCTCTGGTGCATGACCACCTGATCCGCCTCCCGGCAGGTAGAAACATATTTATTGTTCCTAACAGTTCCTGGGTGATGTGAACAGTTAATGCACTCAGATGCTAATGAAGGTTGGAGGTTCAAGTCTACCTTCTGGTACCTCAGAAGAATGGCCTGGAGCTCTACTTCCAGAAAATCAGCCATTAACTATTGTAAGGAGGGAACAAACAAGATGGCAGATCGGGTGGAAGTGCAGTGAGGAGCTCCATCATCAACAACACTGGATACCAGATCAAGCAGGCTCAGGGGATGGTGCCAGAACTCTGAGCCACATATAAAGGAATATTTAGAAGGATGGAAGGCTTACAGCTAGGGGAATTTGTAGCAGAAGCAAGAAATCCATTGCTTTCTAATTCAAGACATTCAGCAGTTCGTGGGAGAAAGATGAGACTTTCTGCTCCGGTAAAGATTTACAGTCTCAGAAACCCTATACCCCTATACAGGGTTGCTATGAGTTGGAATCGACTCTATGGCACATAACAACAACAAAAAGCTGCTCCAGGAGCCACCATCTTGGGAGAGACCAAGCAGGGGAAGGATCAGAGCAGCCACAGACGTCTGACAGAACCACGGAGGTAAAGGTGTGGACATTCTTTTTTTTTTTTGTATCTGTTCATTACTCTCTCACTGTCTGTGCACCTCCATTCTGGTGAATAGAGGGGGTGCCTGAGCAAGTGGACACCCCACCCCCACCCCTGGAGGGTTCTACTACGCCTGCGCACAGATCTCCTTGAACTTTAAAGGCGCAGTTTCCACCAAACAGCAGTGCAAACAGCCATAGCTGACCCTGAACTGTTTATCCTTAGGAAAAAGGCCTGAACGGGGGTTGTGGAGTGGGACAGGCAGACTAAAATGGAAATACGCTGAAAATTAAATCCTGAGTTACGTCACAATGACCAACACTGGTATCTCGAAATTTCTCAGGAACAAAAGTGAAAAGGGAAGCCCATCTCCTAATCACATCTACCTGGAGGCAATCAGAAAGCATAAAAAATACCAAAATACACACCCATTTAAGTATTAAGGCCATAGATATTTCCTGAATATGCCCAAAAAACAGAAATAGATGACCATATCAGCACATGTCCAGAAACGAAATAAAGTGACTGAGGCAAATGAGCTGGAAGTAGACCTACACTCCATACTGGAAGAT
>NW_006408570.1:4551829-4564712 GCF_000296735.1 Chrysochloris asiatica | reverse complement strand
AATACTTTAAAAAAGTCTTGTGCAGCAGATTTGCCTAATACAATATGTTATTTGACTTCTTGACTGCTGCTTCCATGAGTGTTGACAGTTGATCCACAAAGCATGAAGTCCTTGACAACTTCAATCTTTTCTCCATTGATAAGAATGTTGTTTATTGTTTCAGTGGTGAGGATTTTTAATTTAGTCACTGAAAACCTTATGAATAGGTCTGAGTAAGGCTGTAAGGAGCTCTGGAAGCATAGAGGTTACGAATCCGGCTGCAAATCGCAAGGTCAGCAGTTTGAAACTACCAGCTGTTCCACGGGAGAAAGAGAGGCTTTCTGCTCCTGTAAAGATTTACAGCCTCGGAAACCCTGTACAGGGTTGCTATGAGTTGGAACCTACTCCATGGCACATAACCACCACCACCAATTCCTTTCCCTGCTTCCCCACAATGAGAATATGGTGACTACAGTAGATTAAAGTAGGTGAAGTTCACCATCAAGTTCTAGATAAAGACGATGCTATATCTGGCAGTGGTTGTTGACCATGTGAAGATGACAGATGATGAACTCGTTTATAACAGCCACTTGGCTGTCAACTTTCTGGTTTCACTGCTTAAGAAGAATTGGCAGAATGACCGGGCTTTGTACATCAAGAACACCACAGGCAAACCTCAGCATCTGTACTAAGTCACACCTCAATGATCCCTATTGTTAACTATCATAAAATAGATAGATAGATAGATAATGGAATTTTTCTATGAATTTTTTGAATTTTTCCATGAACACTCATGTTATCTATATTTCATAATAACATTTTACTGTATTTGCTCTATCCATCCATCCTTCTCCCATACACTTATCTACCTTATGTTATGATAAATTTAAAAATAAGTTCCAGGTATCAGCTCAGCATGAATATTATTAATAAAATTTAATATTTTTAATGATTATTTTTTGTTGCGGTAATATGCTTATGATTTCAAAACAGGCTGTAGGAATGCATTTCCTTTTGACCCAAGAGAGGGTCCTGGTATTTTCTACCCACATTTCTATAATCCACTGATTAACAACTTAGAAATTACAAAGACTGTCTAAGAATGCCTGCCATTTCATTGGTGCTGTGAACTAATTTCCAACAGGAATTTCTGCTGAGTATTCACTGTGTATGACACTTTATGAAATACAAATTTTAACATGGTTTCTGCACCTTGGCATTTATCATTTGGCATTTAGCGCTGGATAATTCTTTGTTGTTGGGGGCCGTTCTGTGCATTGCCAAAGGTTTAACAGCTCCCTAGACTCTGCCCACTAGATGTCAACTTGCAGCCTTTTGGTTGTTAACAACTAGAAATGTCTCCAAACATTACCAAATGTCCCCTGTGAGGCAAAATCACCCCCAGCTGAGAACCACTAATCTAGAAATCTTAGCTTGTTTACACACCATTTCTTCCCAGCTCAATTCACTTCTTTAGTAGCTATTCTCATTTAGCAAAACATGAATTCTTAGGTGGGATGGTTGTTCCTGGTTCCTAAGTCAAAAGACCAGAATTGTTTTAAAAGGTACCACCAATTATTTCTATGACCAAGTTCTTTAACTTCTGAGCTTCAGTTTGCTTTTTCCCCCTCTCATTTACAAAATGGAAACAATATCTGCCTCCCTCCAAACTGACAGATGAAAGAATGAGCTTAGCAAAGACTGTACCAACATCATGAAGATCACATTGAAGTGGGCAATGTTTCATCCTGTTAAACATAAGGTTGCCATGACTGAAGTGTATTCTGTAGCAACTAACAACAACAGCAAAGAATGATTCAATTTTTAAAATGATGATGATGATTTAAAATATCATTGAAATAGAAAAAAGAACAACTTCCCCTCATTAGGGGAGGAATTGGTTTGCCAATTTTGGTGAAATCTTAAAGTGCTGCTCTTGCACTTTACTACAAGAAATTCCCCCTTTTACTCTTTAATTATGCCCTGTAAACAGAGCAGTTGATTGGTATCTTTCAAATTACAAATGCATTATTTCCTTTTCAAAAAAAGTTTCATTTCTGAATAATTTTAGATTTATAGAAAAGCTACAGAGATTATATGCATAGAGAGTTCCTGCACAGCCTTCGCCCAACTTCCCTTAATGTTAACATCTCACATAACCATGGCACATTTGTCAAAAGTAAGGCTTTTTAACACTGGTACAATTCAACTAACTATAGTACAAGACTTCCACAAGTTTTTATCACTAATTCGAATTTCTTTAGCTTTTCCAAGAGTCTTCTTTTTTTAAAGTTTAAACTTTGGAATACTTTGAGATTTACAGAAAAGTTACAAAAGTAAAACAGAGTTCCCAGATACTCCTCATCCTATTTTCTCTGATGTTAACATCATACATGACCGTGAGATAGATATTTGTCAAAACTAAGAAAGCAACACTGGTACATAATTATTAACCAAGCTTCACACTTTGTTCTTTTTTCTGTTCCAGGATCCAGTTCAGAACATTGCATTGCATTTAGTTGTCATATCTCCTTATCAGTTGCCATCAAGTCAGTTCTGATTCATGATGATCCCGTGTGTTATCAAGGCAAAACTGTGCTCCACAGGGTTTTCGATGGCCGACCTGTTGGAAGTAGATAGTCAGGACTTTCTTGCAAGGTGCCTCTAAATCTTTTGGTTAGCAGCTGAGTGTGTTAACTGCTTGCAACACCCAGGGACCCCAAGAAAATGGAAAGATATTCTATATTCATGGGTCAGAAGATTTAATATTGGTAAGACAACAACAGTCCCCACATTGGTCTACATATTTAATTCAATAATTACCAAAATTCCAGCTGCCTTTCTGTTTTTAGAAACTTACAAGCTGGTCTCAAAATTCATACAGAAATGCAAGGGCCCCAGAAGAACCAAAACAATTTTGAAAAAGAGGAATAAAGTTGGAGGGCTCACATTTCCTGATTTTGGTGCTGTAGCATTGGACTGTGACCCACAAGGTCGGCAGTTCAAACCCACCACATGCTCCTCAGAAACCCTATACAGGGTCAGTATGAGTCAGAATTGATTCAACAGCATTTAACAACAACAAAGACAATATGGCAACAGCAAAAGAAAATATATTTTTAAAAATTAATGGGATAGAATTAGGAGCACAGAAATCAATTGTTAAATTTATGGTCAATTGATTTTTGACAAAAAAAAATTTTTTTTTTGACCATTTAATGGAGAAAGATTACTCTTTTTAACAAATGGAGCTGGGACAACTGGACTGTTGTTTTCATGTGCCATCAAGTTGGTTCCAACTCAAATCGACCCTGTATAGGATTTCTGAGGAGCAGCTGGTGAATTTGAACTGACAACCTTTTGATTAACACTCCAGTGCTTATTCTTCATCTCCACACCAGGACTCCGGGATAACTGGATAGTCACATATAAAAGAATAAAGTTAGACCCTTAACTCACACCAGACATAGAAATTAATTAAAAATGGTTCATCAACTTAGACGTAAGGACTAAAAATAAAAAATTCTTAGAAAAAAAAATATTGGAGTAAATCTTTGTGACACTAAATTAGGTATTTTTTTTTAATAACACTAAAAGAAGTACAAACAACAAAAGGGAAAAAAATAAATTAGACTTTATCAGAATTTTAAATTTTGTGATTCACAGGACACCATTAAGAAAGTGAAAAGATAATCCATAAAATGGGAGAAAATATTTGCAAGTTATACATCTAAGAAACTTACATCCAGACTACATAAAGAACTCATAACTCAACAATAAAAAGACAAACAACTTCATTTAAAAATGGGTGTAGTACAGGAATGCAAGATGTAAACAACAGGTAAAACAGTGCACAGCGGGAAGGGGAATATATGGGAACTCTAATTTCTGCACAATTTTTCCATAAAACTAGAATTGCTACAAAAAACAAAGTCTAAAAATTTTGAGAAAAACATTTTTAATAAGCAAAGGATGTAAATAGATATTTTTCCAAATAAGATATACACATATGGTTGGTAATACATGAAAAGATGTCCAACACTGTCATTGTTGTTAAGTACTGTCGAGTCAGTTCTGACTTACAGTGACCCTACAGAGACAGGGTTTCTGAAGTTGTAAATCTTTACAGGAGCAGAAAGCCTCATCTTTCTCCAGAGGAATGGCTGGTGGGCTTGAACAGCCAATCCTGCGGTTCACAATCCAATGCATATCCTACAGAGCAACCATGCTGCCAACATTAGTCATTGCTGTTATTGTTAAGTGCAGTAGAGTCAGTTCCAACCCTGTAAGGAGCTCTGGTAGCATAGTGGATATAAGTCGGGCTGCTAATCTCACAGTCAGTAATTCAAAACAACCAGCAGTTCAGTGGGAAAAAAATGAGGCTTTCTGCACCTGTAAAGATTTACAGCCTCAGAAACCCTATACAAGGTTGCTATGAGTTGCAAACAACTCCACGGCACATAACCACCACCACCATAGGGTTCCTGAGGCTTTAAATCTTCACAGGAGCACAAAGGCTCATATTTCTCCGTGGAGCGGCTGGCACACTCAAACCACAGAGCTTGTGGTTTGCAGTCCAGTGCTTATCATTTGAAACCACCATGCTTCCAACAGTCATTACAGAAATGCAAATTAAAACTACACTGAGATGCCACTCCATACCCACTCAGATAACTAAAAATGAAACAATAACAAGTGTGGGTGAGGATGGGAGGAATTACAACCCTCAAACATAGCTGATAAGATTGTAAAATAGGATAGCACTTTGACAAACAGTTTAGCAGTTCCTCAAAATGACTCTCAAGAACACATAAACCCAAGAGAAGTGAAAACATATATCCACACAAAAACTTACATATGAATATTCATAGTAGCACTATTCATAATAGCCAGAAAGGGAAATACAACTCAAATGTCCATCAGTGAATGGCTGGATAAATAATGTTATTTGGTTATGAAAAAGAAAGAAGGGCCAATACATGCTACAGTATGCATGAACTTTGAAGTATGATACCAAGTGAAAGAGGCCCTATAAAAAGACCACATATTGGGTAATCCCAATGACATATTCAAGATAGGTAAATGTATAGAAACAAGTGAATGGTTGTCAGGGGTTAGGGGCAGAAGAAATGGGGAGTGACTTTAATAGGCACAAGGCTTCTTTGTGTAGTGATGGCAGGTTGTACAACTTTAAGTATACTAAAACCCAATGAACTATATACACTCACAAAGGCTGAGCTTTATGGTAATGCTGTTGTTATTATTATCATTTTTTTTTAAGCTAAAACAGTTGAAATACAAATGCATTTCCTAAAAGAAGCCTCCACCAGTTGTCAATGAGTCAATTCAGACCCCATGTGTACTTACCTTTAGCCCTTATATTCCTCCCTGTGTCTTCACCTGTCTTCATCATTCTTCTGCCAACCTCCCACTTGTATACTACCTTTCCTATCATTGGAGCTAACATGTGTCCGCCATCTACCCAGTGAATTACTATCCTTTCCCTCCCACCTCTGGTAACCATCAAAGACTATTTCTTTTAGCATGAAAACCTTTTCTTGAGTTTTTACAATAGTGATCTCATATAATATTTGTCCTTTTGTGTTTGATTAATATCATTCAGCATAACGTCTTCCAGGTTCATCCACATAATGAAGTGTTATATAGAACTCTGCTTCGTAAATTTTAAATGGCTGATTTTTCAAGAAAAAAATCTAGGCATTTCTTCTGAGGTACCTCTAGGTAGATTTGAACCTCTAATCTTTTGGTTAGCAGTTGAGCACATTAACCATTTACATCACCCAGGGGTGCCTTCTTAAAATAGGAGTTTTTAAAAATCAATAGGATAAAGAAACAAACCAATTAGAAAACTCGGCAAAAGACACGAAAAAAACAGTTTAGTTAAAAAAAAAAAATTAAACACATAAAAAAATATCCAACCTTACAATAAAAAAGAAGAAAATAAAACAAGTGGCAAAAAAGATTAATGCCATTACTGCGTTCAAAAAAAAAGTGGAGAGGAAATAGAAATATCGCATGACCTGCCATCCCTCTACTTGGTATGTATCTTCAAGAAATAGGAGCAGTGACAGAAATAGATACAGGCACACCTCTGTTCACTGCGGCACTATTCTCAATAACAAAAAGAGAGAGGCTAAGTGCCCATCTACAGAAGAGTGGTTAAACACAGTTTGGTACATTTACACAATGGAATATTATGCAACACTGAAGAATAACAATGAATCTGCAAAATACCTCACATGGATAAAGCCAGAAGACATTATGTTGAGTGAAATTAGTCAATTACAAAAGGACAAATACTGTATGAGACCACTGTTGCAAAAAGTTAAGAAAATATTTTCTTGCTAAATGGGAAAAAAAAAAAAAGTGGATAAATGGGCATTTATCACTGTTGGTGAGAGTGTAGACTGCAACATCCTCTTTAGAGGGATGAGGCTGTTGCTGTTAGGTACTGATGAGTCAGTTACAACTCACAGCAACCTTATGTACAGATCAAAACACTGTGGTTGTAGGTCCTACAATTAAAACATCTTAACAATTGTTTCTGAGCCCACTGTTGCAGCCACTATGTCAATTCAGCTCATTGAATGCCTTTAAAGGGATGCAAACTAGCAATTTTATTTCTAAGAGTTTAGAAGTTATGTCCTCCCATTACACAAAGAAATATACATAGGGATACTCACTGCAAGGTTATCTATAATTTCACAAGAACATGATCAGTCTAAGAGCTCACTGGTAGAAACTGGTTAAACAAATTGTGGTGAAATCCACACAATGAACAACCATGGTGGTGGTAGTGGCGGGCTGTAGAGTCAGTTCTGACTCATGGTGACCCTGAATAGGGTTTCCGAGGTTTATAAATCTTTATAGGAGCAGAAAGCCTCAACTTTCTCCCACAGAACAGTTGGTTGTTTCTAACTGCTGACCTTGATGTTAGCAGCCTGATTTATAACTACTATGTAGCTATTAAAAACAATCAGGCAACTACCAATGTTCATAATAGATGGATACTGATAGAAAGTGGGAAAAACAAAAACATTGAACAGAACTTCAGATTCTGAAGGAATACCCTGAGATACTCTCTAAGCCTTGAAATCACCTTAACTAAATAACAAAAGTACAGATTTTCATTCTTGAGAACTATACTCTTTTAAAAAATGACCCATATGAGACTAAATGGATAAGTTACTCTAAAACAGCTGAGAAGCTTGGGGGACACTGAGACTAAATGGAACTGGGACAACTAGACAGATATTGAAACAAACCTCAGAATGTAAGCAATGTTACTAAACATTATGTGTAGAAATTACTGGATGGGAGCCTACCCTGCTGTGCATATTTTTACCAAAAAAAGAATTTTTGAAAATTACTGAATAAAAATAAATCTCATTTTTTTAAAAATCAGACAGTTCTATATATATTAATAAAGAGCAAGTATCAAGATATATTCTGGAGTGAAAAGTAAAGTGTATAATATGCTACTCTTGGCTTTAAGGAGGAAAAAGGCAGTACATATATATACAGAATTTCTCTATTGCCTTAGAAGTGACTTGGAACTTGGAAAATAGGTGAAAGAGGGATTTACATTTACACTGTTTGGTACTATGTGAACTCTGGTGGCACTGTAGGACAAGCACTGGATTACGAACCAGAGTGTTGGTGGTTCAAACCCATCAGCCAGTCCCTGGGAGAAAGATGAGGCTGCTTGCTCCCATAAAGGTTTATAGCCTCAGAAACTCAATTCAGGGTCACTATGAGTTGAAACAACTGGTTGGCAGTGGGCTGGTGGATGGGTGTACTATGTCGGTTCAAACTCATGGACCGCTCCTTGGAAATCCTACACAGGGTCACTATGAGTTGGAACTGACTTGACTGAACTTAACAACAATGGTGGTGGCTGTGTGCTGTAGAGTCGGTTTGGACTCATAGCGACCCTGCACAGGGTTTCCAAGGCTGTAAATGTTTACAGGAGCAGAATGCCTCATCCTTCTAATTCAGAACCATTACGCTACCAGAGCTCCTTAAACAACAATACACAGTCTAAGCTGAAAGCATATGCAAACAAGTAACATAACTTAATGAAAGCCCTGGTGTGGCTCTGTAGCATAAACACTGGACTACTAACAGCAAGATTGGCAGTTCAAACCCACTAGTTCCTCTTGGAAACCCTATACAGGATCGCTATGAGTCAGAACTGACTTGACAATAATCAGGTCATCTCTGTAAAATTGACAAGTCTCTTCTCATTCAAATTACAACAGCCTCCTCAGCAAGAGGCCTTAGATAAAACTGTTGCTGGAAGGGAAGTGCCCTGGCCGTGGTGGTGAGTTTTCATGTAGGTATCATCTGGCCAAAGAAGTCTTATAGTTTGGAGGATGCTGTTATAATGCTTGTGAAGCAGAGTAAGTGAAAAAAAAAGCAAAAAACAAACCAATAATTGTGGTGAGTAACAATAAAGCTTGCTGATGTCTACGGAGCACACTCTGTGTGATGCTGCAGGTTAATGTGCAGGACTGTAAGGTAGGTTTGAACCGCAACGTCGTCGGCAGTTCAGACTCACCAGTCACACCTTGGAAACCCTATACAAGGTCACTGAGTCAGAACGACTTGAGGGCACTTAACAGCAAAAACACAGAAGAAAGGGGCCCTAGTAATGCAGTGGTTAAGTGATCTGCTGCTAACCAAAAGCTGCGGGTTAAATCCACCGACTGTTCAGGGAGCAAAATGTGGCAATCTGCTTCTGTAAAGATTGTTGTTGTGGTTGTCAAGTGCCATCGAGTCGATTCTGACCCATAGCAACCCTGTATAGGGTTTCGGAGTAGCAGCTGGTGAGCTTGAACCGCCGACCTTGCAGTTCAAAGGGCTTTGCAGTCTGGAGCATTAACCCACACACAGCACCACACCAGGACTCGAAAAACCCTATGGGGCACTTCGCTGTGCTACCAAGTTACTGTGAGCCGGAATAGACTGGACAGCAGTGGGTTTGGCTTTAGAGATGAGGAAACTGGCTGACAGCAATGACTCATGCAAAGTCACACAACCAGCAGGTATCTAACGTGAGCCAACGTGTCTAGCCACAAGTGAGAGGCGGGCAAGGACTAGAAACCAGGTCTCCGACTCTCGGTACAAGAGTTTCCATTTTAGTCCCATGCTTCTCCATGCAGCCGAGAAAGGCAGCTGGGGTCCAACAGATGTAGCGCACCGCCAGTAGGTCAAGAAATCTCACACCCCGTCGGGGACCTGACCCACCACCACCTAATACTCCACCCTCAGGACCTGTTTCCCGGCATTCTCCGCGCGCAGCCGTTCGCTTCCGGCCCTAAGTAGGCCCAAGCAAAAGCGTCACCCTGTCCACACCTGCTCCTTGGACAGGCTCTTTGTCTGCAGTGCCAGCTCTGCGTACATATTCCACCACCGCCGCTCCCTGTCCTCTCTCAACATTTCCCCCTTACCTGCCCTGTGCCCCCCCCGCGGGTCCCAGTGCTTTACGCTGGTGACCGCCCTCACCTCCTCTCTCTTCGCCTGCCGCGACCTTTTACAAACGCAGACAAACTGTCAGCTGTAACGACAGTCGCTATTGGTCAGATCCGCCTACGCGCGGCTAATGCCGCCTCCTTTAGTCTGTGTTGTTTGATGGGAGTTGTAGTTTCCTTCTGTCGGAGACCGACAAGAACGCTGAGGGTAGAACCTGCGGTGACCTGGCGACTGTAGCACTCAGGTTCTTTATTGGGGCTGGAGTGCTTTCGAGGACCCTGCTGATACTGAAAGCACCTATACAGCTCCAGCTCATGACTGCTGTCTTATTTCTGAAGAGTTCCACTGGTAATTGATGCAAAAATCTCCTGAGATGTTTGTTTTGAAATTTTTATTGTGAATTGAGATCATCAACTTCACAGTCAACAAATACAGCGTTTGTTTCTTCTCAATGATTGCATTGCCGTCCACGTAACAACAGTTATCCCACTTCTCCCTGTGGTTCCTATTTGCATTCCACCCACCTTCACATCCCTTCTCAACTTTGTCCTTAGGTAAATGTTGCCCTTTTGATTTTGATTCCATGGTGAACATAACCATACTGGTATTGTTTTCCACCCTATATACCTATCTACTGCTTGGCTGAAAATTGGGGTACGAGGACAAGCTCCTTTCCAAACCTGAAGGGTGTTCAAGGGTCATAGTCGCAGGTTCCTCTAGTCTCTTTCTGACCAGTAAATCCACTCATTTTAATTATTATTATTAGATAATTTTGAGTTTTATTCCACATTTTCTCCCATTCATCTAGTATCATGTCATGTCCCTGACCCCTTTCAGAGCAGTTGGTAGTGGTAGCTGAGACCATGGAGACTGATGTTCACATGTTCAGTTAGTTCATTGGCCTAATTCATTTCAAACCACTTTAATTCTAATTACTCTTCTTTTACACATGGAGAATCAATAGCTGTACCTTAGATGGCTTCATCTGAGATTTTTCTACATTAGCAAATAGATGTCCACTGAAATTTAGTGTTTTGTTAAAGGCAGTCTTGCCTACCAAAGTGTTGGCAACAGGCAGCACTGGGTTACAAACTTCTGAACTTCTGACTTAATTAGAACCCTCTCTCCTTAACTCCCCAAACACAAAGCCTATAATATTAAAAATGCATACAATGGCTCATAATAATAAGCATTATTTTTCCACCTGCATAAAAACATCATTATTATTACTGTATTTGTATGTTGATGTTTTAGTGCATCTGAAAGTGTTTCTCTAATGATTTTTATGCATAGAAAGGTACATTATATACTTAGACAAACATGTGACTGACATTAGATGTAGAATGATATGTAATGGTTTCAGTTTACATACAAATTTGTCTTAAAAACCAATTTAGGAAAGGAATGAGGGACTGCCTGTACTCACATTTCTTCCTATCCGGTGTATGTTTACAGTTTATAGTAAAATTCCTTTTTCTTCCCTTATTTCAATTTGATATATGACTTAGCATTTCCTGTATAATGAACTGAAATCTGTTTCCTCTATGTCCTAGTCTGGGTCCTTGGAAATACAGAATAATCTAAATATCTTTGTTAATTACTGAAGGTAGTTCCTGAGTACAGAGTGTTCACTATTAGGCCTGTGTGTGTGTGTGTGTGTGTGTGTGTGTGTGTGTTGGAAAATTCTGACTACGTACAGGGTCTGAGAAAAAAATGAAAACCTTCAGTGAATTGGATGACACAGTGGCTGAAACAATGGGCTCAAATATAGCAATGATTATGAATATGGTGCGGTGCTAGGCAGTGTTTCATTCTGTTGTACATAAAATTGCTAAGAGTCGGAACCCACTCACCTGCACCTAACATCACCATTTCAGGTCATCTTTTATTGGCCAAAGCGAGTCATATAGCAATGCCTAAGTTTAACAACTGGAGAAATAAAATTATTCTACAATGGATGTTGTGTTGTCTTTCTTAGGAGCCAACACAGCAACCAAAATCAAACCAAAACCAGTACCATCTAGTCGATTCCAACTAAGAGACTGTATAGGGTTTCCAATGTTGTAAATCTTTACAGGAACAGAATGCACAATGGGTAGAAGATGGCCACATCTCTGGTCATCAGGTAGCATGGACGGTAGGAGAGAGAAAAGGAAGTGCGCCTTTCTTTCCTCTTACCTGTGAGAATCTCTTCTGCCAGGCCACTTTCTGTCACCAAAGCTGCTCACAAAAGTTCAAGATGGTTGTGCTACATCTGGTTGGCCGTTCACCAGTCTCCCTCTCTCGCTGTCCCGCCTCAGCTTCTCCTTTCAGCAAATACTCAATTCACTTCTCTAACTTTGTCTCTGAAGTCCAGAATTCCAAGATTTTCATCTGTGTCTGTTTCATCTGGTTGCTTGTATCTTTGTTGTAGAGGTCTTTGTAGTGAGTCAGCCTAGTCAGTCATCTTACAGTAAGTCCTTGCCGTTCCCCAGGATTTCTTAAACTGTTATTTTCATGATTATGTGTGCTTGAGAATAAATATATGTTCATTTTGCTTCATATTAATTTGGATAGGCCTGCTTTTTAAAAAAATGCCTAATTGGCTACCTAAAACGAGGGGGTGATAAAGGCACAAAGTAACTGACTTACAAGTTTTCAAGAGGGAGTTTAAGAGTGTTTGGGGGAAGATAGTGTCCTCACCGAATAGTTTTCATCGTGTCTAGATGGGTCTGGTGAAAAGAGATGGGGATAAGATTCTTATGATTCAAAGTGAGTAATTGTTATCATGACTAATTGTGACTGTTGCAACTGTAAAGGTAGAAGTTTTGTAACAAAAATGGGGGAGTAGTTAACCTTATAGTCCAGAAACAGAGGACCCTAGGACCATCAAAAGAGAAGAGCACAAGAGTAGTGTGGGACCCTACCCAGAGAAGCACTGAAACCAGAGACAGAGGCAGAGATGAGGACATGGAGAGATAGAGCAGCTGAGGACTCTGGACTCATGGAAAGAGAGGGACTGAGTGCTGGTGGCCAGAAGACAGGCTTGCAGAATGTACCCTTTGGTTGTTTAAATAATTATGTATTCTTGAGTGTTTCTGTGTACAGTTTTCCCCTAAAAAAACAAAACAAAACAGGGAATGGAAGCCAATACTGTTGAATGATGATGCATGGAGGAGATTGTACTCATTGTAATGAAATGATGGTGTAAAGCCGATGTTCTCTCATGTAAACTATCACTTAGCTCACAATAAAAACGTAAAAAAAAACAAAACAAAAAACAAAACCAGATTGCCTATGTATTTTAGTTTTAGATGTGTTTCTTTCTTTTTTTCTTAAATGTTTTATTGTGAATTATGTGATAGTTTACATGGGAGAACATTAGTTTTACATTCATTCTATAGTATATGGTCTCATTGCCATGGTTACA
>NW_006408570.1:4547749-4550575 GCF_000296735.1 Chrysochloris asiatica | reverse complement strand
GCTTCACTCTCCACTCTAGTCCTCTGTGGCTATGTCACTGACTCTGGGTCCAAGAGTCCCCAGGTCTTGCCACACTGCTGGCCAACCAGGTCTCCACCAGGTTTGCAGGAGTTAATTTTCTTTTGAGGCTTATCCTGTTTGGAGTTTGTTTGACTTCTTGAAAAGGTTTCTTTTCATCTCCATAAAATTAGAGAAGTTTTCTTCTAACAACTCTTGAACAATTTTCTATTGTTTTTTTTTTTCTCTTCCTGTTCTGGAATTCCAATCACACGTGTTACTCCTCTTTATAGTGTCCCACATAAATCTTATGTTTTCTTCCAATTTTTAAATTCTTTTTACTGATTGTTCTTCTCAAAGATGAGTATTGGCAGATTTGTGTTTCAGTTCAATATCTTTGCCCTCTCAATGTACTATTTCTGACATCTTAGTATTAATCTTCTGGTTTTCTAATTGCTGTTTTTACATAGTCTCCAATTTTTCATTCATTCTTACAGTGTTTTCCCAAATTCTTCCTTGCTTTAGTAGATTTTTCTCTCAATTAGTTAAAGGCACCTAAATACATAAAAACACCTAAATAGCATAATTTTAAATTCCTTATCAAGTAGTTTTGATCCTATTTCTGGTATTACATTTTCTGAGTCTATACTTTGGTGACTTGTTTGAGGCAGTCTATCTATATTTGATTGATCTAGTGTCATGTTTAATTGATAATTGTTTATTGATGTGTTCTCAGGCACTCACCGTCTGTCTCCTGGTGGAAGTGGTAGACTGGAAGTGTGAATGTATTTTTTTGTTCACTGTGTAGTTTACATGCCTCTAGAATGGGTAGTATGCTCAGCACTGGACCCCAGGAAGAGACGGCCTAGGAGGGTGGTATGCCTGATGCCTGACCCCAGCTAACACTGTGCTAGGTGATGCCACTGGCCATGGTGTTGGTGATGGCAGGACTGGTCACACCCCCAGCTACCAGGAGGGCCTGGGAACAAGGGAGAACTGCATCCCCCTTGATTCAACTCTCCAGTGCATTCTGGGCTCACAGGCCAGCTACTTGCAAAAGTTCAAGATGGCAGTGTCATCCGTACCAGGTGCCAGTGCTCTCTTATGCTGCTACTGTTCATCTCCCTCTTCCAGTCAGCACTCAATGCACCTCTCTGTCCTATCTTATGAAGCTCATGGTTCCAGGATTACCATCTGTATCTATTTTACATGTTCTCCCATGTCTTTGTTGCAAAGGGTCTGCTCAGTACATCTGCCTACTCTACCATCTTGCCTGGATTCCCACTGCTTAACATTTTGATCAAAGATTCTATAGCAGAATTCTGCAGGGAATCCAGAGTTCTTGCAGCCATAGATGCTGGGTGAACCCCTGAAACTATGGCCTTGATGTAATCTTTAAACCAAAAATATCTCCTAAAATCTTCTTAAAACCAAACAATAGTTTAGCTTAACTAGTAAAGTATGTCTGCACTGATCACTGTACTCTTTTAAGATCAAGTTATATGGGATCAAAGTAACAGCAGCAATTAAAGGCTAGATAGGAAATTTAGGAGCAATGAGTTCATGTTAGTGGGGGCAGAACAACTCAGAAAAGGAGGGTGAGAATGATTGTGCAACTCTAAGAATGTCACCAACGGCACAGAATTGTACATTTAGAAGCTGTATTCGTGTATGTTTCACAGAGTATATTCTCAAGAACATCATCAAAAAGAACAGCATATTCCTAAGAACTCAGATCCAGAATGATCAAGACATACTCTAGTGAAAATAAGACTATCAAGATTAAAATATATATTTAGGGGGGGGTGGTGGTGGCAAAGATCAAATTGGTTATAGATCACTTTGGTTGCTTGCAGGATTTTGAACCAATTTGAACCAGATCAGTCATGACCCATGAAGTGAAACTAGAACAGACCAGAATTTAAAAAATTCAGTGACTCAGAATGCTAACCAGAATGGGAAAAAATTACAGATTGAAGCCCTAGAATGGGAGACGCACAAGAGCGTAGTGAGTGTTTCCAGGAGGCTTCTACATGACATTGAATTATTATTAAGATGTGTAGCGTGATATACATTCAAAGAGGTGTGCTTACTGTTTTCATCTCAGTCAGTCAGGAGACTTGGTTGCTATGCAACACGCACACTGCCCTTGTTTTCTAAGTGGAAGATTTTCTAGCAGAGATTTGTCCTGCAGTTTTTCCTATTCTGGGTAGCGTTCACATTCACCCGCAGTTTAACAATTTGGGTTCTTTCTTGTGTTGCCTTCCTTGGCCATGTCAGAACTGGCTGGAGGTTCTGGTTGAGTGGAGAATAAAATGCAAGAAATTAAGTTACAACAGTAGTGTGTTGTTGTTGTTAAGTACTGTGGAGTCGGTTCCGACTCATAGTGACCCTGTGTAAGGTTTCTTAGGCTGCAAATGTTTACAGGAGCAGAAAGCCTCATCTTTCTCCTGCAGAATGGCTGGTAGTTTTGAACTGCTGAACTTGAGGTTGACAGCCCGATTCGTAACCACTATGCTACCAGAGCTCCTACAACAGTAGTGTAAACCACTTTAATTACTGCCCACTGGACTCATAGTGACCTCATGGGACAGAGTAGAACTGTCCCATATGGTGTTTTTTTGTTGTTGTTGTTTTCTTTAATCATCAGTTTTACATTCAATAAATCATACACTTAGTTTCATTACAATGATTATAATCCCCTCCATGTACCATCAGTTAACAGTATTTCTCTCTATCCACTTTGTTGTTGTTGTTGTTATGTGCTGTGGAGTCGGTTCCGACTCATAGCGACCCTACACAGGGTTACCAAGGCTGTAAATCTTTACG
>NW_006408570.1:4470087-4543069 GCF_000296735.1 Chrysochloris asiatica | reverse complement strand
GCTCCTGGAGCAGCTGAGCGTCTTGAATTAGAAAGCAATGGATCTCCTGCTTCTGCTACAAATTCCCCTAACTGTAAGCCTTCCAACCTTCTAAATATTCCTTTTTATGTGGTTCAGAGTTCTGGGACCATCTCCTGAGCCTGCTTGGTCTGGTATTCCTTCCGTGTTGTTGCTGACATAGTTCCTTACTACACTTCCACCCAATCTGCCATCTTGTTTGTTCTCTCCTCATAGGGTTTTATTTTTTAACTTTTTTACAGAAGCAGATGGCCACCTTACTACCAGACCCTGAAAATTCATTTAAAAAATCATCATTGAACACAGCTGTGTGCAGGCATTGCGTTAGTGTTAGGATTTCTTCTGGAAATATGACACAGTAATACCTGCCCTGAGCCTAATCTTCTAAATGGATGCAGATAAGTTAAAATACTACTACATACGATTTGTTGTTAAGTGCCATAGAGTCGGTTCCAACTCATAAGAAACCCTGTATAGGGTTTCCAAGAAGCAGCTGGTGGGTTGGAACTGTCAACCTTGTGACTAGCAGTCCAGTGCTTATCCTATAGCAAATACTTTTGCAAGTTGCATCTTTCTACCTGCCCCCTAAAATGTTTTGATGAATGGAGATGGATATGCTGTTGTTAATTACTGTTGAGTCAGTACGAACTCATAGTAACCTTCTATAGTTTCCGAGTGGCTGGTGGGTTTGAACTGCCAACCTCGTGTTTAGCTGTCCAGTGCTTTTCTTACAGTGCCACACCAGGAGTCCAGGACATGCTGCTATCCCTTCTCAAAAGAGCAAAAGCCATGTTGTTCTTTCATTAAAAAAAAAAAATGTTGGAGCACAGATCCTTCCTTTTCTAAATCTTAACACCAAATTCTAGGGAATCCTACTTATCTGAGGAGCAAAAACCATGAAATGTCTAAAACATTACTGTTCTAAGTAAATGATTTAGGTTTGTAATGTAACTGAATACTTTGCTTCAGACAGTAAAACATTTAACCTACCTGTAATAGAAAAACATTTTTCAAAGACCTTCAGTTTACTCTGTGAAATTCAGAATGGTGCAAAATCCCTACCTAATTCCTAACTTTTCACTATTTGTAATGCAAGTTTGGTGAGAAAGCACTGATCTGGAAGTTACAACTTGTTTGGGCAATTTTCAAAGGCATCTTGAGTTATGGGAAGATTTAAGGGCACTTAGTAGATTTTGCAGAAACTTACCAAAGTTTACCTTTTTCTACTAGCAGTTTCCTGTAAGGAGTTAAAAGTTGTCAACCACTCTGTCTTTTTCAATGTGAAACCCACCTCATGAGCTGCTATCATCAGTACTAGAAGCTTCATCTCTTATGGAAGGTTTGTTGTTAAGTGCTGTTGAGTAGGTTCTGACCCATAGCAACCCTGTAGAGTCCTCAAGGAGCAGTGGGTGAGTTTGAACCACCAACCGTGCGGTTCAAACTGATCTTGGGATCCAGTGCATTATCCTGCAGCGCCACACGGGGAATATGATGCAAGATTTTTATGCCATTAAACTTAATTTTTTAAAATCTGTTGACCTCTTATAAAATTGTCTTATGTGAAAAACTGGAACTGGACCTGAATATAAGGCAGAATTCACAAAATCAAGTGGTCTTTTAACCCTAGTGCTGTCTACAGTTTCCATAAGCACTGCTTGTTCTTTAGGACTCCTGGTGTGGTGCTGTAGGATCGGCATTGGACTTTGAATCACAAGGTGCTCCTTGGAAACCCTACACAGGGTCGGTATGGATCAGAACCAACATGACGGCATGTAACAAGAAGAGTGTTTTTTTTTTTTTTTTTAATTTAAGGTTTTTATTGTGGATTGAGTGAAAGTTTACAGGGCACATCATCAGTTTCACATTCAGTCATTCATATAACTTGTTTCATTACATTGATTATAATCCCCTCCATATACCATCAGTTAAAAGTATTTCTCTTTATCCACTTTAGCTTTTTTTAAAAAAACACACAAACAAAAAACCCCACTCAGGCATATATAATAAATTACATCTCCAAAGGGCACATTCTGCAAGTCTGCCTCCTGGCCACCAGTTCTTAGTCCTTCTCTTCTTAGTTGATGAATCTAGAGTCCTCAGCCGCTCCCACTCTCCATGCCCCCATCTCTGCCTCCATCTCTGGCAAAGAAGCGTGTTTTTTGATAAGCATTTTAAGTGACTAAACAGGACAAGAAACTAATGACAAAAAAAACAAACCCGCATAATATAATCCATTTATCCAGAAAAGGGTTGCTCTTGAATAATTCCTTTGAGACTATAGTTAACGTTTTGAATGTTTCATGTCAGGCAGTCTGTTTTTTATAAAAGCTCTCAATCTTATAATCAATCCTCTAGGTACTATTTACATTTTACAAATAAGGAAATTAGGAGGATACTTTTTTCCTTCTGGTTTCTCTCTAATACGCATTTTTCATTAATCATCTCTAGGTATTAACAACATTCTATTATGGGAGATGAGGAATTTATCTCATTTTTTGTTGACAGAATTCTCATTTATTGGAGATGATCTCAGGGTTTCCACGACGTTATCATCTTAGTACCTTAGGAACATTCCTTGTATTTTTTCCTGACAATACATTGTACTTTTTCATTTTTCTGACTTCCCTCAAATATATCTTACATATTTAAAGCTCTGTCAAATGGGCCACTACACAATCTTCTAGACTCCTGGTGTGGCATTGTGGGTTAATACACTGCACTGCAGTCGGTTTGAACCGAAAAGTCAGGAGTTCAATCTCACCAGCTGGTCCTTGGAAACCCTATAGTTATCACTATGGTTCTGAACCGACTCTATGGCACTTAGCAACATACAATCTTCTACATAGCCTAACCTGTCAGGTAACCTCAGGTCTGTTGTAAAGTGCCGTTGAGTCAATTCCAACTTACAGAGACTCTGTATGGGTTTCCAAGGAGCAGCTCGTGAGTTTGAACTGCTGACCTTGTGGTTCAAACCGACCTTCCTATCCAGTGCTTTATCCCACAATGCAACACCAGGACTCCAGGTCTAGCCTTTAGCAATTGTGGAGTAACTGCTGAAACTGCTTTCTTTTCCTGTGTTGCATCCCATTTCTAGACTCTATGTCTACTTTTTTCTTGATTTTCCTTTTTGATTAAATGGGAGGAAAATCTGAGAACTTGAATGCTTAATCATGCCTTTTATTGCCACCTTTAATGAAATATAACCAGGTATTCATTCCAACTTTTGAAGGCACTACCATTAATCCCTAGCTTCAATATTGTTGAAAACCTATGATCAGTGGTGGCTGGTAGTTATGTGCCATGGAGTCGGTTACTCACAGTAAGCCTGTATAGGGTTATTTCTGAGGCTATAAATCTTTACAGGAGCAGAAAGCCTCATGTTTCTCCTGTGAAGCAGCTGGTAAGACTTGGAACTGCTGACCTTGCAGTTAGCAGCTCAGCTTGTAATTCACTTTTAAGACCAGTATTATGCTTCATAAGGGTGGCACAATTGGTTTGCACTTGACTCCTAATATAAAGGGGTCCTACTGTGGCACTGTAGGATAAGCAGTGGACTACCAACGGCAAGGTCAGTGGTTCAAATCCATCAGTCACTCCTCAGAAGCCCTACATAGGGTCGCTATGAGTTGGAACCAATTTGATGGCATTTAACAACTAACCTGAATGGCTGGAGGTTCAAACCCACTCAGGGGTGCTGTGGCACATAGGCCTGGGGATCTGTAAAGATTACAATAAAAAAACAAAAACCCCTGTGGAGCAGTTCTACTATGTAACACATGGGGCTGCCATGAGTCAAAATCACCTCAACAGTAATGAATTTATTATTTTTATTATAGCCATGTATCACCCATGATACAGTCTATGAAATAGGACATTACGTGATTTGGACGTTGTGCAAACACCGTGTTGTATGTAGTCTGGTCCTGCTTTTTCTTTAAGCATTTTCAACAAGCTTCATGCCTTAGCAGGGATCATCAATGTGCTGAAGGATTTGCTTTTGTGTTTTGTTTCTCAAGCCACATCATCAGCAGTCTCTCCACATCTGATACAGGTTCCTTTTGCATTTTCATTAGCCTTGTAGCCTTCAGTGGAGCTGATCGTTTAATACGTGGGAGAATTTTTTCTTTGGAGAATCTTTTGCTTTTGAAGATCGCAGTGATTGTAGAGTGAGGTACCCCTAAATCATGAGCAACAACATTCACTGATTTTCCACTTTAGCGTTGTTTTGTTTCACTTCCAAACTGGTACATCTTCTTTGCCTCTGGCTGCTGTTACTAGTACTAGTCTTGCTGCATTTGGGAAACATGATGCAATTTACAGTAATATTTTGAAAGAAAGTTAAAGAGCGAGACAACACGACAACACTCAAATCTGAGATAAATGAGATTGAGTCAAACTTTTCAGATAGATGTGCAGCACACATTAAGCCAGTAACACAAGTGTTTATTATGACTATCAAGACAAGTTATACAAGGAGGGCTTCAAAAATTTAATTGAAAAATGAAAAAGAAAATGGAATTTCTCCATGAACTTTTTGAATCCTCCCTGTATACGTGCTGTACCACTTTTATACAGGAGACGTAAGATACACATGCGCAGGGAGCTCTTCCCTTCCTATGTTCCGCTCTTCGATCCAAATCTGTGCTCTTTTATAACCTTACAAGATCACTGATGAACATGTGATCAAATGTTGCCTGAACAAATGTTAACTGTTTTCTTAATTTTTAGAACACAATCTAAAAGTAAGTCTTTTGCTGTACGTAATCTTTTAGCATATTTTTGTCTGGTGTTCTAAAATTCCATGCTGGTAACTCTTAGTATGGGTGTTAAATTTTGTTTTGATAACTCAGTAGCCTTTTTTTAAATCTTAAGATTCGTCATTTCACCAGGTAAAATTTCTTTCGTTTTCCCAAATAAAATATAAGCGTTTTCCATCTCTCGTTTTCGCAATTCTCTCCTAGGAACTCCTAATGGTTGGATATGAAACCTCCTGAGCTGTTCCCCACACTCTTTCCACTTTTAATTTTTGTTCTAGAGCATTTCCTTTTTTTAAAAAAACTCACAGAATTTATTAATATTTTAAGTTCTTGTGATGTTTTACTAGAATCATGCTGTATTTTTTTTTATCTGAGGCTATTATAGGTCTTGGATAGTTTCTACTTCCTGCCAGCTATTTATTATCAAAGATCAACCTTTCTTGATCAAAGTTTATTTGCAAGAATTCTGATTATCTTTGGCTGTCCCTATTTAAAAGTGAAACAGGAGAAACCCAGTTGGAACAGCGTATATAGGCAGGACTTATAGACTGGTGGTGTACTTTATTGTAAGGGTATTGGTTGGCAGATGGGTTTTTTTAGGGTAGGGACCCACATACATAGTTTCTTCTCTTAGGAGTAGTTGAGTTTGTCTAGGAAAGGGACCTCCACCATTCTGCCTGGTAGGTATAAGACTGGCTGATGGTATTCTGGAACTAATTAAAGATAAAGATCTAAGAATCTTATTTATCCAGTATGCAAAATTCTGCTTCATTCTCATTTTTTTGTATAGGCTGTCTCATTTTAGTCTAGTGGCTGACTTAACAGTCTATTTGTCCTTAGTTTAATTATTCTTAGAATTAACATCAGCAATCAACTTTAGACATGTTTGCTATAGGGTAGTTAGTAAATCTTGGCAAAAACACAACCTATGATGCTGGTGCTTTAGCCAAGTGATTGGATAAAATAGAAATGTCTAATAACTGAGTGTGTCATTCAAGACATATTCCTGCTAATACTGTAAGCTTCAAGTTTGGCTGTCTCCGAAGGAATTAAGGTCTTCCAAATGAAGGAAGTAAATCATAGTCAACTGAGAAGTAGTCACATGTATTTACTAAAGCTATTAAATTAAAAAATCATTGTTTTGGAGGTATCTTCTTTCAAGTTCTAAATACCATAGTCAAAAGAATGACTGAAATAAAATGCAACACACCCTAACAAACAAATGAAATTGGTTTTAGAAAAATCTTCACTCTTCATCGACAGGTTTGTATTCGTTTTCGCATTTCCTACAAACACATTTTACTTTTCAAACTTAACTGAAGCCTCAAGAGCCTTTAAAGCAGCTGGTAAAACCTGACTCCCTTTTTAAATGCAATCTAGCTCTCATCAACTACCTTCTCAAAGGGAATAAACACTAGCAAGCATACAAAAAGAAGATGAGCAAACACAGGGACAAAAGAATAAAACTAGAATGTGAATCTCATTTTCAACAGTAAGGTATCAACTGGGAAAATGAGATCCTTGTTTCAGCACTACTTTTATCTGCAAAAAACAATTTCTCTGTAACCCAATGTGAACCATGGTTCCCGGTATAAGATTAAAAAATAAAACAAAAAAACACCTTTTGAGTTAATCATACAGCTAGATCAAAAAGAAAAGACAGAAAACGAAACAAAATAAAAAAACTTCTCACACACAACAATCACTGCAAGAAAATCCCATAGTCTATAGAAAACATAAAGGAACTTTAATATCCAAACAGTCAGGGTAAAGAATACTGGATTAATGACTCATTAACTATGAATCACTTCAGGTTCTTTACAGTACCAGATGTATTTTAAAGTAAATCTGAATGCATATTGTAGAGAATGAAACCATTTTAGAAATTTTAATTTCCTTACCTGATACTAATAACACTAGTATGAGTTTTGATGGAAAATCCTTAAATAACTTGTTTCAACACTAAGAGTTAAATAGAAGTTAGCAATGTTCCTGAAATGTGAATTTGTTCAGTAGTAACCTTTTCATCATGAGTAATGATACTATTGTCTTCTCAAAATGTAGTTAATGTACATTTTAAGATCTGTGCAATATGAAAATATACTGGCTAATAAAAAGTGGTATTATTTGATAGTCCAAATAAAAGAAAACTGAACTTTTGCTTAAATCCTTTATGCCCAATTAATTTACCCTGCAGTCCTTAAGATGTTTAGGAAATAAAAATATTTTTGAATAAGTGAAAATCATGAGGGTCCTAAAATAGAAACATAAGCCAGAGGAATCTAAAAATAGCTTCCTGATATTTTATTTTTTTAGAGTATTTCATTTAAGCTGCTTTTGGTTACACGCCCTGATCTGTAAAAGTTAACAAGGAAATAAAATTTCCAAGTATTTTAAAATTTTACTTATCGTCCATAAAGCAACTTTTAATGTACCAACACTTAAAAATGTACAGTGACTTAATGAAACATCAGCACAACTGCATAGAATTGAGCTCCAGAGAATTATGCACTACAAAGTGGTCTTTTCTGGGCTCTGATTTAGAAGGATACTGGCGTAGAGACCAGTTTAGAGTCATTTGTTCCCACCTGGAAGATACAGGCCAGGAAACTCTAAGACTTCACAGACCTTTTCTGTTCCTACATAAAATTCTGGGAGTTCTCTGAAGGTCTTAAAAGGAAAAAAAACCAAAAAGCAAATATCCAAATATGTACACTGGAGAACCTTCACCCTTTGTGAGTCAAGGAAGGTGGTTTGTGACCTTTGCTGAAAACAAAACAGTCTCCCACAACTCTTCTAAAACGACTGAAATATACTAGAAATGTCAAAACTAGAACAATGCCATCAAAGACTAAGCCTCTTAATGCTCGGAGATACCCCAAAATGATAAAATTGGGAACTCCAGGAAAACTGGTACCAAAGGAATAAAAGTAATGATTGCACTGAGGATTCTCCTCTTTGAAGGCTCTTTAAGGAGGTAGGATTTTAAGTGTTTTTTGTTTGTTTTTTTGGCCTCTGAACATTTAAAAAATGCTTTGCCCGGCTGGTCCTTTAGGCTAGCATTAGAGTTCACAATGAACCCCAAGCCTGACATAAGGATATTCTACAGTTTCACAGCTATCATTTGTACATATTACAATGAAGTCGACTTACTCTTTTTAAGTAAATCTGACTAGAAAATGGCAACTTAATATATTCCTTTACATACAATTTTATGTCTCAAAATTCTTGAAAAACAAGAGCAGATGACTTTGTATTCAAAGACTACCAAAGTATGTATTTGATATTCACATGCAAACAACTTAAAACCTTATAAGTCTCATGTCAACTCTGCATGATACCTTTAAGAAGGAAATGACATACAAAGTTCGCTAACTGTGCAAAATATTAAATTGCTAAAACATTTTACATAATGAAATAATACACATAAATGTAGAAGTTGACACATGAAATTAACATGGGTTCATAAGAACTTATCACATTCCAGAAATTTTCTTTAGTAACAAGTTTTTTTAGATTTCCAGGTACACAGCAAAGTTCATCACAGAAGATAAAAATCCATTTCAACAAATCCAACAGAGAATTCTCGAGGCACCTTCTCATATAAAACACAAATGAATGTAATTATCAATCCATCTGAGAAAAGTTTTCAATTTAAGTGAACATCATTTTTTTCCATTTAAGTCTTATTTTACAGAACTTTAATAAGGCAAGACAAATTTGTGAAAAAATGGTTGATACAAAAATGATGTAAACTAATAATTTATATTTAAAAACCCCAAAGGGATAAAAGTAGAGATGGGACAACTCAAACAATGCCTTTTTTTTTTTTTTTTTAAACCTAAAACAGAATTGTGCACAAGCTGAAGGTAATAAAGAACTTCTAGACTCTGCACAGTTTTGGTTTGTCTTTTTTTTTTTTTTACATCTTTATATTACATGTTTTAAATCATATCAGGAATGCAAACTAGAACTGCACACTACTTTAGTGGAAAAAAGTACAACATTGTGCAATTTCCTGCCTCAATTTAAAAAAGTGGCAGCAATCCCTGCATTTTTATTTGAAACAAGGATCTGAGAAACTTTAAACTTTATCAAAAAAGGTAATGAAGGCAAAAATTGGCAGACATCCAGCATCTTGTTTTTTTTTAAACAATGTGGATGATAAGTAATTTCATGATTAAAAAAATGAATCTTTTAAATAAATACATTGTATCTGACATTTGCACTGACTGATTTGATAAATCTTTTAAGTAAACAAAGGCTTTACTACACTCCCTGTAGCCTCAAGCCACTGGCTTTAGATTCTGGAGTCCTTTCTCATTGGGTTTCATACCCTGCCACTCGATACCCCGCCGGCTGGTTAGGCAACATGCTGCCATTCTGCCCTTGAGGTGGCTGCACGCCGTAATTTGGACCCATCCATGGTGCGGAAGACTGTGTCTGACTGGTAGAGAATGTGAAAGAAACAGAGGGAAGAGGAAATACACTGATTAAAATAAAATGCAATGCCAGAAACAAGTAACAGACTTATGGGAAATGAGAAATATACTTTTTCTTAAACCTAATCATAAGAACAATTATTATATCAGAGAAAGAAAAGGCAAAGGTTTTTTCCCTTAAATCTAAGCATCTCCATATGTTCAATTCTCAGGAATTACAGCTAATAATCCTCTTAACCTTTTTTTTTAAAACATTGATCCCCTTTAAATAAATCCCATCTCAGAAAGGAAAATGCCCATTTGGATTGGACATAAGTTGTTATAAGGGCTAGTATTTATATTGGGAGCGAAGTGGCTCCATAGGATAAGCACTGGACTGTGAACCACAGGTCAGCTGTTTGAGCCCACCAGCCACTCCATAGGAGAAAGATGAGGCCACAAAAACCCTACACAGGGTCACTTGAGTCCGAACCAAATCTTTGGCACTGAACAGCAACAACAGTAACAAGCATTTATGTTACCCAAGAAGAAATTGAAACAATTGCTAGCATATGTAAGCTCACAAATTTTTCAATATTAAAATTAAAAATTCTTTTATAATAGTGAAGTATTATTATTTCTAGTTCAGAAATTTAAGTAAAATTGCTTCATCAGGGTATATAAAGAAGCTTGTCATAAAACAATATATTAGCAACTGCTTTTGCACAGAAAAAGCATGTTGAACAAAACTGGTATCAAAATAATTATACCTAAGAGCTGCTTATTAAATGTCATGTAAAAAGCTTGACTACGTTAAGTTCTTCATTTTCTTACTAAAAATTTGGTTGATACATTATCAGTCACCACCAATATTTTTTATGGAGTTGATTTTACCTCGAGGCAACATATTTCCAAGTAAAATTTAATAGCGAGAAATATTTAAAATTGTAAATTAAAAACCATTCTAAACGTAAATTTTTTTAAAGGCTAAAAATTATGCTTTAAGACAGAGGGCCCCATTACCTACTAATTACTTAAAAATTGTGTTCTAAATTCATAACATATTCTAAGGTTAATAAAGGAAAAGAGCAAATATGCTTACTTAAATCCCTGCTGGTTCCATGCCTGACCATACATTCCATATGCAGGTACCTGCCAACCATTAGGCATGTATTGGCCAATTTGTTGAGCATTTCCATACCACTGGCCCCACTGGCCATAAGCTTGTGGATATCCAATTTGATTCTGCTTTTAAATAAAAATGTCACAGATAATTTAATGTAATTTGAAGTTATCTATACAGAAGTAATCCATATATATTTAATCACAATATAGCCATCATTATAATGAAAATGACATTTTAAACAAGTTTAGTGACTTCTTAAAAAAGTTAAGGTTGCACTGTCATAATTTTACCTGATGTCCTGAATGTGTACCCTTTGTAAGGCAGCAGATAGTGTCTTAGTGGTAATATTGCACACAGTATAAAGTTTAAATGTTTATAAACTATCCACATAACCGTTTCCTTTAGATGGGAAGGTACAAATATTATTCTTATATTCAATTTGGAGTCCTGGTGTAGCACTGTGGTATAATGCACTAGAACATAAAATTAGTTCGATCCTCAAGCTTGGAGGTTCAAACTCACCAGATACGCCTCAGAAACCCTATACAGGATTACTATGAGTTAAAACTCACTCCCCGGCACTTAACAACATACTCAATTTATTTATGTGAAAAACTGAATTTAGGATTTTCTTACTCCCATCTCTGTGTGCTCCATTTACAACTTGCTCATAGAAAATTTTGTGGGGACAGGTTTGAACCACTAAAGCTGCCTGGACAAACAAGAGTAGCAAAATCTAAAAGAATATGCTAAAGCTCTGAATATGGTTTTAGGAACATTGTTTTAGTTGAGACAAGCATGTTTGTTCAAAGTTCTCCAAATAGCATGTGAATTGAAGAAAGAGTTTACACCCTGTTAGGTTTGTCGGAGCATTTTAAAATCCACTGTGTGAGCCTCAGTTAAATGAGGCAGTCACATTCACCATGCCACCACTGCAATCCATGAACCACTACTCCCACTCTGGAACCATAATACTATCATTTTAGTTAAACTCAATAAACTTATTATTAAGGATTACAATTTAAAAAAATAATAACCCTTATTACTAGACCAACAACCAAATCCCCAAACCAAAAAGCCTCTCACCTGCTGCACGGGATTTATCATATCAAGAGTCTCTTTGCCCCAGTAGCATTTTACAACATGCCCTTCAATAGTGGTGCCATTAACAGAAACAATCGCATGTGCTGCACTTTCATGGGAATTGAACCTATTAAAAACAACATGAAGAATTACAGATACAAATTCCTTTAAATACTTATGAATAAAACCTACTTTAAAAATCAAACTGAATTTGAAATGAAAACAGGCAGCTTACATAAAAGAATATAGCAGGCTGGCATATTTTCTTTGTTTCTCCCCTCAACCCCTAGATCTACTGTGGAGAAACTTTATTTTAATAAAGGATGAAGTTTTCTGACCTTGTGTTCAGAGAGAGCAAAAAATAAGCAAAACAAGAAATCCCAACAAATACTAAATACTAGAGAAATTTCTACTTCTTTAATCAAGGTAAATGTTTAAGAAAATCACTAGGTTAAATATAAAAAAATTATATGTGTGTGGGGGGGAGGGAGGGGTTAAAAGCAAATAAAAAATATCCCTACCGAACAAATGAATATCCTTTATCTGGAAAGACCCGAATTTCCATTATTTGTCCAAATGGTGAAAAAGTCTGACGCATTAATTGTTCTGTTAGATAAAAAACAAACACAAATTAAACAAACAAACAAATACACTAGGCTATATAAAATTCCTACAAACATTAAGCTTCTGGGTTTAAAAATTAAATTGAGATGCCAGAAAGGTAAAGATCCCATACCTGTTAGCCCAGAAGTAACACCTCCACAATATACAGTACAGTTGCTCGGACTAGACTGATTGACCACCTCATCATATGACAGTTGTTTGGTGTTCGCTGGAAAGGTAAAAGCAGCAGTAACGACACTGTTACAATGTTAGTATTTACCTTGAGCAGACTGCTTATATAATATATATCACATTTAAGTTTAACATTAAATCTCCCACAAAGAATGTGTAAAAAATTATCCAGATTCTCTATTTTTAATAGGAGACTTGACACAGAGATAATATCATTTGCTATAATTACAAAAATGAAAACTAAGTACATTTTTGAATAGTAGTCTTGATTTGCTTCTCATCTATTTCTGCAATAAGTCTCCGGGAACAGCTCTAACATTTAAAATCTAGTGTATTTTTCTCCAAAACTCCACATTTCCTTTTCTTCTCCAATACACCTACACTCATATGTACTCTTTGGAGCTGGAGGCTTTCGGGTTGCCCAGTTAGTTCTGATTTGTCTTCCACCAAGCCACTGGCCACCCATCTGTTGAATGGCGTTTTCAGCATCCTGTTGTGCACATTAGAAACAACAAAGGAACATTATTAGATATTACAAAACTTTTAGCAATACAGAAAATTAAAGGTTGCACTTCAAAAATATTCTTTGAAAGAAAATGTTTTAAGAAATAAATAATATACGACAGATTTCCTAAAGTGCAAAGGTGTATTTAAATTTTACATGGATATCAGATTCTGAGAATGTTAATAATCTGAGAAAGCTTGGAGAGCCCCAAAGTCCTAATGAAGTAGTTATCATGAAGTTCATGTAGCTACTCAGTTTCAAATAACAGTATTCGGTATCTCATTCAAAGTAAGTTCTAAACAATAACTATGTTCTAGGCACCAGATTATATAGTAGAGTTGCACTGGTGAACAAAGCAGACATGGCTTTCTGATGCCACGGGGCTTATATTCTTTTGGGGGACAAATAAAGTAACCGTAAATTATGGTAAATGCCACAGCAGAAACAAAAGGCTGAAGCAGAGAATACAGGCATGGGAATCTGTTATTCAGCATGACTGACACTTAAGCTGAGTTTGTGAAGTGTAGACACAGACATGTCAAAACAACGAAGAAGAAAGTCTAAGTAGAGGAAAAAGCACTGCAAAAGTGCTAAGACAAGAAAGTTTGGTATGAATGAAAAAGCCCATGAAAGATTACGTTCAGTGGAATCAAGTTAACAAAAGGAAGGGAATATCAGAGTAAGAATGTCAAGAACTATGTTTAAACAAAGTTTTTTTGGTTTTTTTTCATTTTCAAAAGATCATTCTTTAAGCTAGTAGAATGGTTTAGGAAGACAAGTAGTAAAAGGGTAAAGACAGCTCATGAAATATGAAATTAGCGCAATACTTTAGAGCAAAATGTTGATGGCCAGTACTACTGCAGTTGACAAGCAAAGATGTCAGCTTGAGGACTAAGGTGTGCCTAACCCAAGCCATGATATTTTCAATAACCTCATATGGATGCTAAAGCTGGACAGTGAATAAGGAAGATCGTAGAAGAATTGATGTCTTTGAATTGTGGTGTTGGAGAATACTTAAAGTGCCATGGGTGCCAAAAGAACCAATAGATCTGTTTTGGAAAGTGCAGCCAGAATGCTCCTTAGAGGCCAAGATGGCTAAACTTCATCTCTCATACTTTGGGTATATTGTCAGGAGGGAACAGTCGCTAGAGAAGGATATCATGCTTGGTAAGATGGAGGTTCGGCGAAAAAGAGGAAGACCCCCAACGAGATGGATTGGTCAGGTGGCAGCATTAATGGACTCAAGTGTGGCAGTGGTAGTGAGGTTGGCCCAGGACCAGACATTGTTTCGTTCTGCTGTGCATGGAGTCGCTATGAGTCGGTTCTGACTCGATGGCACCTGACAACTACAGGAGCTGTGGATGCCATCTAAACCAAGTCAATTTGGAGGACAGTGCTGTCATTTACTGAAATGGGGAGAAAGACTGGGAGAGAGGAAGGGAACAGGTTTGGGGAAGAAACAAAGTACTCCATCTAAAACATGTATGGACTGAACTGTCTGCGCCTCCCCTCAAAAAAATATGCACTGTAAATCATAACCCCTGTATTATCTGTGGGAGTCTGGTGTGGTACTGTAAAATAAGCACTAGGTTGCTAACCACAAGATCAATGGTTCACCCATATTACTCAGTCAAGAGGAACTGGGGAAGGATTCTCTCGAGACAGGGGAATAAAAGTCTTTGCGAGCTGGCAAAAAAAAAAGAATATCAGTGGTTCAAACCCACAAGCTACTCCTCAGAAACCCTACACAAGGTCACCATGAGCCACCACTTAACAACAACAATGTTGTCCTGTGGTGATGCTATAGGATAAGCAGTGGATTGCTAACCACAAGGATGGTAATTCAAACCATCAGCTACTCCATGGAAACTTTATACACGGTTGCTATGAATCCAAAGGATTCATGGACACTTAACATATACCTATGGATTAAGTTACTTCACTTGAAAATGCTATCCCATTTTTAAGTTAATGAGACTATATTAGGGTAAGGTGTCTCTAAAGTCTTTTGAAATATTAATGAGCATATTAAGCTTAGAAACAAGGAACCATGAATGAGGAAAAAGACAGAAAACAAATTTCTGCTCATTAAAGCCACCTACTTGTGGTGTATCTGCTATCACGCCACTAGAGAACCAAGACAACAGGCTAAGTTTAAGATGTCTGTGAGCCGTCTTTTAATAAGTGTGGAGCAAGCACAGAGAAGTAGCTTGGATTGGAGATCGAGAATTCAGAGTCAAGAATAAAGACTGGTGCTGGTGGTTGTGTGCCGTCAAGTTGGTTCCAACTCATAGCAACCCTGTATAGGGTGGGTTTTGGAGGCTGTATATCTTTACGGGAGCAGAAAACCTCATCTTTCTTTCACAGAATGGCTGGTATTCGAACTAGTGACCTTGTGGTTAGTAGCCCAGCTCATAATCCACTATGCTACCAGGTCTCCTAAGAAGTAAGACTAGAGAGCGAGAAAAGAAGTCTAGGATAGAGCCCTGAAAAACACCAAAATTTGCAAACTGGGTAAAGGAAATATTTGCTGCTAGTTAAAATGACTAAGAAATCGCCTATAAGGGATGCAGAAACCCACAAAAGTAAACAAGAAGCCAAGAAGGCAGAGATCAGTAAGAGCGAGCTCACTGGTGACCTTGAGAAGAACTGTTGAATCTTCACTCAGTGACCCACGAGTGACAGTAGACTGCTCTATCATTTTCTTGGCTTTAATCTTTACAGAAGTAGATCCACAGAGGTGCTGGATGAGTGCAAACTGCTAACCTTTAGGTTAGCAGCTGACTGCAAACTGCTTGTGCCACCAGACTCATTTTGAAAATAGGGTTGGTATTTCTAAAAGTGACAGCAAGAACCAGATTAGAGTAGATTCAAAAGTAAATGGATGAAAAACAGTAAATGGGGATACAGCTTTGATTTGCCATATGCCAAATGTGGGCTTGGGTTTAACTTACCCTAAGGAATGCAGATAAATTAAACACTAAAAGTTTTTCTTGAAAGACATAAATAGGAAATATACATTCATAAAACAAACTTTACTATGTAATAGTGAACTCCATGAGATGCTTAACTACTGTTAGTTGCATCGTATCCCCCCAAAAGATATAAAGAAACCCTAGCTCTCCAGTGACCTTATTTAGAAAGAGTCTTTACAGTTATAATTAAAGTCATACTGAATTAGGTGGGCCCTAAATCCCGTGACTGGACCTTATCGAGAAACTCCTAAAGAGGAGAGATGGTCACATAAACTGGGAAGTAGACATCAGTGATGCAGCTACAAACCTAAAGAATGTCAAGATTGCTGACAACCAGAAGTGGGAAAAGGCTAGAAAAGATTCTTCCTTAGATCTGTCAGAAGCATGGTGCTGCATATACCTAATTTTGGACTTCCAGCCTCCAGAGCTGAGAAAATGAATTTCTGTTGTACTAAGCTACCCAGTTTGTGGTAATTTGTTACAGCTGCCCTAGGAAACAAACACAACTACTCACTCACAAAAACTTTTTCTGGGTGTGTGAGGGTGGTGGTGGTTGTGAATACACAATAAAGTGGAAGTCTATGTAAACAATACTCTAGAGAAATCTAATTCTGAACTATAAGAGAGAAATGGGGATATAGCCAGGAAAGAAATGTGGGATTAAGTGTGGTTTTAATTAAGAGATAGGAGAAAGAAACTAGAACATGTTTTGATGGTTGCTGGGAATGATCCAGTAGGGAGAGAGACACATGGTATAGCAAGAATAAACACAACACATATGACCTGAGTAATGTATAGGAACTATTCAGAACATGTAAATCTATTACATAAATAGATTAGTAGCTGCCCAGGGACTAGTGCAAGAGGGGGGAAAAGGTAGTGTGACAGTCAATGAGTTGGGGGGTTCTTTTTGGGGTAATGAAAATGTTCTAAAATTGATTATGGTGATGGCTGCACAACACTGTGAATATACTAAAAGCTACTGAACTGAACACTTCAATTAAGTTAATTTTATGGTGTGTGAATTATATCTCAATAAAGCTGTTACTTAAAAAACATAATTAAGCACAGGATCAAAGTATAAGGACACTGCCATCATAAGACATTTGTCAAGGAGGAAGTTTCCTCCACTGAAATAGGAGAAAGAAAGGGAAGATACATTTTATGTAGATTTGGTGGTTGTAGGACTGCTTCTACTTTCTTAACAAAGCAAGAAATAAATTTTGCCAACTCAGGATAATAAAGGAAGTAGGGATACTTGAGATAGAAGTAGGAAATAGATCTCGGGAATTCAAACTTACTAGAGAAGTAGGTTTAGGTTGACAAGGACAGTATAGTGTACTCTTTTCAAGTATGTACCCATGACTGAAACCAGTTGATTAAGTTGTTATGATTCTTCTAGATGCTTCAATATTGGGGATCTGGGTACTAGCATAACAACACAGGAGAGCGCCAGGCAGTGGAGGGCTACTGCAATCAGGGCCACGACACTGCATTAACACCAGAGGGTGCCAATCACTTAGCACCAAGTTTACAGAAGTTGATTCGTAGACTTAGGAAAATTACTTACCCGAAGTTACATCTATCATGAGAGTTGTCAGTATTCAATCTATCTCTGATTGATTCCAGAGACTATACACTGACATCTCTGCCACTTGATTCTGTTACTGGTGCTGCTGTTAGGTACCGTCAAGTTGATTCTGACACATAGCGACCCGAGTCAGAATGAAACACTGCCAGGTCCAGCGCCATCCTCACAACTGCTGTTACGTTTGAGCCTATTGTTGCTGCTACTATGTCAATCCTGTTGTTGCGGGTCGTCCTCTTTTTCTCAGACCCTCCGCTTTACCAAGGACGATGTCCTTTTCCAATGACTGAACCCTCCTAATAACATGTTTGAAGTATGAGAAATGGAAGTCTCATCTCCTGGCTTCTAAAACGCATTTTGGACTCTACTTCCATTAAATATCCATCTAATAGCGTTTGTTTGCTTTTTATATAGCAGGAGGCTATATTCCAGGTTTTCAAACAGGAAAAAATAGGTTTGTAGCCCACTCAAAAACCCTAACCTATTAATAAACACAAGTCTCCAAGTAGCACTCAAATACTCTGAAAACCTATATATCAATGTTTATAAGGAACTCACATTACTTGTGGCCATCAATCCATATACAAGGTCTTTTTCTACCTTTCCAAAATATAATGCTGTGACTGAATAATGCAGTAAAGCTTTCCAAATCTGCTCTACTTTAGCTTTTATTTACTCTCACAGAAAAAAAACACTGCATGGTATATAGGACAGTACATTGGTCAGTTTACATCCTTTCATTTCTCAATGAAAAAAACAAAACAAAACCTGATTCTGACTTACAGTGCCCCCAATACAAAGTTTTTGAGGCTGTAAATCTTTACAGGAGCAGATAGCTGCATCTTTCTCTCAAAGAGAAAGTGGGTTTGACTTTGCAGTTTATCAGCCCAGTGCTTATCCTTACAGCACCATCATGCTTTATCATTTCCAACTTTTCTTCTAATGCACAGATTTTTTTCCAACCTCTTTAGACTTGCCTAGCTTCTTCACAGGCTTTCTACTTTCATAGAAGGTATTTTTACTTTATATACAGAAAGTGATACTGTTATTACACATTTAAACAAGATGCAATCTTACTGTGATAAAAGAAGACTACAATCAATCTCTAGCCTGAACTTGTAAGCCATGTAAACATTTTATAGAGCCCATTTTTATTTGGATAATAAATCTTGTGCAAAAATGGTTACAAGCTGTTGTAGCAAAGCTCTGAATAAGTAAATGTTTTACACTGAGGGATACTGGACATTAGTTCCAATGCACAGACACAGGAACTAGAAAAGAAAAAACATGAGTTTGATACCATCTGGCACAGCTGCGAACACACGTATTTCACAGAAACTACAAAAGGAAACACTGTGTCCCAGCATATTACAACTGATCTTGATCAATTTGACCTGGAGTCATCAAGAAACAATATAAACTTGGCTATACTACTATTATTAAAATAAGAAATGTCTTCCTAACATACATTTCATATTATCAAAAACATTTATCAGTTCATTTCAAGGCAAAAAGTAGAGTGCTTTTAAACTTAATATTCACAACCACTAATTCTAACATGAGAAATCCTGATGTGACATTGTAAGATAAGCACTGGAATGCAAGGTCGATTTGAACCACACTGTTGGCAGTTCGGACTCACCAGCAGCTCCTTGAAAACCATATACAGAGTCGCTATGAGTCGCACTGACTCAACGGCTCTTCACAACAATTCTAACATAAGCAGCCCTGGTGGCACAAAAAGGTTAGCATTCATCTACTAACCAAAAGGTCTGTGGTTCAAATCCCATAAAAAGATTTTATTATTAAATGCCATCTAGTCAGTTCTGACGCACAGCGACCCTGAAAAGTGTAAGGAGCAGCTAGTAGGTTTGAACCACCAACCTTGTGGTTAACAGTTCAGTTCTTAACCTATGAGCACAACACCAGGACTCCCTCATAAAGATTACAGTTTGAGAAGCCCTATGGATCAATTCTATGTCATATAGGGTCGGTATGAGTTGGTATTGACTTGATGGCATACAACATAAAGGTAACACAAGAAAATCCAAGGTGACTGAAATATCAGTGTACACTCCAGACTTAACATCTGTGAACTCTCCCACCATGCATCCCTGCATTTCTGAAACTGTGGTATCTCTGTGATTGTCTTAAACCTTCAGTCATCTAACTGAAAGAGTTAACGTTTTGATTGACTTGAGAATACATTTATAAAGTTCAAACAACAAAGAGTACAACATAGTTATAGACACTTGCCTCTCTGCCACCCATGTCTAGCTCTTATCATTCCCTTTCCCTCACCTTCCTCAAGAAGACCCTCTTGGACAACCACTATTCCAGAAAAGAAAAGAAACTCATGCATCAGAAGAGGTGACTAATAAGCATACCAAAAGAATATGGCTGAACAAATACCAGAATCTGATCAGATAAAACAGTTTAAGGAATTTCTTGGAACCTACAATAAACTTACAGAAACCTGCTTTTTGGACTGTGTTAAAGACTTCACAACAAGAGAAGTAAAACCAGAAGGGACCACCTGTTCAGAGCACTGCTTACAGAAATATTTAAAAATGACACAAAGAATATCCATGAGATTTCAGGAACATCATATTCAGCAGAATGAAGCTCTGGCAGCCAAAGCAGGACTCCTTGGCCAGCCACGATAGACACGTCCTGATGGCTGGACTTATGTTGCAATATTGCTAACAGTTATTGCACTGGAAATGAGGATTCATATGACAGAATCTCATAAAAGCAAAAGTCACCAAGCTAAACTATCTGACAAATGGAAACTACTGGAGAAAAAAAATTGCTGTGTACCAGGAATAATCAAATAGAAGGTCTTGTTCAATGAAAATAATAAGATTCAACGCTTGTTGGGGCCTTAAGATTCAGCAGTTTGGTCACTTGATTAGAAAAATAAACCATTGTTTCTTCAATTGTGACTATTAATTTTAAAGCAAAATATGTATCCAATCATGTATGAGATAGAAAATAATTTTTATTACTAAACGTAAAATAAATGGAAAAAAGAAAAAAAAGAAGACCCTGTCATAAGTTTCTTGCTTATCCCTGCAAGGGAAAACGGACTACACACACACAGACACACATGCATGCATGTCTGCCATGCAAATATGGGCCTTTCCTTTTCATGCATTAGCCTTCCACTAAACAATATACTTTGATCTTTTAAAAACACAAATAACTACAGTGTTATATTACATGGAGGATATTCTAATATTCCAAAGATTTTATCCAAGTGTCACACTGAATATTTGCTGTTTCCTTCTTTATACATCCTACATTATCTTCATTTGACAAGCCACACTATCCTCTGTAAAAACCAGACATTTCAAGTCCCTGCAAATTAATGTTCAGTAAACATTTGGTGAGTGAAGGAAAAAAAGAAGCATTTTTAAGTGCATTAACCTATTTTTTTACAAGGTTCTCACGTCTTGAAACATAGTCTGTTTACCACTTTTATATTACCATAATATCAAATAGGAAGTCAATGTATTAAACCCACATTGTTGTTATGTGTCATCGAATTGGTTTCGACTCACAGCAACACTGTACAGAGTTTTTGAGGAGTGACTAGTGGGCTTGAACCACAAACCTTGAGGTTAGTAGTCTAGCACTTATCCTACAGCGCCACACCAGGACTTTGGCCGATAATTTTGACATCTTTACTACTTATATTCTAAAAACACTTTACCAGCACATTGCATGCATCAAGTACTACATAAATGCTGAATAAAGTATCAAATGAAAGAGGGTACTAATGATCAGTGAAATGAACACATAGCAGACAGAAGAAAAATTAAAACAAATTGAACATTTTCACTCCACTCTTAAAGCACTACACATTCACTTTTTATTGAGCTTACCCATTTGTTGAAAAAGGAGACAAAGCCATATCCCTTAGACTTTCCTGTTGCCATGTCTTTAACCACTCGGGCATCTCTGAAATCAGAAACAATCAGAAATTTAGAATTGCAAACTGTTCTTCTATATAAAGTGAGAATTTCACATACAACTCACTTTCATGTTTCACCTTCATTAAAGTGAACCTTTAATGTAAATTCACTGTTTATTCTATAAAACTTATTATGTATTAGCAAATGAGGCTTAATTTTGTAAACATGCAAATCAGTAACTTCTTAAATATATATGTATATATTGTACAGAAATTTCCTCCCAAATCAAAAATTTTTAAAAACTTAAATATTAAGCATGGTGAAAGCAGCTGCTCACATGAATTATTTAACCACTTACAAGGTATAGTAGATGAATGGCTTTCTTTAACCATGCAATTTTACATTTGCTATTTGATACTATATTCTCCCTAATCAACAAAAAATTAAAATAGAAAACTGGAAACAAAAAAGAATGAAAAAGGTATACTTCCCTAAATTAGTTATTTAATTTTCTCAGATTAATTCATACCCCCCTTTTGGACTATGGGTAAACTGAATAACTTTTGAAAACCTTACATTTTCAGAAATGTTAAATCATTGAAGGAAAATATAGACACACACCTTAGCTTTAAACTTTACAACAAAAGATTTTATACTGAATTTTATAATAGCAATCATAAGATTGATTGGAAACTACAAGACATAAAAGCAAATTTTTAAAAAAGTCAGAAAGTAAAAAAGCACGCCAACATTTATCCACTGTGAACCGTAGCTTGTAGTTAGCCAGGGCAATTCTGTCCATTCTTCAGAGACACTCTGCAAAATAACCAGAGCCCTATTATTTGAGATTGAGTAAAAACCCAGCCATGATAGCTAAAACTCCATACCTCAAAAAATTGGACTCAAATTGTGCTTCACAGGCAATCTGCTTTTAAGTTAGCCAGGTATGTCACAATGCTTGTTCTTTCAGGACACATGAACAAAACAGGCACTTTCACAACAAAAACCCAAGTCAGAAAACCATGCAAAGTAATTTTTATATTAAAGTATACATAACGATTATTTTAGATTAAGAGTGATTTGTTAAGTGTTTAGGGTCAGAGATGGTGGTAAGAAGGGATAAGGAATGCAAGTCACTTCTTATTAAATTATCTATACAATACACACATGCATTTAACTGTATAGTTGATTCACTTCTATACCAAAATTTGCCATACAATCCTAAACTCAAGGAACAGGAAGAGTTGCAATTGTATTAATTATGAAAATATAATAATTTTGATACAAAATATTTTAATAGGCCACCACTACGCATGCTACAGAGAATATCTGAGAACCCTACAAGATAGCATTATCAGTTTACCTCCTTCAACCAAAATAAATAAATAAATAAAATTAAATAAACCAGGAAATTGTCCTACCAACTGCCAGAATGGATTTTTTTAATTTAGTAAAGGTAGCCCCTTGTATAGCCTTAGCTCATTCTATTTAACCTCAACTGAAAATTATTAAACTTAAAGAAAGACCTTTTCTTTCCAGAGACAGAAAAAAATACTATGCATATCAACTATTATAGAGGGCCATAAGACAATCTATAGACTATAAAAATATATCAAATTTCATTAAAGAAAAGTATATATATATATAAATATATATATACACACACCAAATTTATCAAAAATATTGACTCACGATTAAAAGTATTAAAATTATTAAAATTTGAATGTAATTTACCTTAAACTCACCAATTTGTTAAACAGTTTTAACTAATCCTAAACTAAAACTCCTACGATTTTTCAGAAACTGCTTCAATCAATAATGAAAGCATTTGAGAAAATAGCTACTTAATCTACTAACAAAGTTAGAAAAGTTTTGTCTGCTTTAAGTTTAATTTCAGGAAATGTTAGCCTTGAAATATAATCAACTCTTACTCATTTCTCTTGGAAAGGATTCTCTGAGGAAGAAGCAATGAAAGATCTGGATCAGGGTTTAAACTTCTATGACTGCTATGCATTCATATGAAATTTACAGGGATTTCCCACACCAAAATGAAAATATACTGCAAAATTTTGCAGACAGATTTATAGAGCCCTTGAGGGACCAAAGGTTTAAGACTATCTAGTGTAGACATTTGAAAGCAAGCTAAATATCAAAACATAGAGCAGATTATGAGGAACAATGAGAAATAAAAAACCTTCCAAAAATGTCACCTAATAGAATATTCCATTTATAAACCCTACTTTTGTGAATATCTTCAAAGTTGGTCCCTTATTTACAGCCATTCCTTAGTCAATATGTTCTGCCATTTTACCAATGAACTCTTCATAAGAAAGCCCCCAAAATTCATCATTAAAGCTACTGATGATTACTTTCCAGATTCCTCACCTTCTCCTCTCTGGTGATCTATTCATCACACCAAACTACACCTAATATTTCCTTTTTACTATACTTCTAGTCTGAACAAAAATAATGCAACCAGAAATTCTAAAAAAAAAAATCATTTCTAAATTTAAAACAAAACAAAACAAAAAAAAACCCGCTTTTATTCTAAGAAAAGTATTGTAATAATCTTGTTATTCTTATTCTAATATGGCATTTTTGCAAAATAATTAAGTTCTTCTATGATAAAGCTACTTTAATGAGCTATTTACAGAAGGCCTAAAATAAAATGTCTGATTAAAAACAGATGCAAAGAAGACTGTGCTTCACAAAACACTGAGGCACTACTGTTGTTAACAGTTAAAAAAAGGAGGATCGAAGCAATCTAAGAAATGTCATTTATTAATTGCTTTCAAGGTTAAATTGTTAAGGTTTCTTTTTAAAAAAATAACAACAACAACAAAATGCATGGTATCACAGAAGTGCCCTAAGTTCTAAATTCCTTAAGTCACAGTACACGTTTACTAGATCATGACCGAGCCAGCATATCATCTATAGAAGAAACTCTAATATGTACAATGACAAATTTGATTCTTTGAAGCTAATGCTAATTGAAAAGGATTTTAAAATAATTAAAGACCAAGATTTATTCATCAACAGGAAAATAATCTTTTGTTGCTATCTAACTGAATAGTCTCTAAACAATGGAATACATTATATTCAATCGTTAAAAGTAGTGCTCAAAATTCACAATAAACTTATTTTCATATTACTTCTACATAAGATTGTTTCTAGCTAAAAGCATTTTAAATTTATCTTCAGTTACTTACGATATTCTTCCAAATGGCGCAAAAGCAGCTTTTATATCTTCAGTTGTAATTTCTGGACTGAGATCACCAACAAAAACATGGAAATGATCTTATAAAGGGAAGGAAGGGGAAGTGAAAAGAAAAACAGAACTTTAGAATTTAAAAAATACTAAAGTCAATAAAGTATTCTTAAAATAATTTGTGGATTATTGTATAAGTAAAACACTATTCTGTATCTATACAAATCCTCTCTATTTTAAACATAATGAATCAAGGCGACAATTCATAAAAATTCTCCTAAAAAGACTGGTATACCTAACTTGAAACTGACAGTTATATTTGACAACCAATTACTATACTAGTCTAAGAATATAAACTAATATATAGCAATTCTAAGTACTGCAAAAAAAATTTAATAACTTAGTTACCATTTTAATAGTAATTATTTACTTTTATTCAGTTTACCACTATGGTAAGCCATTAACAAATTAAAATAAAATAGTGGTATTGTGAATTATGTTGACTAGATTGGCCTTAGTTAAGACAATTTACTGAAGTTAGCTACACGATACACTTGGTTTAACCATATTTTGTGAAGAACAATCAAAGAAATACCTTGCATTGCAACAGTTTGATGTTAAAGTATTTGACAGTTTTCTCAAAAGCCAACAGTTTTGGTTGCCCAGACATTACACCATTCAGTTTATGTGAATCCATGTGCAAGTGAACTAAGACTGAAGGCAACAGAATGAAAACAGTAATCCCTTCACTTTGATTATATCAGAGTCATTAAAAAAGCAACGGAGAGAAATACGATCCCATATCTGAAGTTTTTTTTAAAAAAGACAATTCTTGAAAAAAAAACCCAAAACATTTAAAAGTAGTTGGACCAACACTTCAAAAAGGACATATATGTATATATAAATTTTGATAAAGTATATTTGGTAAGAAAAATTACCCCTATTTGGCAGGCCTTAAGCAACATATTGGTTGCCATTTGGGAAACACAGTTTCAGGAGCAACTCAAGCATTCTGAAGATCTGGGTATGAAGCACAGATCGTGACTTCAAGGAAGCAGGGTATCTTGCCCTTTAGTTGATGAAAGTATTTCTAAGACATCAGCTGCTATCAAGGGGGTCAGAGAGCTTGAAATAGCACCAAAGTAGTGGACAAGCCACACTCGGTCAACACTGGGAAGAAGGGGGAAAAATATCGCCAGAGAGACAAATAGAAATACGACTCCCTCCCTCCCTCCTCCCACCAATATCAAACAAAAAAAAAAAACACACACACACTTCAGGTTGTTAGTGATACCCTTTTCAAGAGATTTCATTTTATGTTTAAGAAGATACAATTACCTTGTGAACGCTGTGTGCTGACAACGGTACTACCTGATGACAAAGATTAGATTTGTTCTTAAATTTATTAACACAAACACATTAAATCATATCTTAGGATAACGATCAAAACATTACTGCAAACATGTATGATGTTTATATGCTTTACAATAAAACTACTGTGTACAATGAAAACAAACGTTCAAAGAGTATAAAATATACTTACTGCTTGTGTCTTTCTTTTGGCTGCTGGGAGTTGTTGCCCAATTCACTTTGACTTCCTAAAAAAATTTTTTCTACATTTATACCCCATAAAGATAGAGCTTAAAATCATCTATTATTAGATCTTAGGAAGGGTATATATTTGAGATGAAATATTTAAGGGGACAACAGTTTTGGCCAGAGTTTAAATACCAATATTTTAACCTACATTTATACAAATCATGTTGACAAGATTGCAATTTATATGCTTCTATGTTAACAGGCAACTAATTTTTTCTAACCTAAAGCATCGATGACTATTTTCCCCTATTATTTTATCCCCACTAGCACCCAGCATTCCTAGCTGTTTCCTCCAAACTTGAATCAAGAAATATTCCAGTATTTATCATGTACATTTCAACATGAGAAATACTAACAGGCCTCTGTCCTCTTAAATCTCGATTTCTTCTTTTCTATGGTGTGGTGCTAGAGGATAAGCACTTGACTCCAATGTCAGTTTGAACAGAAAGGTTCTATTACTAGGAAACCCTACACAGGGTTCACTACGAATGGGAACTAACTCCACAGCACTTAACAACAACAACAACATATCAAATATGAGTAACTGACATTTTGCTGTGAATATTTATAAAAAAAGAAATGAAGCTGTATATAGAAGTTTCCAGTACAAGTCACCTTCTTTCATTCTGACCGCTTACCTTACCCATTATCTTCCGCCCGTTCATAGCAGCTAGTGCTGCAGCTGCGTGACGATGCTCATAAAACTCCACAAAACAATAGGGATCATTTCCAGCTGTCTATTGGAGAAAAAACACAAAATCCATTTTAAAGTTTGATACTCCCAATTCCTTAAAATTAAACAACATTATTTCTTTGTGTGTGTATGTGCCAGGTCTTATACAACATCTCAGGTATCAGGGAAAACAAAGAGTTTATTCCACAAACATTTAGGCAAGAAAATAAATTAACTCCTCACTTACTGACTTATCTTGTTATCCAACATTTCACATTTACAATAGTAAATATCAACTATTTGATAATTTTGCAGATTAACGAACACTGGTATATGTCAACTCGGTTGAGGCATGATTCTTTGAGGTTTGGCAGTTACATAATGATATAATCTGGCAGATAATGATGTAGCCATCCACTGTTTTGTGGTCTGATGTGGCCGTCCTCCATCTTTGCAAAAGGCTGATTTTTACTTAACAAGCTAATGTTTGGAACCTAACCAGGTCGCTACATGAGGAAGAGTGCAATTTAACAATTTAATAATTTCTTTAAGCCACAAAAGGTTACATTTGACTAGACTGCTATTTACAGGTCTTGCTGTTATGATTTTTCTCTCTTCCCTATCATGTTTTCTTTTTAGTGCTACAATATGCATATACCTCTTTGCTGTTTCTGATTTTGAACTACAGGTAACCAGGCTCTGAAAACCAATTAGTTTTAGAATGGGTTTTTAGAATACGAACTTTCTGGCGTCCATTTTTTGTCTGGTTAACCTTTAAAAAATTCTCTGCTCTAGCCTTTAAAAAATGCTCTCCTCTTATTTGCCAGTGTTCCAGGTAGTTGATTTTAAGTGAACCTCTGAAGTCTTACTGTAAATTAAAACAAAAGAAAAAACACCCAACACTTACATTTAACCTAATCCATTAATCTACTACCGTCTAACTGATTCCAACTCATAGCAACTGTATAGGACAGAGTAGAACTGCTCCTTAGGGTTTCCGAGGCTAGGCTGTAAACCTTTTATGAAAGCAGATTGCCTCATCTTTCTCCCAGGGAATAGCTGGGGGTTCAAACTGCAGCCCAATATTAACTCATTGTGCCACCAGGGCTCCTTCATTTTACACCTGTTAACACCAAATGATACTATAGTCCATTCTTCCGTTAATCTTACACATATTGTTAAATTAAAAAAACTTGAAAATGCTAGTAGAATCTAGGAAAATACTTTGTTTCATGAATAATTAATAGTTTAAAAATATCACTAGCAAAGATTCCTATGAATTTTAGAGCAAGGAGGCAACCACAAAATTCATAATTTGGGGACTATCTAATATTAAAAAATACATAAAATATAAAAATATTTTTTAAATTGCAAATTTCAAATGAATGCTATACTTAGTGAGAATTCTATGACAAAGGTAGGTTCACAGGCATTAGAATACAGTTAGCAAAAGGAGCTTGCACTTTTTCTGTATCGCAAACGAATGAAAAAGAATTTCATTTCACTTAATTTTTACCCAGAAAATCATATTTAAATAAAAAGATTCTATGCATACACATCAAGGAGCTCTGGTAGCGTAGTGGTTACAAATCGGATGGCTTAACCAGGTCAAAACTATCAGCCGTTCCTCAGGAGAAAGATAAGCATTCTGCTCCCGTAAAGATTTACAGCCTCGGAAACCCTGTGCAGGGTCACTATGAGTCAGAACCAACTCCATGGTACTTAACAACAACAACAATGCATACACATCAGCTTTTAAACTTCAGTCCACCAACTACTATTGAGTTACTTCTGACTCTCAGCAACCCTCTGGAATAAACAGACTAGAACTGGCCCTGAAGGGTTTCTGAGACTAAATCTTTACAGGAACAGAGAGCCTCATCTTTCTCTCTTGGAGGGGCTGATGGGTTTAAACCACCAACCTGATGGTTATTAGAATAATATAAAAAAAACAATAATTACGAATATACGTAATTGTTTTTGATCACTTTAAAAGTTATCAAAAACAAAAAAATACAAAAAATGGCAAAGGACATTTACCTAAAGACAAAGTTGAAAAGAGAAAGGAAAGATGGTAGAATGGAAATACAAACCACAGGGAGGAAGTGGGATGAGAGGATAGCAAACACTGGGATGAAACCAAGTGTATTATTTGTTGAAGTAAAACTAATGATCATCTCTATAAGCTTTCATTCAATTCACAATGAAAAGTTTAAAAAAAAAGTGGCAAAGGCTAAGCTAGCTAGTCTTTTCTATAGGTCAGACAGCTATTAACTATTTGCCTAGTGATCATTTTCCCCAGGAAAATATCTAAAATGTGAACAAGGCAGACACCAGCAGCATGCAAACCAATGCAGAGGATTTATGTTTAAGGTAGATCACTTCAAACTTAAATCTTTCCTTTATCTCCTTTCTTCATAAACAAAAATAGGAATATATGCTTTATAATATTTCTATTGAAGATTTGCAATAATGCATCTATTTTAAAATAACTGATTTCTAGATTAACCAATCACTTTACACTACATATAAAAATAAACAATCCTGAGGTCTTAATGTATTGTAACGTAGAAATGACCCTCTCTTTTCCTTTTAATTAGTGAAACAAACTCAGCAACCCAAAAATGATTTGTTATAAAATCACAAAAATCTATATGAATTAAGATTGTATAAACGAATATAAGTGTTTTTGGAAATAATGGTATTATGTAGTATATGAAAAAGAAGAACGTTAACTATGTAAAATACCCTTACATCCATTATCATTTTGCAGTTTTTACAAGGTCCAATTTGGCTAAAGAGCTGGAGAATTAGAGCTTCTGTCACATCTCTGGAAAGGTTACCGACATATCTGAAACACAGAGAAAAATAAGTAACCATTTTAAAACTTACTTCTTTTGAATAAAAATTTTCTACGGTTGTTTATAGAAAAATGAATTTTGGGATTAAGCACGCCTTTTATATAAGCTATAGTAGGAGCCTTGGTGTGGCACTGTAGGATCAGTACAAGATCAGCAGTTCAAACCTTACCAGCTGCTCCTCAGAAACCCTATACAGGGTCTCTACGAGTAGAGACTAACTTGATGGCACTTCACAACAACAGCAGCTGCAAACAGCTCATAAAAGTTTGCAAAAACTGCAAAATCTCTTTCAAAATATAGTAGACACTGAATATCAAAACCATTAGGCAAAAGGGTGGTGTGGAAGTGGACATTCACATAGAGCCAAAGTTAGTTGATAGGGAAAACCCCATTTTAAAAGTGGGAAGCTCTGGCTGTTAACACTGTAATTCAGTGATCAAACTTTAAATCATTTTAAAGAGGGGCAATGAGACTGTATATGTACAATATGAGTATGTGGACCCTTAGCAACATTCTCGTTACTGACCATTCTCTCCATAACAAAATATTCTTCTTTTTGTTTCCCTTGCAGTATATTCACTTTATTTTCTTCCTACTTTGAACTTTAAATACTGTTTCTTCTTGCTCAGTTTTTATTTTGTTTTGTTTTTTGGGGGGGTCCTTTCCTCTTCTATCTCATGTTTGTTTAATGAGATTTTTCAAAGGAATAATTAATTAAACATGAATTTAGTTGTTGTTGTTAAATGCTGATGAGTCAGCACCAACTCATAGCGACTCTGTATAGGTTTCCAAAGGGTGACTGGTAAGCTTGAACCGCCGACCTTGCAGTTCAAACGACTTTGTAGTCCAGTGCATTCACCCATAGAACCACACCAGGACTCCAGTGTTGATATTTGTTGTTGCTGTTAAGTGCTGTTGAGTCGATTCCGACCCATAGTGACCTTGTACAGGGTTTCTAAGGAACAGCTGGTCAGCTTGAATCACTGACCTGGCAATTCAAACGACTTTGCAGTCTGACGCATTTAGCCCACAGCGCCAACCAGTGTTGACATAGTGGTGTGTATATTCATGGTGTGGCACTGATGGATAATGTGCTGTGGACAGCAAGGTTGGTTTGAACCACAAAGTCGGCAGTTCAAAGTCACCAGCCGCTATACAGGGTAGCTATGAGTTGGTACTGATTCAACGACATTTTTAAAAACAATATTCTTGTTGAATTAATTATTCCTTTGAAAAACTTCATATACAAACATGAGATAGGAGAGGAAAGGACCAAAAAATAAATTAACAAAAATAAAAACCAAGCAAGAAGAAGTAGTATTCAAAGTAGGAAGAAAATAAAGTAAATATACTGCAAGGGAAACAAAACAAAGAGTATTTTACTACAGAGAGAACGGTCAATACGAGAATGTTGCTGAGAGGTCAAATACAAAGAGGACCCAAATGTCCAATGGAATTAGCACTAGGGAGGTTTCATTCATGATCTGAGCCCCAACAACCTGAGTAGTACACTGAAGACAGAAGCTAAAAATTCATGGGAAAGGAAAAAATAGACGCTTCAGTAAGTCTGCTTAAGCATCAATCTTCTACTAGTATCAGAGGGAATGTTACCAAAAAATCTAAATGCTCATGGAGATGTTTATCCTGTAGTTTTTATTATTTTTCATTTAGTAAGTCACCATAATTAAGGATATATGGTACTTCTGGAATTTCAAATATTTGTTGAGTATTTATGAGTGTATAAACACTGGGGAGGAAAAAGAAAATAAGACACAGTCCTTACCTTGGTTTGTTGGATAATATAAAAGAATTCATGACCACAAGACAGTTATCAGGGTAACTTGGTTAGTTTAACCTACAACTGCTATGGAAATAGAAAACTGAAGATCATTTGAGAATTTAATAAGAGTCTTATCCACGCTGACAGTATGTGAATTGAGAGGTGATCTAGGCCTTAAAGGGTTTGCTCTAGGGTAGGAAAAAGATGCCATTTGCAATAAGAGAAAAGGAAAGAGTAAAAGTATAGAAGCAGCAATCAAAGTTCTCACATTCCAGAAACCACTTTGTAAATGACAGAACTTAAAAAGCATCTCTTTGGAGAAAAATGCTCATTCTAAGGCAGGTACAAGGAACATACAAGATGAACATGGATGAATCTGGAGCATCTTGTGGCACTCAAAATGAATGCTTTTTTAAAAATGAAAAGAAAAAGATATTGCTGCAAGTTCTACTCATGGATGTTAAAATTAGCTGATAAACTTTGAGAAAAAAATATTTTCATGGCTTCAAAACATTTATCGGTTTTTAAACAATGAATTGGTAATAACACATCCATAAATTCAGACTTTTTTAGCAACTCTATGTACAACAAAAACACTGTCCGTTCATGTGTAATCTTCACAGTCTTTTCTGTTTGAGACCACTGTTGTAACCACTGTGCAAGTCCATTCCATTGAGTCTCCCTCTTTTATAAGGATAAGATTGTTATGATTCAACAGTGAGTAATCGTTATCATGATTAATTGTGACTGTCACAACTGTAAAGGGAGTTTTATAACAAAAACAGGGGAGCAGTTAATCTTACAGTCCAGAAACAGAGGACCCTAGGACCATAAAGGGAGAAGACCATAAGCAGAATGCAGTACCTTATCCAAAGAAGCAGTGACACCAGAGATGAAGACAGAGAAGAGGACATGGAGAGAGAGAGCAGCTGAGGAATCTACATTCATGGGAAGAGAGGGACTAAGAGCTGGCGGCCAGGAGGCAAGCTTACAGTTGTGCCCTTTGGTTGTTTAAATGATTATATATTCCTGTTTTTGTGTACATCCCCTCTTCCAAATAAAACCAAAAAACAAAGAGAATAGGAGCAAATACTGTTGAATGATGATGCACAAAGGAGATTATAATCATGGCAATGAAATGATGGTGTAAAACTGATGTTCTCCCATGTAAATTATCACACATTTCAAAATTAAAAATTAAAAAAAAAAAGAGTCACTCTCTTTTCCCTTTCTACTTTACCAAGCATGATGACCTTCTCCAGGGATTAATCAGTCCCTCTTGACAATACATCCAAAGTATGTAAGACAAAGTCTTGCCATCCTCCCTTCTAAGGAGCAATCAGGCTGTAATTCTTCCAAGACAAATTTAATCATTCTTCCGTGGATCAAAGTAAAATGAAATCTTGATTGTGGATCAAACAAAAATGAAATCCTTGACAATTTCAATATTTTGTGTGGTGCCATAGGATAAGCATTGGACCTCAAGGTCAGTTTTAACTGCAAGATCAGTGGTTCAAACTCACCAGCCGCTCCTCGGAAAACCTATACAAGGTCACAGTGAGTCAGAACCGACTCGATGGCATACAACAACAATCAAGACACTACTTATTGGAGAACAAACAAGATGGTGGATCGGACAGAAGTGCAGTGAGGAGATCCATCAGCAACAACACAGAATACTGGACCAAGGTGGTTTCAGGGGATGGTGCCAGAACTCTGAATCACATATAAAAGAATATTTAGAAGGTTGGAAGGCTTATAGCTAGGGTAATTTGTAGCAGAAGCAAGAAATCCATTGCTTTCTAATTCAAGACACTCAGCTGCTCCCAGAGCCGCCACCTTGGGAGAGACCAAGTGGGGGAAGGATCACAGCAGCCACGGATGCCTGATAGAAGGGCAGAGATAAAGGTGTGGACATCCTTTTTTTTTTTTATATCCGTTCATTAGTCTCTCACTGTCAGCACTCCTCCATTCTGGTCTAGAGTGGGTGCCTGAGCAAGTGAACACCCCACCACACCCCCAGAGCATTCTACTACGCATGCACACAGATCTCCTTGAACTTTAAAGTGACAGTTTCCACTTAAGACCAAACAGCAGTGCAAAACAGCCACAGCCGGCTCTGAACTGTTTATCACTGTGAAAAAGGCCTGAACGGGGGTTGTGGAGTGGGACAGGCAAACTAAAAAGGAAATTGGCCGAAAATTAAATCCTGAGTTATGTCACAATGACCAACAGTGACATCTTGAAATTTCTCAGGGAGAAAAATGAAAAGGTAAGCCCATCTCCTAATCACATATACCTGGAGGCAATTACAAAGCATAAAAAATAAAAAAATACACATTCATGTAAGTATAAAGGCCACAGATAACTCCTGAATATGCCCCCAAAACAGAAAAATGACCATATCAGCACATATCCAGAAACGAGATAAAGTGACTGAGGCAAATGAACTGGAAGTAAACCTATACTCCATCCATACTGCAAGATGGGCAGGCTTTGGAAATGCCTGAGAAGGAATTCAGAAAAATGATTATAAAATGTATCAAAACACTATATAATGGAGTTGAGAAAAATAAGGAAGAAGTCAGGAAAGTGCCACAGGAAAAATCAAATAAGATAAATACAGCATTGGAAACAATTCAAAACCTACAGAAAGAGGTCCAAACAATTAATAATAAAATATCAGAAACGGACAATACACTGAAATGGCAAAGGAGTAGAATTGAAGAGATAGAAACCAGAACTAATGAGCTAGAAGATAAATCTCTCAACACAAAAAAGGATAAAAAAAAAAATCTGAAGAAGGCCTAAGATTCATGTCGGACAACATGAAGACGAATAACTTAAGAATTATCGGCATTCTGGAACAGGAAGAATCACACAAGTCCACAGAGGAGATAGCTGAAGAGCTTCTGGAGGAAAATTTTCCTAACATCCTGAAAAGCCAAAAGATAAGCATTCAAGAAGCTCAGTGAACCCCAGGAAGGATAGACCCTAAAAGATAATCACCAAGACATATAATAATCAAGCTCTCCAAAATCAAAGATAAAGACAGAATCCTGAAAGCAGCTAGGGAAAAGAGATGTGTAACAAAGTCAAGCAAATCAGATTAAGCTCAGATCTCTGAATAGAAACCATGCAGGCAAGAAGGTAATGGGAAGACATATATAAAACCCTCAAAGAAAAAAAAAAACTGTCAACCAAGAATGCTCTACGTAACAAAGCTATCAATCAAATATGATGGTGTAACCAAAACATTCCAGGATAAACAGAAGCTAAGGGATTTTGCCAAAGCCAGCCCTGCTATGAAAAACATTCTAAAAGAAGTTCTGTGGACTAAGAACCAACAATAACAGACAACAACCAGAGAATGACGTACGTGGCAGCATCACCCTGAACTCAATTGAAAAATGGAAATATCAAGAACAGAATAAAATTATAACAGATCTGGGAGGTCAGGCTATGATCAAAACAATTACAATGTGAAAGAAGGTAAACACAGAGGAACAGAGATTCAGGTGGTAAGAAGGTCAGGTAGATTACAGGATAAAATATACTATCTTAAATAGAGGGAAGACTTAATGGAATATAAGGTAACCACAACAGTGGCGTTGGGGTGGGGGGTTTAGTTTGGGTGTTGGGGAGGGCAATACAAGAAGGGGGAGGAGATGTAAGACCAAGATAGATAAGGGAACACGGAGACAGGTTTGAATGGCCTAAGTGGGACAGAAGTAAATAGTGATGCATGCTCAACCTTGGAACAGGGCTCTGTGATCTAGGCATAGTTTGAAGAAGGGAAAGAATACTAAAATGCTTGACTGTCTTATGAATATTGGTTTCTCTTGCCTACTACTGTAAAATAGACACTTGAGTGGATAGAAAGGAATGTTGGGAAACATGATTACAGAAAACTTGTTAGCCCGTCTTCAGCCTATAACTAATTGGAGTATCTAAAAGGGGTTCTAGAACTTGCCCAGTGAAATAGGCTTCTTGCAAAGCCTTTGCACAGTATAGGACCTTAGGTGGAATCCTGAGTCTCATCCAGAACCTTATGATGTGGAACATTCCCACTAGAAAGGACAAGGAGACCAGCCTGGAACAGCTACAGCAACAGAAGATACATCTTCAAAGAAAGATCATCAAGAAAAACCCAAAACAAAAATGTCAGCATGATTGGCTACTACAAGAATAAGCAAGCTGTTCACCAGGAAGCCATCAATGCAAGTAATCAAGTTTCTTCAGGAAAAACTTCCCCCTAAGACTGAAACTCAAAGGGAACATATAGACAGGCATATTAGCTTTTTGGCGACCACATTGGTCTACTAGTGAGTGGAAGAGGGGGAAAGGCAGCAATGAAGAAATGGGCTGAGAAAAAAAAAGGGCTGAGTTCAGCCACATTCCATTGACTCCTGTTGACCTGGAGATGAGAGAGAGAGGAATGGCTGGTTTGTCCAAAGTGTAGTGAGACCTGGGGACACTTGAACCCATGGACAAGGACATAGCCACAGAGGGCTAGAGTTGAGAGTGAAGCATCCAGCTGATATGAAGTGAGGGGAGATGCACAAGAACACCCAAACTTGCAGACAGTACCCATTTGACCTAGCCTCAAAGGCTTGATAATCAGAGCTCGACTAGAGGAAGATTACCAAAAAAAAAAAAAATTTTTTTTTATAAAGGAAACAAGGGTAAATTGCTACAATTTGATGAACCTGACCTATACTCAGGGAGGCAGTAACTCTAAATATCAACAGAGAAGGAAGGAGTCTTCACATCAAGTGTTAATGCTTTCCCCTCTGTACACAGGGTAGATAGGGACAGGCAATTTAGACATTGTCTACCTAGAGGGGGGGCGATGAAGGCACGAAGTGACTGGCTTGCAAAGTTTCAAGAGGGAGTTTAGTTTCAGAGTATTGGTGTGGGGGGGGGGGAGTGGGGGAAGAGTCCCCACTGAATAGCTGAATAGTTTTCATCTTGTCTCCACGGGAGAAAGATGAGATGAGGCTTTCTGCTCCCGTAAAGATTTACAGCCTCGTAAACCCTGTACAGGGTCGCTATGAGTTGGAACCGACTCCACAACACATGACAACAAGATGAGTCTGGTGAAAAGAGATGGGGATAAGATTCATATAATTTAATAGTTATCATTACTACTAATTTTGACTGTCACAATTGTAAAGGTAGAAGTTTTGTAACAAAAACCGGGGAGTGGTTAATCTTAAAGTCCAGAAACAGAGGACCCTAGGACTATCAAGGTAGAAGAGTACAAGTGGAATGTGGGACCTTATCCAGAGAAGATGCAATGCCAGAGGCCGAGGCAGAGATGGGGACAAGGAGAGGGGGAGTGGCTGAGGACTCTAAATTCATAGGAAGAGAGGGACTAAGAGCTGGTGGCCAAGAGGCAGACTAGCAGAATGTGCCCTTTGGAGGTGTAAATTATTATATATGCCCAAGTGTGGTTAAAAAAAAATTTTTTTTTAAATAGCTAAAATGAATAAGAGAGAAATATTGTTAACTGATGGTACATGGAGGAGATTATAATCATTGTAATGAAACAAGGTGTATGATTTGTTGAATGTAAACTTCACTCTATCCACAATTGTTGTTGTTAAGTACCACGGAGTCGGTTTTGACTCATAGTGACCCTACAAAGGGTTTCCAAGGCTGTAAATCTTTACGGGAACAGACGGCCTCATCTTTCTCCTACGGAACCGTTGGTAGTTTCAAACTGTCAATCTTGAGGTTAGCAGCCCGATTCATAACCACTACGCTACCAGAGCTCCTTCTATCCACAATAGAAACTTTCAAAAAAAAAAAAAAAAAAGCTGCTTATTGTCCATTTGTGAGGATTTTTGTTTTATGTTTAAGTGTAATTCATACTTACTTAAAGTCTTTCATCTCCATCATTAAGCAATTCAAGTCCTCTTCTCTTTCAGAAAGCTAGGCTGTGTTATCTGCATATCCCAGGTTTTTAATGAGTCTTCATTCAATCCTGATATCATACTGCTCAGCATACAGATTGAATAAGTGTGGTGATTCTTTCACCAGACTTACACCTTTCCAGATTTTAAACCACACAGTATTTCCTTGTTCCATTCTGACAACTGCCTCCTGGTCTATGGATAAGTTCCACATCAACACAATGAACTGTTCTGGAATTCCTATACTTCACAATGTTATCCATAGTTTAATATGATCCACATAGTCGAATGCCTTTGCATAATCAATAAAGCACAAGTAAATATCTTTCTGGTATTCTCTGCTTTCAGTCAAAATCCACCTGATATCAGCAATGATATCCCTCATTTTATGCCTTCTTCTGAATTTGGCTTCAATTTCTGGCATTCCCTGTGGATGTACTGCTGCAACTACTTTTTAGTTATCGTTGGCAAAATTTTACTTGCTTGTGATTTTAACGATACTGTTCGATACTTTCGGCATTCTGTTGCACTACCTTTCTTTGGAATTGGCACAGACATGGATCATTTCAAGTTGGTTGGCCAGGTTAAGCTGCCTTCCAGTTTTCTTGGCATTAACAACTGAACACTTTTAGACTTCCATCTATTTATTGAAAAATCTCAATTGGTATTTTGTCAATTCCTGCAGCCCTGATTTTTGCCAACGCCTTCAGTAGGGTCTGGACTTCTTCCTTTAATATCATCAGTTCTTGATTACATGCTACCTTTTGAAATGGGTGAACACTGACAATTCTTTTCGGTACAGTGACTCTGATGCTTCCTGTGTCGTTCATAGTTATTGCCCATTGTTGTTGTTGTTGTTATGTATCATTGAGTCAGTTCTAACTCATAGTGACCCTGTACAGGGTTTCCAAGGAGTGGCTGGTGAATTAGAACTGCCAATCCGTTGGTTCAAACCACTCTTGTGGTTCATGCTTGCTTACAGTGCCATACCATGACTCCATTTTTGCCCATAGAATCTTTCAATATTGCAACTTGAGGCTTGAATTTTTTCTACAGTTCTTTCAGCTTGAAAAATACCTAGCATGTTCTTCCCTTTTGGGTTTCTAGCCCCAGATTTTTGCACATTTATAATAATGTACTTTGTCTTCTCAAGTCACCTTTTAAAAGTCTACTTAGCTTTTCATCATTTCTTCCTGTTGCTTTAGCTACTGCACTTTCAAGAGCAAGTTTCAGAGTCTTGTCTGACACTCATATTGATTTTTCTTTCCTATCTTTGAAATCATCTTTTGTTTTCTTCAAGTATGATGGCCTCTCACAACTCCTGTGCTATTTGATTATTAGTGTTCAATGCATCAAATCTACTTTTGAGGTAGTCTTTAAATTCAGGTGGGATATACTCTAGGCCATACTTTGGCTCTTAAGGACTTAATTTTAATTTTCTTCAGTTTGATGTTACACTTTTACAAAGAAACCTACTTATTGGTGATGTCATTCTCACATCCTATATCCATTCGTAATTACTATTGCTCTATTTTCAAAGCATATCCAAAATCCAATCACTTCTCACTTCCACCAACACCATATTATTATTATAAGCCATTTATCTCTCACTTAGATTATAATCAAAACCTCTTGACTAGTACCTTTTTCTTGCCCTTTTAAAGCTTAAAAAGAATAGTACTCCCTCTACTTAAAATTCTGGACTTTTGGTATGGTGCTGTAGGATGAGCACATGCTGATGGATTATGAACCACAAGGTCAGCAGTTCAAACCCACCAGCTGCTCCTCAGAAACCCTATACAGGGTCACTATCAGTCAGTCAGAACTAACTTGACAGCATGTAACTACAACTTAAAACTCTATAGCTTCCACATTTCACTCAGATAAAAGACAAAACCCTCCTAAGAGACTACTCAGCAAGCATATCCCTGCCTGAGGGCCTTTGTACTTGCTGTTATAGAATGCTTCACCTTCGGAAATTCATATGACCCTCTCTCACCTCCCTCAGTTTCCTACTCAAATGTCACTTATCAGAGTATAAGTCTTCTTTTACTGTTTTTTTTTTAATCAACATGTCCCCATTTTCCTTACCCTACATTATTGTTCTCCTTAGTGTGGTGCTCTTAGTTAATGCACTAGACCGCAAGGTCGGTTTGAATCACAAGGTTGGTGGTTCAAGCTCACCAGCCATTCCTCAGAAACCCTATACAAGGTTGCTATGGGTTGGAAATGACTCAAATGCACTTAACAACAACATAATTGGCCAAAAGTGTGTGAAGGGGAATGGGATAGGTAGTAAGAAAGAAAGATAAATAAGCATGAGGATATAAAAAGGCAAAGCTTACATTAGTATGTTGTTGTTATTTAGGTTCTGACTCATAGTGGCCCTATATAGGGTTTCCAAGGAGCAGCTGATGGGTTTGAAGCACCAACCTAATGGTTAGCAGTCCAGTGCTTATCTTACCACACCACTTAAATATAAATTAGAATTTTCCATAATAAAAATAAAATGTGTAAGTAGTTAAATGCCATCAAGTCAGTTCTGACTCACAGCAATCCTGTATAGGTTTCTGAGGAGGAGCTGTTGAGTTTGAACCTCTGACCTGATGGTTCAAACTGAAGTTGCACTCCAGTACTTATCCTACACGGCACACCAGGACTCCCATTCAACACTTATTTAGTTATAGGCTTTTAATGATGTTTAGTTGTAGGCTATGTAAAGATGTCCTACCCGGGTGTGGAAGGAGCTCTGGTAGCGTAGTGGTTACGAATGGGGCTGCAAACCCCTAGGTCAGCAGTTCAAAACTACCAGCGGCTCCGCAGGAGAAAGATGAGGTGTTCTGCTCCCATAAAGATTTATAGGCTTAGAAACCTGGTGCAGTCTCACTATGAGTCGGAACTGACTTGACTCGATTCCACGATATTCAACAACAACAAATTCTGGTGTGGCACTGTGGGTTAATGCGCCAGACTGTAAAGCCATTTGAACTGCAAGGTTTGTGGTTCAAGATCTCCAGCTGCTCCTCTGAAACCTTATAGAGTGTCGCTGTGGGTAAGGAACCTATTCGACAGCACTTAACAACAACACACATATTTTATGTAGATCCACATTCTTTGTATAGCTCCCTCAAAAGAGAGTGAGTACACATAAGCATTTGAGAGTAAATCACACAAAGGATATTAAAGATGCCTGGATTTGGGAGAACAACCATGAATTAACACTAGCAATGTTTTTCTTGTGTATAGCTTTTAATTAACTAATTATCTTAAAGTGACCAAAGGCCTATTCAGACTCTCTATACACATTTTAGGAGTCTTGATGAGACACTGTACGATAATCACTAGACTACAAAGTTGGTTTGAACCACATGGTCAGTGGTTTAAACTCACCAGTCACTCCTCAGAAATCTACACAAGGTTGCTATGAGTCAGAATCAACTCAACAGCATTTAACAACATATACATTTTATTCTTTTCATTATGGAAAATTATAATTTATACATGAGTGGCGCTGTAAGATAAGCACTGGGCTGCTAACCAGATTGGTGGTTCAAACTCACTAGTTGCTCCTCAGAAACCCTATACAGGGTCACTATGAGTTGGAACCAACTCAACAACACTTAATAACAATAGTAGTTGTAGGTGTCCTGGGTGTGGCGCTGTGGGTTAATGCACTGGACTGCAAAGTTGGTTTGAACCATAAGGTCGGAGGTTCAAGCTCATCAGCTGCTCCTCGGAAACCCTATACAGAGTCACTATGGCACTTGACTTGACAGCACTTAACGACAACATATTTAATCAAGATTGGCCCAAATGCAGGAATGGGAGTTTTGGTTAAAGGAGACAGAAGCCGGAGTAGGTATAACAGGAAATTTTAGGGCACGAAATACTCTCAAGAAAAGAAAATCTCAATGGGGTATTCTAGTAAGGGATAATACAACTGCCTTTTGGTTCAGGTCCAGGTTCACCATGAGTATAAGTAAGTGTTCTAGGGTATCCAATCTTCGCAATGTTATCCATAGTTTGTTATGATCTATCCATACAGTCGAAAGGCTTTGCATAGTCAATAAAGCACAAATAAGTATCTTTCTGGTACGCTCTACTTTCCGCCAAGATCCATCTGATATCAGCAATGATCTCCCTCATTCCACGTTCTTCCCTGAATCGTTGCAATAATTTAAAAATTATCTTCAGCAAAAGTCTAAATGCATGTGATATGAATAATATCAGACTATAAGAACCCTAAATTATGCAATATGTCGTTTGATTTCTTAACTGCTGCTTCCGTCTAGAATATGCACAACATGCTACTGATATGTGTTGTAGAGTTGGTTCCGACATAGTGATTCTGAACTACTGACCTTGAGGTTAGCAGTCCAGTGATTATCCTACAGCGGTACCCCAAGACTTCATTCAGAATATATGAATAAGAATCCTACATTAAAAGATGTTACACAAAGATGAGCAGCGCTCAGCCCACTATCATACTTCCAGCCAAGAGGCAAGGAGAAAAAAGCAATAAACTCCCTTTTTTTAGGGAATATGAACCACTGGTGGCAGCTGTTAAACAAAAGGTTGGCCGTTCGAACAGACCAAACGCTTTAGGGGAGAAAATTATGGCAATCTGATACCATACCAACTACAGCCTTGGAAACCTTATAGGGTAGTTCTACTCTGTCCTAAAGGGTCACTATGAGTTCACCTGAGCAATGGGGTTTAGTTTTTTAAATTATCTACAGAGAACATCTTTCAAGAAAGGAAGGTCACTCACTAAATGGTGGTGGTGGTAGTGTGCCTTGGAGTTGGTTCCGACTCACAGAGACCCTGCAGAGGGTTTCCGAGGCTGTAAATCTATATGGGAGCAGAAACCTCATCTTTCTCCCTCGGAGCCGCTGGTAGTTTCGAACTGCTGACCTTGAGGTTAGCAGCCCGATTTGTAACCACTGAGCTACCAGAGCTCTTTAGTCACTAACTGCTGCAGTGGTTACAAGTGGGGCTGCTAACCTCAAGGTCAGCAGTTCAAAACTACCAGCAGCTCGAAGGGAGAAAGATGAGGTTTCTGCTCCAGTAAAGATCTACAGCTTCGGAAACCCTCTGCAGGGCCTGACACACAACCACCATCACCATTAAAGGAATATTCTAAGGCAACTAGCAGATTATAAAATAAATAGCAGAACATTTACTAATTTACTACAGAAAGTTTGACTGCATTTTTCATATAGGTTACAAATATTAATTTAAGGCTGAAACCTTTTGAGATTAAAAAATAATGGATTACATTGCACTTTTATAACAGCTATATGTAGAAAGTTACAAGAAGAAAACGGAAAATTGCTTTTTTAATGCAGACATTACTCAACCTGCCAGTATTTCAGGGATGAAACAATGAGCCTCATCAGGAACTCACTGTTTTTAGTTCCTTTGAGAAAAGCAAAGAGGTAGGATCACTTTATTCGATAATACTTAGAAATTGAAAAACAAAGGAGAAAGCAGTGGGAAGTTAAGACTACAAAGAAAACAGCCCAAGATGAGATCATTTAACTAAACTTGACTTAAAATGTTAAGGTATTTATCAACTGTTGCTTCCTAAAAACTGCCCACTCGTTCAGTAACAGGTCAATCACAAGTAGCCTGGGATTACAGAAATGTATAAAGTCCACTGCTCCTCAGCTGATGTATACCTTCGGCTGAAAATTCTGCTTTTAAAAAGCACTTTCAAAATCTTGACGTGGTCCAGCTAGGACTGTTGGTGGGGGAGAGTTGGATGCTACAGAAAGAAAAAGGAAAGAAAAATATGGGGTTTTTTCCCAGTTGGCAACTACGAGAATAAAGTTAACCTCACTGAAAATAAGTGCAGTTGCTTCAAGGAAAGAGGGGAGAAAAAAAACCCTAACTAAAAAGAGAGTTTCGGGAAGCAATCAAAATAGAAGGCGTTAAAGATAAAGATGGTTATGGTGGGGAATATATGGGGACAAAAGGAAGGTGCATCGAGTTCTAAAAAGCGGTTTGAACGAAAAAGTTCTGCGGCCAGGCATGTAGAGGGCCCGAGGCGAAGCTAAAGGCCACACGCTACGGTGTCGCAGAGGCGAAGGGACTAATTCAGAGGGAGAACCGTCTCTCCCTTCACCTCGTCCCCTCACAGCCCAGGTCTGGATCCCGAAGTATCCAGATGTGTGTTAAGGAGAGAAGAACCAGAATATCGCGCAATCTACGAAGAACAATAGGCTGGGGAGCGGCGCCGGGCCGAGGCCTCCCTCCCGGACGACCCCCATCCCTCTCCCCTCATCGCTGCCCCAGACTCACAGAGTCTTGGGCATCTCGTCCTCCATGGCTGTTGTTGTCGCGGCGGGGCCTCCGGGTCCAGGTCCCTAACCTTTGCTACCTCCCAAACCTTATGAGTGGCTATGGCTGCAGAATAGCGGGGTTTCTCGGCTGACCAGAGGTTACTCCGCCTCCTTCTTTGGCGGCAATTACACTAAACCGCCCAGCCCAGTGCGAACAATGAAGCACCAATACAAGATGGCGGAAAGCCGGGAGACTAGGAGCACCCAGCCAAGCGACCCGAGCCGCGCAAGCGCAGAATAACCTAGCCCGCTCACCCTCCAGGCCGCCAGACTACACCTCAATCCATAGGTTCACTTGTTGCGCAGCCGCTCTTCCACTCGACGCTAGGGATGTGTTAGATTGCGCAGGCGCATGGGTTAACTTGCAGGACGCGTGTTAAATCTTGTAGTCTTCCAATTTAGTTATAAATTTTTAACAGTGAAAATAAAACATACACCTTTAGAGGAAGTAGTTGTTTTACATATTTTCAGAGAAGCGGAATATTATTAAATAACTTCATGTTATCTAATTTTAAAGAACAAAACTACTGCGCCGCCCGGGAATCGAACCCGGGTCGCAAGAATGGGAATCTTGCATGATACCACTACACCAGCGGCGCTGATGGAAACAGCTTCTTCTAAAATTCTCTAGGAGGAAGTACAGGCAGATGTTCTATCGCTATCAAGATGCATGCTGGTGATACAAATAAATATTATCTCATTCACTTAAAAATAAACACTTAGAGACTATAATGTTATTTTTCTTTGCTATAAGAAGCAACTCAACTTTTCTAATTCCAATACAGTTTAAACGGATGTTCCTACGTTCTCTGTATAGAAAATCTCAAAATATTTTAATAAAAATGTCTAAGAGTCTTCATTAATAATTTGCTTTGATAATGTTAACCACGTCTTTGAGAAACAGGAAAATGTTTGCAGATCTTTCTTTGTTGTAGTTTTCATGATATTTGTATTTCTTTCGAATACACAATATACAAAATATTTGAGACATAGTTATTTAATGCAAATTGGTCACAAGAATCTTAAAGGCAAACGAGTCCGAAACTACATCAATTTCAAATGTCCCCTTTCAGAGAACAGAAAAATTAGTGTCCTGAAATTTTGTTCAGTGACTCATTATGCATTTGTTATTGCATTTGATAAATTAATGTAACTAATTGTAAACACAGGAGAATTGACACATGAAAAAAAGGTGATGTCTTCTTCAAGGTAGTTAGTTCTTTTATATGATGATACACTTTTGAATTTCTGCTTTTCAAATTGTCTGTATGGTTCGTGGCATATTCTGATAATAATCAAACTTTGGTCTTTTTAGGACGAAAAACATAATGTTAATAATGGATAGTATTTTCTTTAAAACACCTTTATTGAGATAGAATTCACATACCATACAGTCCGTTCATTTTAAGTATACAGATCAGTGGTCTTTGTTGTCAAGTGCCTTGGAGTTGGTTCCGACTCATAGTGACCCATAGGGCATCGGAGAAGCCACTATGGGAATGAACCTTGAGGTTAGTTGTTGTTGTTGTTAAGTGCCGTGGAGACGGTTCCGACTCATAGCGACCCTGCACAGGGTTTCCGAGACTGTAGCTTTGTTGTTTTTAGGTGCTGTGGAGTCGATACCGACTCATAGGGAACTTACACCCTGTCCTGCGCCCACCTCACAATCATTGCTACGCTTGAGCCCATTGTTGCTGCTACTGAGTCAATCCATCTCATTAAGGGTCTCTTTTTCACTAATCCTCTACTTTACCAAACATGATGTCCTTCTCCAGCGACTGGTCCCTCCTGATAATAAGTGCTCTGTATGAGAGACGGAAGTCTGGCTATCCTGGCTTCTAAGGAACATTATGGCTGTACTTTTCCTACATAGAATTGTTTGTTCTTTTGGCGGTGCATGGTACTTTCAACATTCTTCTTCAACATCCTAACTCAAATGCATCAATTCTTCTATTCTACAGCGCCACAGTCAATGATTATTTAGTACCCTTGCATTGAGTCCTGGTGTGGCGCTGTAGGCTAAGCACTGGACTGATAACCCAAGGTTGCCTGTGTAAACCCAGAAGCTGCTTCTCAAAACTGACTTGACGGCACTTAACGACGTACAGATTCACACAGTTGTGGAATCATCATCACACTAGTTAAAGAACGTTTACATCACCCACAAAACAAAATTTACCAGTTAGCTGTCACTCCTCATTCCCCATCCTACTTTACTCCCAAACCACTAATCTTTCTATCCCCATAGATTAGCCTATCCTGGACATTTTATATAAATGGAACCACATTAATATGTGATATTTTAGGACTGACTTCTTTGATTTAGCATAATGCTTTCAAGGTTCATGCATTTGGAACATGTATCTTTTTAAATTGTTGAATAAGAAGCCATTATATAAACATAACACAAGTATTGTTTTTACAAGTATTTCTTTAAGTTTTAAATTTTTTATTAAACTTTAAGTTACAAAAGTAATAAAGTACATGCTTATAGTGCTGAGTCAAACAATATAGATACATAAGGAAAAGATAAAGAATTCTATCATTCCCTCACCTTGCGAAAAGTAATATCAACAGGCTAGTATATAAGCCTCTACAACTTACTTTATATATTAATATGTAAGTTCTCGGGGTTTAAAATTTTAAACAATGTGATCATATAATAGATATTCCCTTGCCGGTTGCTTTAATCATTAAAATATCATAGATATTCTGCAGAGACTAATTTGTTGTTTTAAATTTCTTCAGAATAGCCCACAAAAAGCATGTACCCTAATTTATTCAATGCTGTTGTGTGCCATTGAGTGTTCAACTCATAGTGACCCAGTTTAAGGTTTCCAAGGAGTGACTGGTGAGTTTGAACTGCTGCCGTCCAGTGCTTATGGTACAGCACCACACCAGGACTCCTTTAATTTATTTAATGTTGTTGTTAAGTGGGATCAGATCTGTTCCAACGTATAGCGGCCCTGTATAGGGTCTCCGAAGAACGGCTGGTGGATTTGAACCTCTGGCCTTACAGTTTAAACTGACTTTGGGATCCACTGCTTCTATATTTAGTTTATTCAATAGTGTATATGGTAATTAACCATTAATGGTGTTAAAGGACAGGCAGATTACAGTAGTTTTCTTTTTCCATTAGGACAAACAATGTTGCAGTAAGCATCCTGGCACCTATGTCTTTACAAATGGATTCTTTTTTGCTTTTTGCTATAGGATACATTCCGAAAGGTGCAATTGTTCAGTTAAATGGCAATCTTTATAAACAGTGTTTTCTGAAAAAGATTGCTGACCTTCACACTTTCACCAACAATGTTTGAAACTCAGTCCCTGATACTCCACCCCTCTCTGCAATTTTCATCTGCATTAAGATGTTAACACATTTTTTAAAGTTTTGCCAGTACTATATATATATATATATATGTTTTTTTTGTATTTAAGGATCCCTGGTATGGCACTGTCAGATGAGCTCTGAACTATTACCCACAAGATTACAGTTCAGACCCACCACCTGCTCCTCAAAAACCCTATACTGGGTCACTATAAATTGGAACTGACTCAATAGCACCTAACAACAACAACATGGATTAAAAATGGTACATCCTCACTTTAATTAATTTGCATTTCTCTAATACCGAGTGTTTCTTCATATTTTTTGTTTGTTTATTAGTAGTCCCTCTTCTATGAATTTCCTATGTGGTGCTATAGGATAACCACTGGGCTGCTAACCCCAAGGTGAATGGTTCAAAGGCACCAGTGGCACCTTGAAAACCCTATACAGGGTCACAATGAGTTGGAACCAACTTGAAGGCACTTAACAATACTCAATTCATATTTATATTGAGTTATTCACCTTTTATTAGCAATTCATAAAACTTCATATGTTTGTCGTATTAATCACCATCTTGTCTGTCATCATATGAGTGGCAAATATTTTCTCATGTGTTTGTTTTTTAACTTATTGTTTTTGTAATCATATCTTTTGCCATGCTACATGTTTAAGTTTTATTCAGTCAAATATGTTTACCTTTTCTTATATTGCTTCTGAATTTCCTGATTTTCTTAAGAAAATAAATACCATTTGGGCCATATAATTAAGGATACTGAAGAAAGAAGTTGAAGGTGCATTGAAGGCATTGGCAAAGAACAAGGCTCACTGGGAATTGATGGAACACAAACTGAAATCTTTCAACAAATTGATACAGCAATAGAGGATCTCACTCACCTATGACAGGAAATTTGAAAGACAAATAGCTGGCCACCTGACTGGAAAAGATACATATTTGTACCCATTCCAAATAAAGGTGATCCAACAGAAAGCAGAAATAATAGGGCAATATCATAAATCTTACATGCAAGTAAAATTTTGCTAAAGATAATTTAAAAACTACATTGACAGGGAACTGCCAGAGGTTCTATCCAGATTCAGATGAGGATGTGGAATGAGGGATGTCACTGCTCACGTCAAATGGATCTTGGCTGAAAGCAGAGTATACCAGAAAGATGTTTACCGGTGCTTTATTGACTACGCAAAGAGTTTCAATTGTGTGAATCATTACAAGCTATGGACATCACTGTGGAGAATGAGTATTTCAAAACTCTTAACTGCTCATGAGGAACCTGTACATAGACCAAGAGGCAGTTGTTCAAACAGAACAAGGGAACACTGAATGGTTTAAAATCAGGAAAGGTGTGCACCAGGGTTGTATTTTCTTACCATACTTATTCAGTCTAGAATTATATTGCAAATCTAGAATTATATTGCAAATAATTCTAGAAGATGGATTATATGAAGAAAATATGGCATCAGGATTGGAGGAAGACTGATTAACAACCTGTGATATGCAGATGGCACAACCTTACTAGCTAAAGTGAAGAGGACTTAAAACACTGTTAAAGATAAAAGACCGTAGCTTTCAATATGAGTTGTACCTCAATGTAAGAAATAAATGAAAAATCCTCTCCACTGGACCAATAAATAACATAATGATAAATGGAGAAAAAAATGGAAGTTGTTAGACTTCATTTTGTTTGAATCCGTATTAGCATTCCTGGAAGCAACAACATCAAGGAATCAAAGGACATATTGCATTGGGCAAGTCTGCTGCACAAGACCTTTTTAAAGTTTTCAAAAGTAAATTTAAAAGACTAAGGTGTGCCTGACCCAAGCCTTGGTATTTCAATAGCCTCATATACATGTGAAAATTGGACAAAGAATAAGGAAGATCATAGAAGAATTGATGCATTTGAGTTATGGTGTTGGAGAATTTAACAGAGTTCTGTGTCAACATGAGTAGGCCAGGATTTCCAGAGGTTTAGCAGTTGAGATGTACTTATTCCCATGGTGATGAAACCTAATTCAGACATAATTAATTCTATGATGAATGGCTATGCACAATCAATTAAAGCGATGCTTCCTTGGAGGTGTGGCCTGCTCCCAATATAATGGACACTCAGGAAAGGCTCTCTCTCTTCTGCTGGGGACCTGGGACTTTTCAGTTGTGGACCATTTCCTTGATAATAAATTTCTCTTTATATATATACATGTATATGTTTCACTGGTTTTGCTTCTGTAGAAATATTGGCTTAAGGCTTATGGCACTGAAAGAGTGGGGATCCAGAGAAACAAAATCATAAAGATGAGTTTTCTAAATTGGTACTCAAGTCTGACTAATTTTAAAGGTACTAATATAAGGAGCTCTGGTAGCGTAGTGGTTACGAATCGGGCTGCGAACCTTAAGATCAGAGGTTCGAAACTACCAGCCGCTCCGCAGGAGAAAGATGAGACTTTCTACTCCCGTAAAGATTTACACCCTCAGAAACCCTGTACAGGGTCGCTATGGGTCGGAATCGACTCAATGGCACTTAACAACAACAACAATATAAGGTACCGTGCAATAACCGATTGTGCCACTTAAGGAGCTCTGGTAGCGTAGTGGTTATAAATCGGCCTGCGAACCGCAAGGGCAGTTTGCAACTACCAGTGGTTCCACGGGAGAAAGATTTACAGCCTCGGAAACCCTGTGTGTAGGGTCACTATGAGTCGGAACCAACTCCACGGCACATAGCAACAACAATATAAGGTAGAGGCATGTCTGATATCCACTTCATAGGAATCAGCATTGGGTTGATTTTGGGTTTGGTCCTCTTTTCCCCTTGTGGAACCAGAGGAAGACAGACATGGTTTACATATGGTTTTTGCAGATGGTGTCGGGAGAGGGATTCACTGCAAAGGCTCCAGACTCATGAAAGTATGTAGTTTTATGAGACAACGAATTAAGGGGCATAGGATAAAATATTAAAGTAGGGAGAGCAGAGGCTATTGGAGTGCCTGGAGTCAACAGTAGGCTGTTTAAAAAGGACGGCTGGGCTGATACTGGGTCTGGACCTACTGGTATCCACCCTGCCAGAGGCCCAAGACTATATGCATATGAATGGGGTTAGTCCAAGGGAGAAGAAAAGATTGAACTTGAGTGTTGTTAAAAGGTGTATCTGACTGCCTTTTGGACATTGGTTTCTCCTACCTATTATTGTAAAACAGACATATATGTATGATAGGAATATTGGGAATTATGATTACAGAGAGCTTGTAAGCCTGCCTTCAGCCTATACTTGGTTGGATTTGCTAAAAGGGGAGTTAGAATTTGCCCAGAAAAAGTAAACTATTTTGCTTTAAGCCTTTGTTGAGTGTGAGGCCTTAGGTGGAATCCTGAGCACCAGCTGGAACTTTCAGAGTTAGAACATTTGCATTTGAAAAGACATGCAGACCAACCCAGAATTGCTGGAAGAACAACAGGTTCACCATTGAAAGAAAGTAGAGAATAACACTGCATATTTTGGCATTTTGAGTTTCAGAGGCATCAAGGCAAGGAAATTGACCTATGAGAGAAAATTCCCTTCTAGAACTGAAAGTTAAAGGGAACTGGCAGTCCGTATGCCCATCAGTGACCAACTGGGTCTATGTATGAGTGAAATTGGGGGAAATACAACAATGAAGACAAGAGCTGAGTTTGGACATGTTCTATTGGCACCTGTTGACCTTCAGGTGAGAGGAGAAGGAAGGCTGACTGGTCTGAAGTTTAGGGAATTGTGTGAATTCTTGAGCCCATGGGCAATGACCTAGACCATGTGGGCTAGCTGAGAGTAAAGGGACCAGATGTTTTGAAGTGCAGGGAGGTAGGTGTGAACTCCCTCCCAGACTTACAGCTGGTACCCAATTTACCAGGCTTGGATGGCTAGGGCTGAGCTGATCAGAACTTGACCAGATGACGATAAAGATGTTTGCTACTGTGATCAAGTATCAATTGCTACAATTTAATGAACTGGATTTTTGCTTATGGATACAGTAGCTCAAAATTCCAACCAGAATGGAGGAGTCTTCAGATCAAGGAATAAGTTTGTCTCCTCAGTGTACTGGGTTGGTTGTTGTTGTTAAGAGCCTTTGAGTCGATTCCGACCCACAGCGACCTTGTATAAGGTTTCTGAGGAGCAGCTGGTGAGGTTGAACTGCCAACCTTGTAGTTCAGGTGGCTTTGCATTCTGGCGCATTAACTCACAGTGCCACACCATGTGCAATTTAGACATTGGCTATCAAAAATGGGGGCAATAAGGCATGAAGTGGCTGGCTTACAAACTTTCATGAGTGTGCTTAGTATTACAAAGAGGGAACAAGGGATAATCTCCACTGACTAGTTTTCCTCTTTTCCAGATGGGTGTGGTGAAAGGGGTTGGGGGATGATGATAATAGTATTTTATGATTTCAATGGTGAGTAACTGTTAGTAGGATTAATTGTGATTGTTTAACAGTAATTGAAGAAGGAGGAGTAGTTATCTTTCAATTCAGGAACAAATGATCCAAATACCATCAAGAAGGAAAAGCATGAGTAAAGCTTGGGATTCCTGCCTGGAAAATCAGTGACAGCAGAGATAGTGGCAGAGGTGGTGGCATGGAGAGACAGAGCAGCTTTGGACTCTAGGCCCATGGACTGAGTAAGGCTGTGTGCCTATAGGCAGGAGGCTGACTTGCAGAATGTGCCTTTTGGACATTTGAATGGATATATATTTTTTGTTTTGTTTTATATGTTTGCATCAAATATTTTTGTTCTGTTCGTTTGTAACATGTGAGATGTAAATGGGGCCAGTGTGTTTTCAGTTGTTTATGTTTTAGCTGTATCATACTACGGACAAGTATGACTTTACAATTTCCTTTATTTAGAGACTATACATATACTTCATAGGTTTCAAATTGACAAGAGTGGACTGTAATGGTTAGGGTTCTGTGTCAACTTGACTAGGACAGGTGTGCTTATTCCCATGGTGGTGAAACCTAATACAGGTATAGTTAGCTCTATGATGAGTGGCTATGAGCAGCCAATGAATTAAAGGGATGCTTTCTTCGGGGTGTGGGTTGCTTCCAATATAGTGGACATGTGGGAAAGGCATTCTTTCTCTCTCCCACTGGGGACCTGGGACTCTACAGTTGTAAGCCATTTCCTTGATAATACATTTCTCTTTACATATATACATGTAAATGTTTCACTGGTTTTGTTTCTCTAGAAAACTTGGTCTATTAAAAGTGCCATGGACTTTTAGAAGAACAAAAAAATCTATGTTGGGATTGGAACCATCGAAATGAGATGATATACTATGGAATGAATGTAAAACTAAAGCTCTTGCATGAAAACTATCATATAGTGCACAATAAAACATTAAAAAAAAAAAAGATGAACCTGGAAAAAAAAAAAAGATAGGTCCCATCCAATAAATTAATAAACTTCTTACATCTGCTCTTCAGGATATATTCTAGTCAGCCATGCCCAGATAAGTCTCATCAGGTATTTATGACCACATAGATAATACAGTCATGAAAGACATTATCTTTGACATCATGAGGAATTACCCAATAATACATTTAAGCTGTCTTTCCAGATTGGTCATGGAATTTTATATATTTTACATCTTCTTTCCAACTTAGTATCATGTATTCCAGAAGATAATATGTATATGAATAATTATTCTCAGCCACTCCAGGAAATATTTAATGTTGCTATTATTGCTATGTCCCTAAGTCTTAATAAGTAAGGAAGAAATTAATATAAAGTCTTGGAAAAAAAAAAAAAAACTATGTTGGAAGAAGTATAGCCAGAATGCTCCCTAGAAGCCAAGATGACCAGACTTCACCTCTCATACTTTGGACATATTATCAGAAGGGACGAGTACCTGATAAAGTGGAGGGTCAGCTAAAAAGAGCAAGACCTCCAATGAGATGGACTGGCACAGTGGCAGCAGCAATGGGCTTAACAACGTTTGTGAGGATGGTGCAGTATCAGGTAGTGTTTCATTCTGTTATCCATAAGGTCACTATGAGTTGGAACTGACTGAAAGGCACCTAACAACAAAAAGGGTAGGGGGAATGAAAGATGAGTTAGTAAGAAAGTCTGAGAATGCTTTTCAAAGAAGAAAAAAAAAATGTATGGAGCAGTGACAATTACGCATCTGAGTGTTTATTTACAGAGATTCCTTTTTAAAACAATACTCCTTTAGATAAATATTACTTTATTAACTTATTATTATGCTTTTAATATGTGGTAACATTCCCTCCTCTGCCATGATCTTCTAAAAATCGTTTTGAGTTTCAATGGCAGCATTATTTTTGAAAGGGCAAAGATTGCAGAATGGGAAGGTCTTTGATACTCTCCCACTTTGTAAGTTTTCTATGCTGTCTTGTTTACTGAGTTTTCCTTTCAGTTCATTGTTTTCCAAGGTTTCAGTAGCAGAAGAGAAAGTTTCCAAACATGACACTTGTATCAAGATCACTCACATAGTCAATTCTAATGAACCAACAAATATCTATTGGGGGCTTCCCAGTGGTTCACTGATTAAAGCCTCTACTACTAAGCAAAAAGTTGGCTGTTGGAACCCTTTCAGTGCCTTGGAGAGAGAAAAACCTGGCAATTTGCTTCCTTAAAGATTTCAGCCAAGAAAATCCTATTAGTAATTCTCCTCTGTGACATTGGATCAGTATGAGTTAGAATTGACGGAATGACACATAATCACTACCACTAGGCTTAATATATGGAGGGATTCTGAGTGTAATGTAGTCCTTTGGAAAATGGAAAGTAAAAGACACAAACAGCTTCTTTGCTTTTCCTCAAATAGGTCAAGCATTCTCTTTGCTTGCTAAACTCTTTCCCCAGAAATTCACAGGGCTCATTCCCTTACTTCCTGAAAACTTTGACTCAAATGTCACAATGAGAGCGACACTGACCATCCTATTTAAAATAGCAACTTATTTTAAATGATTTTTACTTATTGAATTATATCCATCTTCCACTAGGATATCAGCTTTATCAGATTTTTTAAAAATATGTTTTGTTTTCTTATTTTTCTCAACCACCAAGAACATTGCCACTTAGAAAGAACTCAATAAATATTTATCCAATGAATGGATGCTTTTTGTTCTGGATCTTCCTCCTTTTTCCAAGTTCAACCTTTTATCCAACTAATTTCCTTGTGATTCATTCTGCTCTTCAGGTTCATATACTAGCTTTGCTCTTTTTTTTTGTGGTGGGGCTGGGGAGGGAAGGAAAGTATTGTAATTACAAGGAATCCGGGTGGTCTAATGGTTAAGGTTCCACTGCTAATTGAAAAGGTCAGGGTTTTAAGCCCACCAGAATCTCCCTGGGAGAAAGACCTGGCATTCTGCCCCCATAAACATTACAGCCTAAGAAACCCTAGCAGGCAATTCTACTCTGTCACATGGAATCACTATGAGTCAGACTGAGTCAATAGCACACAACATCAACATTATACTTATGAAAATGGGAAATGGAATCATATAATACTCATCATTCACCCACCAACTTCTCTCACTTTAACAATATGAGGGGGTTCTTCAAAAAAGTTCATGGAAAATATGTATTATAAAAAAACTATACATGGATTTTGCAGTGCTGTGAATTACGAATTTTCTACCCATAGTCCTTAGGAGCTCTGGTAGCGTAGTGGTTATGAATTGGGCTGCGAACCTTCAGGTCAGCAGTTCGAAACTACCAGCTGTTCCACAGGAGAAAGATGAGGCTTTCTGCTCCCATAAAGATTTACAGCCTCAGAAACTCTGTACAGGGTCACTAGGAGTCAGAACCGACTCCACGGCAAATAACAACAACAACAACAACCCATAGTCCTTATAACTCCCATTAAACAACTTCTTCCGGATGGGCCTGGATAAGACCTGGTAGGATGATATGATTCAGTTGTGATGCTGACAGAATGATATGATTCACTTGTGAATGTTAACAGTTATTTGTGATTGTAAAAACTTGAGACTCTAATGTGGATTTATAATGAGCCATCTCATGAGTAGAAGCGGGGAATCTCACTATTATCAAGAAGAAAGAACCAGGAGTGGAATGTATCCTTTGGACTCTGAGATCCCTGAACATTGAACCTCCTTAACCCAGGGACAGGAAGCTAGGACGTTGGAGGAGTGGCAAAGGAGCAGCAGCAGGAGGACCAAGAGCCAGAGCCTGAGACAGACTGGTGGGCTTCCCAGTTCAAGGAGCAAGTAAAGCTGAGTGACTTAGAACAGGAGACTTGCTTAAAGAGCGGGGTTACGCCAGGCAGTTCATTGGGGAACTAAGTTTGTTGACCCGTGGAGCTTGAGTTGAGTGCCTTCAAGGCTGAGGCTTATGGTGGAGTGGTTTGTCCTGTGGGCGTTTATCAGCAGCCCCTAAAAGACATTAGTAACATTGGCCAGGCAGAGAGAGGAGTATCTGGGGCATGGCTGTCCTGACTGGAACAACTGTGCCCTGATCATTTCTGACCCTGAATTGTAACCTATTAACACCTGAGAATGGTGTCCTGGTTCTGTGTAGCCATTGCAATGAATTCTCAAACCCGCCAGAGTAGAGAGGGCTGTAAGAGGAATGTTTAGTTCATTTTTTGAAGTTTGGTGTCAGAAGTGGGGTTTGTTGCAATGGTTCCAGACTCATGGAAGCCTGGGGTTTTTAAGATAAAGAACAAAGGGGATGGGAAGTGAAATTTTTGATTCCTAGATAGTTTTTGTTATTGCTATCTATAATGGAAAGGAGTGTAAGAAATGTTATGCTACAAAGGAGGGGAGAAAAGCTGCCACTGAGACAAAAACCTGGCTTGTTAAACAAGATGACTAATAGGGGCCAGGATCTACTTGATCCATCCTGCCAGATAGAGGCCCATGGCCATATGAATATGTGATAGAAATGGTTATTGGGTGTCTTGTTTACAAAGAGCTTGTAAACCAGCCTTCAGCCTATAGTTGATGGGATATACTAAAAGGGAGTTAGATATTACCTGGAAGAAACAGGCTTTTTTGTTTTAATTCTTGGTAAAGTGTGGTTCCACCTAAGCCCCACCCAGAACTGCTGAGAGAACAGGAGATTTGCATGTGAAGGAAAGATTTCAAAAAAAAAAAAGGAAGAGGCTTGACTTTCTTGTATTGAGAGCAGGCAGTTTGCTGTTGGATGCATTGAGGAAGAACAAATCTGTGCTCACCAGAGAAAACCCCATTCTATGATTGAAAGTGAAATGGAGTCAGTGAGCAGAGAGCCTGGTCTGATAGTTGGCAACTACTTATGGCAACTTGATGAGTTGGAGTGGGGAGAGGGCAGCAATGAAGAGATGGGAGAGAAAGGACTGGCTGGTCTAAATTAGAATTGTGTGGACTCCTGAGCCACTTGGTACCGAACTAGCCCATAGGGTTGAGAGAGAAACAGGGAATTAGGTTAGCTGGTCTGCAGGGAGGTGTGTGTGGATACCCAAGCTTGCAGCTGGTACTTATGTGACCTAACTTGAATGACTAGGGCTGAATTGACTAGACCTGACCAAATGAAGAGACAGATGTTTGATACTATGAACTAGAGTAAATTGTTGCAATTTTGATGATTTACTCTGGACTGGACTTTGCCTTAGGATGCAGATGCTTAAACTTTTGACAAGAACAGAAGATCCTTCAAGATCAAGAAAAACATGCATGTCTTCTGAGAGTACTGGGTTGATTGTTGTTGTTGTTGTTAAGTGCCATTGAGTAGGGATGGACAATTTAGAAATTAAGTAACTAAAATGGGGGGACTATAAGGCATGAAGTGGCTGGCTTACAAGCTTTCATGGGTGAAAATTGTTATGGGGGAATTCATTCATGAATGAAGGGCCAATGACTAGAAGAGTCAGGGTGTAGCCTAGTGCAGAGGATTACTTCTATCCATAGTCCTTGTTACTTGCACCTAACAACTTTTCCTTATGGCTCTGGGTCAGAAAATATGGGAGAAAATGCTGATAAGATGATATTCAGTTGTGACTGTTAACAGTTTATTGTGATTGTAAAATCTTGGAACTTTAATGTGGATTTAAAATGAGCCATCTCATAAGCAGGAGGAGAGAAGTCCCATTACAATTAAAAAAAAAAAAAAAAAAGCCAGGAGTAGAATGCCTCCTTTGGACCCTGAGATGATCTCTGTGTTCTGAGATTCCTGCACACTGAACCTCCTCAACCCAGGAACTGAAAGCTGTGATACTGGAGGAGTGGCAGAGGGGCAGCAGAACCAAGAGGCTCTCAGCGTGGTGGGCTTCCCACCCCAAGAAGCAAGTAAACCTAAGTGACTTTGGGCAGAAGCCTTGCTGAAAGTGTGGGTTGCCTCCAGGCAGTTAATTGGGGGAGCTAAATTTGTTGACCCATGGAGCTTGAGCTGAGTGCCTTCAGGCTGAGGCTTATGGTGGAGTGGTGTGTCCCGTAGGCATTTATCAGCAGCTCTAAAAGAGTTTTGTAATATTGGCTGGGCAGAGAAAGGACTGCCTATGACTTGACTGAGGAGCTTTCTTTACTAGAACAACTGTGCCCTGAGCCTTTCTGACCCTGAAATGTGATCTATTAATTTCCTAATAAACCCTATGAGTGTGGTGTCCTAGTTCTGTGTGACCATTGCAATGAATTATTAAACCCAGTGCAGAAGTGGAGAGCTGTGGAAGGAATGTTTGGCTAATCCTTTGCAGATTTCAACCTTTTATCTCCACCTAAATAAACTTAACTTTTACATGTCTGTAAAAGTTCTAGTGTAAAGCGCTAAGATAAGACATCAGTTTGAAAAGAACCCTTAGCAGAGCAACATAAATTCTGAAATTAAAACAACAACAAAACAGCATATTTATGGCCATGCTGGGGTGGAAGAATGATGAACTCACTAATGCTTTACAAAAGTTTCTGGCAACAATGTCCCAAGGAAATCGGCAGTCTGCAAATGGATAACTTGGATAACAACTCATTGCAAGAAGGGACTAAATGATGTTGAAGATGAAGCCTGCAGTGGCAGATCTTTCACATCAATTAGTCAAAGGGTGAAGAAAAGATTGAACTTTAGTGTTTTTAAAAAAAGGTTTATGTGTTTGACTGCCTTATGGATATTGGTTTTCCCGGACTACTACTGTAAAATAGACATACATGTGTGATGGAAATGAATATTGGAAATTATGATTCCAGACAGCTTGTAATCCTCTCTTCAGCCTATACTTGATTGGATTTGTTAAAAGGGAAGTTAGAATTTGCCCAAATGAAATAGGTTTATATTTGTATTTGAAAAGACATGCAGACCATCCAGAAGTGCTGGAACAACAAGAGATTTATGACTGAAAGAAAGATCTGCAGAAAAAAAAGCAGACTGTTTTTTCTTTTTTGAGTTTTAAGAAAGCTTTTGGAGACATCAAGACCATAAAAGTCTTCCCATCAGAGAAAATCCCCTTCTAGGACTGAAAGTTAAAGGCAGTAGGTGAACAGCAGGTAGTAAGCTTGCTGGTAACCACCTGGGTGTACTTGTGAGTGGAACTGGGGGAAATGCAACAATGAAGAGGAAGGATGACTTTGGACATGTTCCATTGGCACCTGTTGACCTTTAGATGACAGAAAAGGAAGGGTTGGCTGATCTGTATGAAATCCTGAGCCCATGAACACTGACTTAGCCCTTGGGACCTAGGGTAGAGAATGAAGGGACCAGCTGGTCTGAAGTGCAGGGCAGGTGTGTGTGAACTCCCAAACTTGCAGCGGGTACCCATTTGACCTAGCTTGTATGGCTAGTGCTGAGTTGACCAGAACCTGACTAGAAGAAGAGAAACATGTTTAATACTGTGAGCAGATGTAAATTGGTACAACTTGATGGACTGAACTTTTTGCTAATGGATGCGGTTGCTCAAAGTTCCGACTGGAATGGAAGATTCTTCAGGTGAAGGTACATGTTTGTCTCCTCAGTGTACCAGGTTGATAGGGATGGGCAATAAAAAAATTATTTATAAAAAATTATAAAAATTTATTATTGATAAAAAAATATGGTCTATAAAGGCATGAACTGGCTGTCTTACAAGATTTCATGTGTGTGTGCGTAGTATCAGAATTTAGGAGGACAAGGGAGAATCCGCACTGAATAGTTTCTTCTTTTCTAGATGGGTCTGGCGAAAAGGCGTGGGGATGATGCTGATGGGATTCTATGATTCAGTTGTAATTGTTAGCAAGATTAATTTTGATTGTCAAAATTATAAACTTTTAAGCCCCAGATTGGTTAGTTTTGCCATCCAACTAAGTTTAAAAGGCACCATCTCAGAAGTAGGAAGAAACAATCCCAGGACCATCAAAAAGGAAGAGGATGAGCAGAGCATGAGATCCCTACCTAGAAAAGCAGCAACAGCAGAGGTGACAGCAGAGGTGGTGGCATGGAGAGACAGAGTAGCTGTGCACTCTAGGCCCATGAAATAAGCAAAATTGTGTGTCTGTGGATAGGATGTGACCTTTGTACATTTAAATGAATGTTTTTGTTAGTGTAGGTGTGAATCAGATATTTTTGCTTTGTTCATTTGCTCATTTGCTAAATATAATATGTAAACAGGACCAGTATGTTTTCGGTTGTATGTGTTTTAGTTAATTATAACTTTACAATTCTCTTTATTTAGAGATTGTGCATATATTTTATAGGTGCCAAGTTGACAAGGGGTGGATTGTAATGAGGTTTTGTGTCAACTTGACTGGGCCAGGATTCCCAGCGGTTTGGCAGTTGATAGTTAACTCTATGATGATTGGTATCCAATCAAATGAAAGGATGTTTCCCTGCTCCTAATGATGGTGTGGCGCTGTGGGTTAATGCACCAGACTGCAAAGTCATTTAACCTGCAATGTCGGTGGTTGAAACTCACCAGCTGCTCCTTGGAAACCCTATACAGGGTTGCTATGGGTCGGAATCGACTAGACAGCACTTAACATCAACAACAATATTAATGGACATGCAGGAAAAGCTTGCTCTTTTTCTACTGGGGACTTTGGACTCTATAATTGTGAGCTATTTCCTTGATATAAACTTCTTTATATATATATACATATATGTTTCACTGGTTTTGTTTCTCTAGAAGACTTGCCTAAGAAAGTTAACTGAGCCAACATTCTTCTTAATGCTTGTATAATGACCCACTGTTCATATATAATATTTCTATTCATATCTGTTATTTTCCATTCTCTTATCCTTGGGCCAAAGGAGCTCTGGTAGCGTAGTGGTTACGAATCGGGCTGCAAACCTTAAGGTCAGCAGTTCGAAACTACCAGCCACTCCACGGGAGAAAGATGAGGCTTTCTACTCCCGTAAGGATTTACACCCTCGGAAACCCTGTACAGGGTCGCTATGGGTCGGAACCGACTTGACGGCACTTAACAACAACAATCCTTGGGCCAAGAGTTGCATACCAAGTGGTTCTGTACCATAAGCACAGGACTGAGGACCACAAGGGCATCAGTTTGAGTTCATCAGCTGCTGCACAGAAGAAAGATGAGGCTTTCTATTCCAGCAAAGTTGTGGGATCTCCATACATGGTCACTATGAATCAATAATCTTTGGACCAGCCAGCTCAACTCAATGTCAGTTTTCCTTTAACCTAGCATCATTTCTCATTTAACCTCATATGTAAGTATCACTAAACATAGTGATCACTCAGTAGGTATGTGTTATCCCATCGGATAACACATATTTTCTGCTAGAGACTAGCTATATGCGTTCTCTAAGAGGATGTGGAACAAGGGATATCATCACTGATGTCTGATAGATCTTGGCTGAAAGCAGAGAATATCAGAAAGATGTTTACCTGGGTTTTATTGACTATGCAAAGGCCTTTGATTATGTGGATCATGACAAGCTATGGACAACACTGTGAAGGATGAGTATCTGGAACCCTTAATTGTGCTTATGAGGAATCTGCACATGGACTAAGAGGCAGTTGTTCAAACAGAACATGGGAACACAGAATGGTTTAAAATTAAGAAAGGTGCGTGACAGGGTTGTATTCTTTCACCATACTTATTCAACCTGTATACTGAGCAAATAATCTGAGAAGCTGGGTTCTATGAAGAAAAATGTGGTATCAGGATTGGAGGAAGACTCATTAACAACCTGCGATATGCAGATGATACAACCTTGTGTGCTGAAAGTGAAGAGGACTTAAAATACTTACTGATGAAGATCAAAGACCACAGCCTTTGGTATGATTTGCATCTCAATGTAACGAAAACAAAAATCCTCACTAGTGGACCAAAAACCAACATTCTTATCAACGGAAAAAAGATTGTCAAGGACTTGATTCTTCTTGGATCAACCATCAATACTCATGGAAGCAGCAGTCAAGAAATCAAAAGAAAATCTTCTGCACAAGACCTTTTTAAAGTGTTGAAGAGAAAGGATGTCAGCTTGAGGACTAAGGTGTTCCTGACCCAAGCCATGGTATTTTCAATCACCTCATATGCATGCGAAAGCTGGAGAGTGCATAAAGGAAGACGGAATAAGGAAGACCGCAGAAGAATTAATGCATTTGAGTTATGGTGTTGGAGGAGAATATTGAAAGCACCATGGGCTGCCAAAAGAACCAACAGATCTGTGTTGGAAGAAGTGCAGTCAGAGTGCTACTAGGAGGCCAGGATGGGCAAACTTCGTTTCTCATTCTTCAGTCCTCTTGTCAGGCAGGACCAGTCGCTGTTGAGGGATATCATGCTTGGTAAGGTGGAGGGTCAGAGAAAAAGAGGAAGACCCCCAGCGCGATGGATTGGTAAAGTGGCAGTATCAGTGGGCTCAAGCGTGGCAACAATTATGGTTAGCCCAGGACCGGGCAGTGTTTCGTTCTGTTGTGCATAGGGTCGCTTTGAGTCGATACTGACTCGATGGCACCTAACAACAACAAACAATAACAACTGACTGAAGGAGTACTGGTGTGGCGCTGTGGGATAATGCGCTATATTGCAAAGTCGTTTGACCCTCAAGGCCAGCGGTTCAAGCTCACCAGGCGCTTCTCAGAAACTATACAGGGTTGCTATAGGTCGGAACTTAACAACAAGTGACTGACTGAAGGGGCTGGAGAGGGCCCTAGTGAAGAGGTAAGGCATTCCATCTGAAAAGATGGGAGGGAAGGAGGGGAGCTAGGGTGAAATTTCACCAGGAGACTTGCTCACTTCCACAGTGAGCTTCGGAAGGACGGGGTGGCCTTTGGAGACCCACGTGGAGAGCACAGCTGAGGTCCCGGGGCCCGGGTGTGAAGGCCCGCTGTAAATTGGGTGGAATCAGGAAGGATCTGGGCGGGGCCAGTGGGGCGGGGCAGGCGGAGGGCGCAGTCACGCAGCACGGAGCTGAGTTTGGGCTCGCCGTGCTATCTGCTGCGCTTGTGGAGGCCATGGGACGAACCACTGCGGAGCTGGTCCTGAAGCTTCTGGGCCTGTGGCTGCTGCTGTGTAGCTTGGGGCACCCTGGGAGCGCCGAGCCTCGGGCCCCACCGGATAAGATCGGTAGGCTAACTGCGGAGTGGCCTGGGAAAGGGTACTGGAGCGCGCCCCGCGTTGGGCAGCTGTTTTGTGATGCACTTAGGGCCCGCAGTTACCAATTGGGAGCCGGGCCGCAGGCCGAGTCCTCCTTGCAGGGCCGCTTTTGGTCTCCCAGGGACGGGACTGTGTACTGGCGGGCGAGCAGATATGCCCACTTGAAGAATGGACCATGTAGTAGGCGCTGGAGCAGGCGGCCGTTCGACCACCAAGCATCCCCTGCAGCTCTAGTCGCCAAGGCTTTGGGCTGCGGGGAAGCCGAGGTCCCTCTCGCCACCTTCTCTTAGTTCACCTTTTGGGAGACGGGCCACGTTTAGCTCGTGGTGGAGAGACGGGCCACTCCCATTGGGCTTGCAGACACAGCACCTTGGGCAGTGTGAGCAAGCGGACCCTGCCTATTTCCCTTGATAGGCTGCAACTCCCTTCCCCCAACACGACGCCGCTGAGGTCGGCCTACTCTGCGGCTTGCACAATTCCTCTGCCCTTTCTCCTACAGTTGCCGAAAGAACTTTTTTTTTTTTTTTTTTTTCTAGTTTCAGTTTTCTGGGTATTTTGCTCCCGGGTTGTCCCCCACTCTCTTACCTCCCAAGCCATCTTCCTTGGAATTAATTGAGAGAGTGCTTTATTTAAGATGAGTGCTGGATAGATCTAACTTTTTCTGTGCTGCTGGTTAGAGCTAACTTCTTCTGTGCCCGGAAGGGTATGCAGGCTCTTGGTGCTCCATCTATAAAGTACTGAGCATCTTTGGGCATCTGGCATAGAAAAGATATTACTATGTCAATTTAAAAATGAATTTATCTCCACTTTTGTTTGGGTGTGTGTGTGTCTGTCTCCATTCATAGTGTCACTTGCCTTCCTCCAAGGCTTCCTAAATTAATATTCCCAAGTCACCCTTGTTCAAACCAACACAGCTGGTAAGAAGGAGAGAAACTGTAACCTTTTTTCTCCATAGCGATTATTGGAGCTGGAATTGGTGGCACTTCAGCAGCTTATTACCTACGCCAGAAATTTGGGAAAGATGTGAAGATTGACCTGTTTGAACGAGGAGAGGTGGGAGGCCGCCTGGCCACCATGATGGTGGCAGGGCAAGAATATGAGTCAGGAGGTTCTGTCATCCATCCTTTAAATCTGCATATGAAGCGTTTTGTCAAGGACCTTGGTATGTAATTTTGGTCTTAGAAACTCAGCAGGTCTCTGTGTGATCATCCATGGATACTTTTATCATATGGGGAACTGACACTTTACTGTTTTGTTAATTGTCATTTACAGAGAAGTTGTTACAACTGTTTTCCTCACTGTCCTGTTAGCAGTTGGTATAGCCTTAGTTAGGAGTTGCTCTCCTGTAAAGGGACACTAAGTTATCTGTATCTTCAGTTATCTGGAATTACAGCCATGGAGTAGAGGCATGGCAAGAGGTACGGGTGGCTGCTAGTGTTAATTCTTGGACCTCTGTGTTCCAGTTGAAGAATCAAAGAATGTTTTTAAGTTAGTAAGAACCTTAGAATTCTCAATTTATAGTGGAAGAAATGAGGCCTAACGCCATGAAGTATTTGACTTCAAAGGCACAGAGGTATGGGTGTGATATGTGCCTAGAGCCTGGGACTGTTTCCTTACTAGGAAAGGAGTTGGACAGGTTGTAAGGGAATTCTGATAGGCCCTTTCCTCAGGGACTCCATCTTATAAAATGTTGGCCTCCTTTGAATTATTTGAAATTTTCAGTTAAGTAAAATAGGATATTCACACAAGAATAGGAGTGTCTCCTTCTCAGTTGCCTTCCAGATACCCTGTGGATATCTATCTGTTGGGTCGCCATCTCCTTTGCAAAGACAAACGAGGAGGCAGTTCATACCATAAAGATTCATGCCTGACATTTTTGTTTCCTAATGAGTTAGGTTGATACTCTGACTTTTTGAAAAGTCTTTGTAGATTGCTATGTCAGTATGACCCTCTGACCTATCTGCTTTTAGACAGTATAACACATCACACTGTTTTAAAGATAGAGCTCCTGTCCTGTGTCTCCTGAGAACCAAGGGAAGCCCTGAATTCACTACTTCAGAGTGTCCCTGGGTAACTTCAGGCTACTTTCTTTCGCTTGGTCTCCTTAGAAGCCACTGACTTGTGTACTCTTGTTTTTTCAGGTCTCTCTGCTGCAAAGGGCTCTGATGGCCTAATGGGAGTGTATAATGGAGAGAAACTTGTGTTTGAGGAGAGCCACTGGTTTATAATTAACATGATTAAACTAGTTTGGCACTATGGATTCCAGTTCCTCCGAATGCACATGTGGGTAGAGGACATATTAGATAAGTTCATGAGGTAATTTTTCCCTTCCATTTAACCCAAAACTTTTAATTTGATGAGTGTTGGGAATTATACTTTCTTGCAGTTCTCTACCTAAATGTAAGGCCTAGTTATAAGATTGTGAGGCAAAATTATTTATGTATAGGAAATATGCAGACTGTTTAGCCACTTGGTACTTGAAAGGGTAGTTTATTTTATTTTTTTAAAAGTTGTTATTGTGACTTATGTGATAGTTTACATATGGTAACATTAGCTGTACAGTCATCCATCGTATATCATTTCATTGCCATGATTATAATCCCCTTCATGTATCATCAAACAACCAAAGGGTACGCTCCGCAAGCCTGCCCCTGGGTCCTCAGCACACAACCCATCTCTCTCTCTGGGTCTAAAGTCCCCAGCTGCTCCATCTCTCCACGTCATCTCCATCTCTGGCGTCACTGCTTCTCTGGGTAGGGTCCCGCACTCTGCTCTTCTCCCTTCATGATCCCAGGAACCTCCACTCCTGGATTGCAAAGTCAACCACTCCCCTCGTTTTGCTACAAAACGTCTACCTGTACATTTCCAACCCTCACAGTTAGTCCTGATAGCAGTTACTCACTATTGTACCACATGAGTGTCATCCTTATCTCCTTTCATCAGCCTCATCCAGACAGATTGGTTACCACTCAATGGAGATTCTACCTTCCCCACGCCCTCTGGATCTAGGCTCCCTCTTGAAAGCTTGTAAGCCAGTCACTTCCTGCCTTGGTAGTCTCCCTCCCCCCCCACCCCATTTTGGGTAGCCAGTGTCTAAGTTGCATGGCCATCCCTGTCTAAAAAGGGTAATTTATTTTTGCTTTTGAAAATTATATATCTTATAAATACTTAAATGGTATTGGCAGACACTCTTAAATACAAATATTAATTCCTGTCATTTGTATGACAACTCAGTTTTATGATATTGCTGTTAGCCCCTTTATACAGATTAGCAAGAGGAGGCATAGAGATATGTTTAAGTGTAAATAGTGAAGCTATTTTTGTTTGTCCTTAAAACAGTCTGGCTCTGTAGGCTTCTTTTTTTTTTTTTTTTTCCCCATTAAATTTTATTTACTTTGTTGTTGTTGTATATCTACAGCAATATGGACTCCAATTTAAGTTTCTCTGTGTATAACTTAATGACATAAACGTTCTTCAAGTAGTACCACCATTCTTGCCTTCCTTTTCTGGGTTGTTCTTCCACCACCCTAAGGGTACTATCTAATCTTTTGAGTTGCTATTGTCAATCTGATCCATATGTTGTTGTTGTTATGTGCCGTGGAGTCGGTTCCGACTCATCGCGACCCTGTACAGGGTTTCTGAGGTTGTAAATCTTTACGGGAGCAGAAAGCCTCATTTTTCTCCTGCGTTTAAGAAAGAGCAAAATGCTCAAAGCAGAGGTCAAAAGGTCAGTGTTTTAAACCCACAAACTGTTCTGTGGGAGAAAGCTGAGGCAGTGTGCTTCTATAAAGATTTACAGCCTTGAAAACTCTATGAAGTACTTCTTCCTTGTCCTATAGGCTCGCTCTGAGTTGGAGTTGACGTGAGTTTTATTGGATTTTTAAGATAACTTCAGGGGATATTTTTGGTTTAAGATTTAAAGATTATCTCAGGGCAGTAGCTTGAGGGATTTATCCACCCACTGTTGTTATAAACTGCCATCGGGCTGGTTCTGACTCATAACGACCCTGTATAGTGTTTCTGAGGAGCAGCTGGTGAACCTGAACCACTAGCCTTGCAGTTCAGTGGCTTTGCAGTCTAGCACATTAACCCACAGCGCCATATGAGGACTCCACCCTCTAGGGTTCCAGAAAGTCTAGAGCCCGTGAGAGTTTGAAACACCTTTCTACATTTTCCCCCTTTCAATTAGGATTCTAATATAGAATACTAGGTGTCTTCAGACAGTTCATAGAAAAATGGAACTAAAAAATAGTGGATTTTTCCCAAAAGTCTTTAAATGATTATTTAATATATAAAAAAATAATCTTTGTGTTAAGTTATAGGAAAACATGCATATAAGTATATTTGTCAATTTGGGTTGAAATAGACAGACATGCTGATTGTTAATGTTGTGTTGTTGAGTAGGTTCGGACTCAACCTTGACTGAAAAGGGTTTCTAAGGAGCACCTGGTAGAAGAACATAATTTTGGAACCATCTTGCATTGTAAGCACAAACAAATTTTCAGATGAATTAAATAATTAGAATAATATTGAAGAAATGTATCTAAGGATATATTTTTGTTTCTGCATGTGCACATGCTATGGGACAGTGAATTTCTAAGATGAGGAGCCTTGATGGTGCTGTGGGTTAGGTGTTGGACTGCTAACCACAATGAGTCAGAATTCACTTGATGTCAGTGGGTTTGACTATTCTATAGCATGGAGTCCTGGTTTGGCACTGTGGGTTAATATGCTGGACTGCAAAGTCAGTTTGAACCACAAGGTCAGTGGTTCAAGCTCACCAGCTGCTCCTTGGAAACCCTATGCAGAATCACTATGGCTTGGAACCGACTCAATGACACTTAACAACAACAATAGTAATAATGAACAAAAATACCTAAACTTGTTTTAAAAAGACTTCGAAAGTAGAAAATGTCAGCATGCAATTAGCAATCTCAGCGTAAAATAATTAAAGATATAATGTACTCATCGTCACTACTGCTCAAGAAAAGGCTGGCTATCACATTGTTGTTAGATGCCACTGAGTTCGTTTCAACTCTCACAGCAGAAGGAAATAACTGCCCGGCCCTGCGCCGCCCTCACAATCATTGCAGCTACGTATGGTATTAATTCTTCTTATTGACGGTCTTCCTTTGTTTTGCTGACCCTTTATAGAATATTTAAATGTTCAGTAATGGTAGCTGGACATAATCTAGTTCTTCTGGACTCATGGCAGCAGAGGAGATGGGTTATTCATGGAGACAATTAGCTACACATTCCTTATCCTCTTCCTGTTCCTGACTCTCCTCTGTTGCTCAGGTGAATAGAGACCAACTGTTGTGTTTTAGATGTCTGCTTGCAAGCTTTTAAGACCCCAGGCACTACTCAGTGATCTTGGAGGCAGAACAGAAGCACTACACATATTATTAGGTCAATTAACTAGAATGTCCCATGAAACCATGACCCTAAACTGCCAAATTAAGGGACTAAATCCCATGAGGTATTTGATTACATAGTCCTCACTCTTAATCTCTGTGCTGTTGGTGTTTTGTAGATGAATGAGATGATGTATATAAGAGCTTGTGGAAAGGATCGCAAACTTGAATGCGCTTTTTTAGTAACATGATAATTCCATGAGCCAGCTGCCTGAAGTCTAGATGAAGCTGTGCCTCAACAAATTAAGATGTTAAATTGTAACATTGCCTTGGGTAGTGAGACTACAGATGTCTTTTTTCTTTATGCTTTTCTATATTTTCAAAATTGTCTATGTATGAAAATGCACTGCCTTGGTTATCAGGAAGAATCAAATACAATAACAAGTCTAACTTTGCAAGGTGTGCCTAGTATTTTATTAAAATATTGTTGGCATATCCAGTTTTTATGCTGATTTACAATTTTAAACCCTGGAGGAATTCAGTTTAAGAGCTAGTAATTGTTGTTGTTAGGTGCCATCAAGTTGGCACCACTCATAGTGACTCTATGCACAACAGAACGAAACACTGCCCAGTCCTGGGCCAACAGTTTTACTAAAGGTAATATGGAAATGGCTGCAACCATACATTGACAGAGAACTTCCAGAGGTTCAAGCTGGATTCAGAGGAGGATGTGGAATGAGGGATATCATTGCTAACGTCAGATGGATCTTGGCAGACCAAGTGCTAGTAATAATCCTTTTCTAAATCATTCTACCATTAACATGAACTTGCTGCCCCCAAAACAAAAACTCCCCTCTCCTTCCTACCCACCAGTAACCACTAACAATTTTGATTTCTATAAATAATGCTATTTCATATAAACGAGATCATATAGTGTCTGCCCTTTTGTGACTGACTTTGCTCAGTGTGATGTTTTCAAGGTTCATACATGTTGTGGCATGTATCAGGACTTCATTCCTCTTGATGACTGAATAGTATTCCATTATGTGTATATGCCACTTAATCATCTGTTGGTGGACATTTTGGTGGTTTCTACTTTTGGCTATTGTGAAAAGTACTGCAATTAAAGTGGGCATACAGGTTTCTGCATTTGTCCCTGCCTTCACTTCCTTTGGACATATAGCTAGAATTGGGATTGCTGGTTTCTGTCGTTCTATGGGTATTCTTAGAAGCTCACCACAAGGCTGGAAATTCAAACCTGCCAGCTGGTCTTTGGAAAACCTGTACAGAGGCACTATAAGTTGGAACTGACTCGACAGCACTTAATGACAGCAGTATAGTTCTATGTTCAGTTTTATGAGGAACCACCAAACTGTTTTACACAGTAGATGTACCGTTTTATATTCCCACCATAAATGGAGGAGGGTTCCAGTTTCTCCACAGCTTTATTTGTTTTTAGGTTTTTGTTGTTTTTTAATGCCATTATGATAGGGTTGAAGTTGTATCTAATAAGGATGAAGTGTAGTTTTGATTTTATCTAATGGCTAGTGTTAGTCATTTGAATATCATTTTTGATAAAATGTTGAAAGCCCTTTGTCCACTTTTTCATTGGGTTTGTCTTGTAAGCTACACAATTTAAAAAATACATTTTGGATACTAAACTCTTAAATATATGGTTCCTGAAAAATTTCTCCTAATCTTTTTCACTTTTCTGCCAACCACTTTTTAAAGAAGTTGGGTGACATGTTGCTACAGGTTCAGTAGGCAAATGAAGTTCAGATAACATCAGCTGCTGCTTAGTTTACGTGGATCAGATTAACTGTGACTTGCTTGACATGCAGAGAATTTCCCTTTGAGATACAATTACGAAAGCACCTTTGAAGGAATTCAGAGCATTGTGTTAGGAGCTGGTTAGTCATTGTAACACAAAGCAGCCCTACGCACAACAGACTGAAACAGCATCTAGTCCTGCGCCATCCAGACTCTTGTTGCTAGTTTGAGTCCATTGTTGTAGCTACTGTGTTGCAGGACATTCTAAAACTGAAAAGACGCAATGGGGAATTCGTAGGTTGCTTGTTTCTTGGAACTTTTTAGCATTGTGAAAATATATAGCACATTTGTCAAAGTAATATTTGTCATGTGCACAGTTTAGTGACATCTATCAGTCATGTTGTGCAACCACCACTAGTATTTGTTACTGAAAACAAAAATTCACTGCCTGCCTCCTGAACAGTGACTCTCACTTCCCTCTTTCCTCACATCCCTGACGACCTCAAATAAACTTGGTCTGTTTTAGCTATGTCATAAGATAACACGCAGCACTTGTCCTTTTGTGATTGGCTTATTTCACTCAACATGTTTTCAGGGTTTCTCCATGTTGTAGCATTTTTAGGACTCAGTTTCTCTTTATGATTGAATTGTATTCCATTGTATGTATGTACTACATTTTATCCACTCATCTGCTTATGGACATTTAGGTTGTTTCTACCTTTTGGCTATTGTGAATAATGCAATAAACATTGGTGTACATGTTGCCTACCATAAGCTCTTTCACTTTTGGAGCAACTGTCAAATATTAGCCATTTCATTTTGTATCTCCATCAGCAATGGATAAGGATTCCAGTTGCTCCACATCCTTGTCAAAATTTGTTGCTGTTTCTCTGATCTTTATACCACAAGTTGGAGTAGAGTATTATCTCTTTGTGGTTTTGATTTGCATCTCTCTAGTGATTTAAAATTTAGTGCTGAAGGATAAATACTGATTGATAATTACAAGGTCAGTGGTTCAAACCCACTGGCCACTCCTCTGAAAACCTCATACAGGGTTGCTATGGTTTGGAAGGGTTGCTGTGATTTGGAACCAACTTGATGGCACTGAACAACAACTACAACAATAGCTAATGGAATTGAGCTTCTTTTCACTGCTGCTGCTTAGGTGAAATATTTGTTCAACTCCTTTGCCTAGGTTTTTTTTTTAATGTTTTATTGTGAATTATGTGATAGTTTACATGGGAGAACATTAGCTTACATTCATACTATCATATATCATTTAATTGTCATGGTTACAATCCCCTCCAGGCATCATCAACCAACCAAAGGGTATACCCTGCAAACCGGCCCCCCCCCCAGTCAGCACACAGCCTTTCTCCCTCTCCAGGTCTAGAGTCCCCAGCTGCTCCATCTCACCATGTCATTGTCTCTGCCTCCATTTCTGGCATCATGGTTTCTCTAGGTAGGGTCTCGCACTCCGCTCTTCTCCCTTGATGGTTCCAGGGACCTCCTCTCATGGACTGCTAAATCAATTACTCCCCTCCTTTTGCTACAAAACATCCACCTTTACATTTCCAACCCTCATAATCAGTCCTGATAGTAATTATTCACCATTGTACCACAAGGGACCTATCCCCATCTCCTTTCATTAGGCCCGTCCAGACAGATGGGGTACTAAGTGGAGATTTTATCTTCCTCTGTGCCCTCTGGATCTAGGCTCTCTCTTGAAAGCTTGTAAGTCAGTCACTTCTTGCCTTTGTAGCCTCCCCCCATTTTGGGTAGCCAATGACCAAGTTTCCCACCCCTGTCTACTCTGTGTATGGAGGGGGGTGGGAATGATCCTTGTTGTAAAGATTTGTTTCCTCTTTTGAGCTACTGCATCCTTAGGTGTAGGTCAAGTTCATCAAATTGTATCAGATTACTCATATTTTCTTCTTCTTGTAGTTGAGCTCTGATCATCCAGTCATTCAAGACAGGTCAAGTAGATATTATCTGCAACTGTGGGTGTACTTATGCATATGCCCTCGCTTCTTATCAGCTGGACACTTCACTCTCCACTCTAGTCCTCTGTGGCTATGTCACTGACTCTGGGTCCAAGAGTCTCCAGGTCTTGCCACACTGCTGGCCAACCAGGTGTCCAACCAGGTTCACAGGAGTATATTGCCCGTTGTAGGGCTTAGCTCACAGCTTCATTGCTGTTTTTCCCTCACTTCCCGTCGGTGACCAACATGGTCACCAATCAGAGCACATGTCTGCTAGTATATTCCCATTGAGTCTTAGTCTTGGCAAGGGGGTTTGCCCTGAGTGGATCCTACCACTTGTCTTGATGTCTTCTGGGTGAGCAACTTGCTTGTTCTTGTAGTAAATCAGGCGGGCAGCCATTTTTGTTTTCTATTTTTCCTGTCAGTCTTTCAAGAAGTATCTTCTGTTCTTCTAGTTGCTTTGGGCTGGTCTGTTTGCCCTATTCAAGTGGACATTTCCCACCTCTTAAGATTCTGGATTCAGTTCAAGATTCAGTTCTGGGTTCTTATGTAATGCAGAGGCTCCACAGAAAGCCTCCTTCAAAGGGCACGTTTTAGCCCCATTTTAGGTATTCCAATCAGTTATAGGCAGAAGATGGACTTAGAAGCTTTCTGTGGTGCTATTTCTGGCTATTCCTTTCTCTCCCCCTCAAGTGTCTATTTTATAATGGTATGCCAGGGAAACCAAGATTGAAAAGGCAGCCAAGCATCTTTATTTCCCCCTTTTTGCCCATTCCAACCGTGTCTCCATCCCTGTATCCCAGAGCCCTGTTGTTCCAAGGTTGTGCATACATCATTATTTACCTCTGTCCCACTTAGTCCATGCAAACCTGCCTAATTGTTTTCCCATCCACTTTGTTCTTCCATTCACCTCCCCCTTTCTGTGTAATTACCCTCTCCCTAGCACCCAAACTATCCTGTGTCTGTTCCCTACCCTGTGATCCACCTTTCCCTCCCTCCCCTCACCCCATCCTCCACATCCTGGTAACCAGCAAAGAATCCCTCTTCCCCCCCTTTAGTATGAATTCTTTTTCTTAGTCTTTTACAGTAGTGGTCCTATGCAATATTTCTCCTTTTACAACTGACTAATTTCACTCAACATAATGTTCTCAAAGTTCATCCATGTTATGCGGTGGCTTGCAGCTTCCTTGTTCTTCAAGGTAGCATAGTATTCCATTGTGTGTTTATACCATAGTTTGCTTATCCTTTCTTCCCTTGATGGCCACTTGGCTGTCTACATCTTTTTGCTATTGTAGATAGTGCTGCTATGAACATGGTGTGCATATATCTTCTTGTGTTGTGGCTCGTTTTTCTTGTGGATAAATACCAAGTAGAGGAATTGCTGGATCATAAGGTATTTCTATTTCCAACCTTCTGAGGAAGTCCCATATTGCTTTCCAGAGAGGTTGGACC
>NW_006408570.1:4423469-4468706 GCF_000296735.1 Chrysochloris asiatica | reverse complement strand
AGAGGGAAGGCTTTCAGTTTCTCTCCATTTAGAATAATGTAGGCTGTTGGTTTTGTATATATGCTCTAATTATGTTGAGGAATTTCCCACTTTGTTGAGTGTTTCTATTAGGAATGGATGTTGGATTTTGTCAAATGCCTTTTCTGTATCAATCGATATGATCATGTGGTTCTTTTCCTTTTTCTTATTTGTATGGTGGATTATGTTGATAGTTTTTGTAATGTTGAACCATCCTTGCATCCTTGATATAAATCCCACTTGATCATGATGTTTTATTTTTTTGATGTGCTTCTGGATTCTCTTGGCTAGGATTTTGTTGAGAATTTTTGCATCTATGTTCGTGAGGGATATTGGTCTATAATTTTCTTTCTTAGTGATATCCTTCCCTGGTTTTGGTATGAGGGTTATGCTTGCTTCATAAAAGGTATTGGGAAGTTTTCAATCCTCCTCTTTATTCTGGAATAATTTGAGTAGAATTGGTGACAGCTCTTCCCTGAATGTTTGGTAGAACTCACCAATGAAACCATCTGGTCCTGGACTTCTTTTGGTTGGGAGTCTTTTGATGGCCTGGTCAATTTCTTATTTTGTTATGGGTATGTTCAGGTTTTCTACTTCACTGTGTATAAATTTAGGCAGGTCGTGTTTTTCTAAAACTATATCTGTGTCTTCTAAGTTTTGAAATTTGTTGGAGTACAACTTTTCATAGTAGTCTGTTATTATCCTTTTGATTTCCTTTGGTTCCATTGTGACATCACCCATGTGGTTTCTGATGCATGCTATTTGTGTCTTCTCCCTCTTTTCTTTTGTTAGGTTTGCCAATGGCCTGGCAATTATGTTAATCCTTTCAAAGAACCAGCTTCTTTTTTTTTGCTGTAAGTTGTAGGCGTTCATTATATATATTGTGGACATCAATCTGGTATTGGAATTATTATCAGTTATTAAACTTCATGGAGTTATTATCCATAATATTAACACAGTTGATATTATGTGTTGCTCATAGGGCTGCCCATCATACATTTCTATTTCTTGCAATGAGCGAAAACTGGGAGAGAAGCCTGGTATTTGTCAGTTGGTGCTAAGTGCCATCGAGATGGTTCCAACCCATAGCAACCCTGTATAGGATTTCCGAGGAGCAGCTGGCGAGCTTGGACTGCCACCAGTGCCTCACCAGGACTCTATTTCACCAGTATACACCAGTTTAATTAATGAAATATCATTGGATGGTAAAAATAGCTACTCCCTTGAGTGTCCTCATTCAAGGGATCTTGTTTCCAGTTAATTCTTGTTTTTGTATATCCTCACTTCTATGATGTTAATGGGAGTCCTGGTGTGGTATTGTGGGTTAATGCACTGGGCTATAAAGTCAGTTTGAAACGCAAGGTCAGCAGTTCAAGCTCACCAGCCGCTTCTTGGAAATCCTTATACCAGGTCACTATAGTTTGGAACTGACTCCATGGCACTTAACAATAATGATGTTTAATGAGGCTGGATACAACCTATAAGATTAGGTTGTATCTTTAATCAATTTCTTTCTTCTTTTTTTTTTTTTAGAAGTTTTTATTGTGAATTGAGTGATGGTTTATAGGGTAGATCATCAGTTTTACATTCAACAAATCATTCAATGATTACAATCCCCTCTATACCCTATTAGCTAACTATTTTACCTCTGTTACCTTTTTTTTCTTTTTTTTGATGTACGCATACCACATTGAACTATACATTTGCTTAAGTGTCCAAAAGGGCAAATTTTGCAAGCCAGCCTCCTGCCCACAGGCATACTGCCTTTCTCAGTCCTTGGGTCTAGAGTCCTCTGCTGCTCTGTCTCTGCCACCGTTTCTGTTGTTGCTGCTTTTCTGCTTAGGATTCCTCTTCTCATGCTCTTCCCTCTTGATGGTCCTAGGGTCCTCTGTTCCTGAAATGATTGAATCAGTCTCTTTTGAGATACAGAAGAGATTAAACAAGCTAGCAGAGCTCAGAGGGACCTACTACCACCAAGAAAGTAGAGCTGGGAGAGGAGTGTGGCCTTTGGACCTGGGGTCCTGCACTGTGAAGCTCCTGGATCCAGAGGAAGATTGAGGCCAGGACCTATGGACATCTCCAAGGCATGTTGGGCCTTATAGATGCTGAAAGGAGACAAGGATCTTTGTTCAGAGGTGACAGAGTCTTCTAGAGCTGGCAGTCTGAATTTGGACTTCTAGTCTCTGGTAGCGTAGTGCTTATGAATCGGGCTGCTAACCTCAGGGTCAGCAGTTCGAAACTACCAGCTGTTCTGCTGGCGAAAGATGAGGCTTTCTGCTCCCGTAAAGATTTACAGTCTCAGAAAGCCTGTGCAGGGTCATTATGAGTCGGAACTGACTCCAAGGCACATAACAACAATAAGTCTCCTAAACTGTGAGATACCTTTGTTATAGGCGCCCACTTGTGGTATGATGTTGAGTAGCACTAGATAACTAAGGGACTTGTGTTCTGTCCTCCTTCAGGTCTTGATCAGATGAAGCCTTCATTGAGCTCTCTACACAATTTTGTACCATTCTATTTAGAATTGCAACCCTATCAACCACATGTACCCCTAGTATTTGTTCTGATGTTCTTTATTAATATTTATCCTCTTGTCTGTCAGATACTTTGCATTCATTTTTATTCTCGCTCCTGACTATAATACAAGATCCATGAGAGCAGGGATTTTTAATTTTTATATCTGTTGTGTTGGCTCGTATATCTCCAGTGCCTAGCTCTAGGTGTTCCATTATATATTTGTTGAATACATAAATGAATTAATAAGAATTCTTTGGCAACTGTTAAGGGTTACACAAATATAGCTTAAAAAGAAAAACAATGTATAAACAGAAATTACTAGTTCTCACATTTGACTTTTGTGTAATGGTAATTCTAATGTGACATTATTTGAATGCTCAGTTTTTAGTTGGTAAATACTGTGCCATCTTACTCTTTATGAGGAGTCCTGGTGTGGCACTGTGGGTTAATGTGCCAAACTGTAAAGCTGTTTGAACTGCAAGGTCAGTGGTTCAAGTTTACCAGCTGCTCCTCAGAAACCCTATTCTGGGTTGCTATGGGTTGTAACCGACTCGAAGGTACTTCACAACAAGCCTTTACTCTGGAAACTTGTGTGAGTATGGTTGGTGCACACCTCCAGAGGATGTGGGGAATTAGTTTTTTTTAAGGTTTCATATGCGTTTATTTAATTGGCTACTGTTTCGTCATGCTCATGATTATCAGTATCTCAGTCTTCCTTTCCTGAGATAATCCAGTGTAGTTTCTGAGGAGCCCAGTATTCTGCCTACTTCTCCTAATCTCTTGAGGACGGCAAGCCAAATGATATAGTTGGGAGGAGTTATTTTGGGTTTTTGACTTTAGCACTGATCTCTAATCAGTTTTCCTGTAGAACTTGATGCAACATTTTGTATACTGTACTATTAGACGGATTCTTAGTGTGGCACTGTAGGATCAGCCCTGGACTGTGACCACAGGGTCAGCAGATTAGTCCCACCGATGGCTCCTTGGAAACTATACAGGGTGGCTGTGAGTTGGAACTGACTTGATGGCACATAACAATGGTTAGACTGTAGGTATAATATTGAAATGAATGAGGGGCCTTCAAATTTTATGGGGAAAAATAGAATTGAAAAGTAATGGATTTTTCCCACAAACTTTTTGAAAGCCCCCTTGTATATGGCATTATCTCCTGCTTTCTAGTAATTTAATGCATTCTGAAAGAAGAAACTTGAAGGAAACCTCTCCTTCCTTGATCACTGATAGCACTGTTGTTGTTGTTAAGTGCCATCGAGTTGATTCCAACCCATAGCGACCCTGTATAGGGTTTCCAAGGAGCAGCTGGTAAGCTTGAACCATTGACCTTGCAGTTCAAACAACTTTGCAGTCTGAAGCATTAGCCCACAGCGCCACTCCCAGGATAGTGTTGTTGTTGTTGTTGGTAAGTACCGTGGAATTGGTTCCAACTCATAGTGACCCTACACAGGATTTCTGAGGTTGTATAGTGTTGTAGTTGTACCTTATTCCTTCCTTTGTTTTGTCTACCCATGTGCCTTACAAACTGTCCCTAACTGTGAGCTTCTTAAAGGAAGGGAGCCAGATCTGTGTCATCTCTGAACTGTGTACTGTTTACAACCTGAAGAATATGTATTGAATTACTGCCTGAAATAACTTACATGAATGTTCTTTAAATCCAGAAAGTGCTGGAGAAATAATGGTAGTATTTTATGAGAATTAAATGATGTAAAGTAATTAAGTGCTGAATGAGTGAGTGGCATGGGTCTTAAGTTTTATGGGACTTTTGAAGTTGCTTTCACTGTGGATTGAGAAGTTGGCAAGGTTTTCCAGATATGAGACTAATGTTCTCTGTGAGGAAATGCAGGTGTTCAGAGGTTAGAGGCTGTAGCTATATAGAGGTTAGAAGGAAGAGCTTGTGCTGCAGTAATGGGGAGGCAATATGGAATGCATATTTAGAAGCCAATGAATGGATCAGGTGTGCTCAGTGAAGGGTTTGAGTGTGTATGTGGTGGAGGGCAGAGCAGGCAAGTTGGGTATGAGCCTTCTATTTGCCACATGACTTCTAGACAGATTCTTTCACCTCTTCTGCTTTGTTTCTTCATTGGTTGGCGGTTGGAATAGAGGAATCAGCTTCCATGAACTCAACTCTAAAATTCCATGATTATTTCTTTAAAAGTCAGATAAAATGATCTAGGCTTTATTTAATATGCAACAAATAGTAAGCAAACTTTTTGAATAAGTGCATGGCAAGGTATCTTAGGATTTGGGGATTTCATAGTGTTTTGGGTCTTGAGGAGATTTGGGCATGTTTCAAAGAAAATGAGCATATTTTCAAAAGAAAGTAGAAGCAGGTAGATCAGTTATTCATTTTGAATGTAAATCCTGACTAAGAACAAGAAATGAGAACAGAGTAGCAGAGAGATGCTAGGGAGATTGTGGATGTTTCCTGTTGATCAGTAGGGGAAGCAGAATGGAGGATGACATGGAGGATGGCCAGTTATTTGGGACTGGGATAGGGGATAGGTAGAGAGGATTAGGGCAAGTAGATAAGAAGATAACATTTATTTTCAGACAAACCTAGTACTGCTTGAGAATACAAGATAAATGAGAACAAGGAGTATCCCAGTGATCATATTAATGTAGTAAAAGGAAGTGTGCTTACAAAGGATAATGGACTTCTAAAAGAAGAGGGAGGAAAGGACTAACAGCTCCCAGGAGACCCAGGGAAGGCTTTATTTTACTCAAGAGGATAACTAAGCTATATCTCCTGTGATAGGTGGAAACTCATCAGAAGGAAACATGAAAGATTAGGTTCTTATAACCCTATATCCCTTTTCACTTGCCTTCCCCTTTCATCTTGTTTGATGTCTAATGGTCATGTCCCTTTCTTTTTTAAAGGATCTACCGCTACCAATCTCATGACTATGCCTTCAGTAGTGTAGAGAAGTTACTGCATGCTCTAGGCGGGGACGATATCCTTGGAATGCTTAACCGAACCCTTCTTGAAACCCTGGAGAAAGCAGGCTTCTCTGAGAAATTCCTCAATGAAATTGTTATTCCTGTCATGCGGGTTAATTACGGCCAAAGCATGAACATCAACGGTTTTGTGGGTAAGCCAGGGAACTGTAAGGAACAATACATAGTTCACAAAGGGGCTTGCCTGATGCAAGAGTAGTTTCTTACTTTAAGGCTATGGGCTGGGGAAGGCCACCTCTCACTGTAAAACCTCAGAAATTGTTGGCAAAATTACATAGTTAAGGATTTTTATGGGGAAAATGTCCTTAGCTTTCATTAGTTCATTGGCTCTTCTATCAGAGTGGTGGTGGTGTGGGGCATATGACAGTATCTGGAGACATTTGGAGCATAATTCCTAGAACAGAACACTTAGAAAAAGAGAGTGGGGTAAGGGACCTTCTACAAAGTCAGAATCAAAACATGTCTGGGCTGCCATAGAATGTGATAGGAGGGTGCGCCTGCCACATGTACAGTTTGGAAGTTGAGAAATCGAGTATTAGGTTCTCAAAGAGGTCTGTAATCTTCTGATTTAGAGGCTGATATTGAGGCTTTGCGTTTGGCTGCTCAGAACAAACTACTAATGGCAATGTAAGTGAAACTTGTAGTTTGAATGGATCTTTGGGTGAAGATCCATGGCTCTGACAACTTAAGATCATTCTAATTATGAAGGTAATACATAATTTAGTCAAAGTCCCCAGTCATTGTTTTTGAATATTGGTAACACCTTTTGTTAGAGTGATTTTGTATCAGAGTGATTTTGCACTCTTTTTTTGTGTCTCAAAGCTATTTTGATTCAGTATTGGATGCAGATTGTAACCTGTGCAAACAGGGTCCTGTGCTAAGAAGACCTCCCCTGCCCGGTTTAATGGCCTACTGCCAACCATTCTGAAATTAATTATTGAGCAGGGGAACCTGTGTTTTCATTTAGTAACATGTGGTTCTTAAATTATGTCGCCAGTCCTAACTGTGTGTTAATACTTTTCATTAATCATGCTAAACAGGCCAACTTGCATTTGGCCACATGTACTGAAGAACTCGCCTATTTAGGAAGGGAAAGAGTATAGTCTTCTTACAGTCAGAATTTAAACACACTTTTCTCCCATCGATAGGAGCAGTGTCATTGGCTGGTGCGGAATCTGGGCTTTGGGCAGTAGAAGGTGGCAATAAACGTGTTTGCTCAGGGCTCCTTCAGGCTTCCAAAGGCAATCTTATAGCTGGCTCAGTAATGTACATAGAAAAATCAAGGACCAAGCAGACAGGTAAGCTTGAACTTCTCTTGTTTCTGATTTTCTCTGCAGAAAATGATTTTTCAGAGAAATTCTTTCTTCTGCCATTTGTTACTCACTATTCCAGATGATGGAACTTTAAGTTGTGTATGCTGTATCATGCATAAGCATCCCCAAATGCACAAAAGTACAGAAGCATGACTCTGTGGGTTTAATAAATAACCATCCTCGTAAGTGAAAACTCCCTGATTTATTCTTGTATATTTTCATCTTGAGTCAGAAGTTGAACTCAATATATTAATACAAGGGACAGTTGCCGTAAGGGATAAGACTTCTTTGGATTCCTTAAAATTACAGAGAAACTGTTCTAAAGGTATAGATTTTTAGATGGTATAAAATATAGTACGTTAGAAACACTAAAACCATGTGTGCTTCCTTATTTCCTCTAGGAAATCCCACCAAGATGTATAAAGTGGTCTACCAAACTGGATCTGAGACCCACTCAGACATCTATGACATTGTCTTGGTGGCCACTCCATTGAATCGAAAAATGTCCAATATAACTTTTCTCAATTTTGACCCTCCGATAGAAGAATTCAATCAATACTACCAACATATAGTGACAACTTTAGTTAAGGGACAGTTGAATACAACAATCTTTAGTTCTAGAGCGTTAGATAAATTTGGTCTCAGTGCAATCTTAACCACTGATAATCCAGATTTGTTCATTAACAGCATTGGGATTGTGTCCCCTGTAAAAGAAAAAGATACTCCTGAGCCATCAACAGATGGAACAAATGTTTGGAAGATCTTTTCCCAGGACGTTCTTACTAAAGAGCAAATCCTAAAACTCTTTTTGTCTTACGATTATGCTGTGAAAAAGCCTTGGCTTGCCTACCCTCACTATAAGCCTCCAGAGAAATGCCCCTCCATCATACTCCACGATCGGCTTTATTATCTCAATGGCATAGAGTGCGCTGCGAGTGCCATGGAAATGAGCGCCATCGCAGCCCACAATGCCGCTCTCTTGGCCTATCACCGCTGGAACGAGCATACAGACATGATTGACCAGGAGGGCTTATATGAAAAGCTTAAAACTGAACTGTGAGTAACACTCTTTTCCTTTTCTAGTTCCAAATGGATTATCATTGGGGAAAAAGAACAAAATCTGAACAGAGTTGATTTTTGAATCGGGTATTTTGCATTGTTTAACAAAAATGATCCCTGTGGGCCATGGAAAAATACAAGGTTCTAATTAAGTAAGAAGACGTAACTTGAACTTAAGCCATTTCCAAAAATTGCTCACTTCCTCTTTTTCTATTAACTCAGTTTTTCAGACTTTTCTGATTATGAGAGTCACCCAGGTGTTTTAAATGTACAGCTTTCTCAAGCTCTTCTCTTGGTGATTCTTATTCAGTAAGTAGGCCTAGGGGCAGGGTCCTGGATTTTGAATAAGATTTTGGAGCATTTTAAGCTGAGACCTTTGAGAAAGTGCTAGTGATTACATTTGACCTCTTTTTAAGGTAGTTCATTGAGTTTCCTAGTTGAGCTTATCTTCAATCAGATCATTTATGCGAGCTAGTATCTTATGACTGGCATTAGTAATTTATACCCGTTTTCACAGTAAATGTGCGCATGCCCAAAGCCTTGATTTTAGGAATGTTATCTTTTGATTACTACTTTCTCAGTTTTATTATGGGTGAAATTTAGAAGTGTTCATAATACAACCTTAAGAAGTTATACAAAAGTTTCAAGTAAATTGAAAAGCAAATATATGGGTTAAGAAATTGGCATTCCATTATAAAACCCTCACCACAACTTTAAAGTACTGATCCACAAGGATAGGGCCTTGGCATTGCAGTTTTTATAGTTCTGAGGTGGTGGTCCAAGGAGCTTGGGTAGCGTTGTGGTTCCAATCGGGCTGCTAACCTCAAGGTCAGCAGTTTGAAACTACCAGCCGTTCTGCGGGAGAAAGATGTGGCTTTCTGCTCCCATAAAGATTTACAGCCTTGGAAACCCTGTACAGGGTAGTTGAGTAGGAACCGACTCCACAGTACTCAACAACAACACGGTGGTGGTCTGGGTATGGAGATAATCAACGCTGGACTGCTAACCAAAAGGTTGGCAGTTCAAACCCACCACTACTCCTTGGAAACCCTATATAGGGTTGCTGAGTTAGAATCTACTTGACAGAAATTTTACACAGTGGTTCTGTGTAGCAAGGGTTGAGAATCATTATGTACAATTTCAACTGTGGACTTAAGACTACTGGGTCAGCTGTAAGTAAAATATTTCCTTTGTAAGAAGGGGTGTTAAGATGTTTACTAACGGCTAGTACCTTAAAAAGTCCTAAGAAATCCAATTCATTGTTAAAGATCCCTTTTTGCAAAGAATTTCTCTTCACTGAGAGCTCTAGCAGTAATCTGGACAGTAAATTCCATTGATAGTCCAACAGCAGAGGCAACTTTTCACTCCAGAGTGCTTGGCAAAGTTGCTTATTAAGAATGCACCGAACTTCACCAAATTCGGTGGGCTCAAAGTAGTAAATAATTTGTTTCAAAATTTACTGGGGCATTATGGGTAAAAATTGGTTGTTAAAACCTCAGTTTACAGCAATAGTCTTCAATGTTGGCTTCACACTGGAACCACCCCAAGGATATTGTCTTCCTGAGGCAGATGTGCAAACTTTAAGAACCAATTCTGTATCTATAGGCAGTCCGCTGGTTATAAACCAGATCAGTTCATAAATAAGTATTTAAGTTGAATGGTAGATAAGTTGGAATAGGTGCATTTCGTTCTTTAGTGTAAAAGGCACCAAGTCTTTTCAGTGATTTAACAACTTCACATGCAGCAAGTGAAGGTAACTGATGAAGAATGTGTTGCAAGTAGAGTTAGTTCGATCATTTCAATATGAAGGCAAACTTACATAACATTAAAGAAGTTGTCCTAAGTCTGCAGTTTGTATGCTGGGGATTTAAAGTATGTTGAGGCATTCTTGTTTTTTTTGTTTTTAATGAATATTGTATAAGATTGGCAAACACTTTAATAGCTACCAAAAAAATTCCAGATCCACTGCTGCCAAATTGATTCCAATGCACAGCGATCCTAGAAAAGGACCATGTAGTAAAGTAGAATAGGGAGTACCACAGGGTTTCTAAGACTCCAAAGTTTTAAGGGTAGTCTCATTTTTCTCTGGAGGAGCTGATGGATATGAACTTCCTATCCTTGTAATTAGCACTCAAATAGTTAACCTACTGCACCACCATGGTTCCTTATATAGCTAAGATAATTTAATTTCTACTACTGGTAGACTTGATATGTGCTATGCAGATATGTATTTCTTTCACCAGGGTATCTGAAATTGCTTCCTCGAAGAGCAAAACAGGTCTTGTTTATTAGGCCTATTTGAGAGTTTTAATACCAAGCCACTTTTAACTTTTAGTTGATTCCAACTCCTAACAACACTATAGGATAGAGCAGAATTGACTATTAGGGTTTCCAAGGCTGTAAATATTTATGGAAGCAAATTTCTGCATTTCTTCCTGTCGAGTGCTTTAACTACTCTGCTATCAAGCCTTCAAATTATACAACCATAGTATTAAAGAATTTTTATATTGGATGAAGATTAAATTAAAAAGAGCTGCTGGAGAAGAATGGAAAAATAAAAATGTATTGCATGTCACACCAGATTTGATTTTGAACATTCCAGCTTTTTAAGTGGAAAGTACCAAATTAGATAAACATGTGCTCCGTGATTTAAAAAACAACAACAACCTGTGTATACTCCATTTACTAGTTTTAAAGTGATTCAATATTCACATGCTTTAAAAAAACAAAACAAAACGCTTAAGTATTTGCCTAGGCCTTTTAAGATTGTTATAATCCAACCATCTGTAGTATACCAGATACCTTATGAGCAACAAAATACAATTCAAGAACTAGATGCACCTATTAAAGGCAGCATTTTACTGCCCTCTGTCATAAACACAATACACTGGAATGTTTTTCTACTCTTGTATTAAAAACCTTTTCCCATTTAATAATTGCAGTAAACAACGTCATTACTTTATTGTTGTGTTATACTTGAAATAATAGATTTGGAAAAGTTAAAGTAAATCTAAGTTATTATTCTGAGTTTCTAAAATTGAAGCTGTTTCAGAACTCAAGTTTGTAGCTTTCTTTTTTTTCATTGACAAAATAATCTGTGCTGTGTTTGTTTTGACTTAACATAGATTTTTCCATTTTAACACTCAAGCCTACTGGAATCAGTCTCACCTTAAACTAAATGTATGTTTTGGGCAGCATTCTTGCTACCCTCTATACATCACAAAGAAACACAATAAACTGTTATGCCTTTCTCTGGAATTCTATTGCCATTAAAAATATTTCCCACTTAATGATTGCATTGAAATAAACTACATCATTACTTTGTTTTTCACTGTTTTTGTGTTTATACTTGAAATATTTTAAATGCTGTTGAGTCAGTTCTGACTCATAGTGAACCCTGTATTGTGTTTCCCAGTTTGAGCTATTGACCTTAATGGTTAGCAATCTAGGGCTTAACCTACAGCGCCACGTCAGGATTCTACTCAAAATACACAGCAGTTGAAAGTGTTTTTGACTATTACAAAAGTTTATTTAACAACAACAAAAAAATTTAATATGAAAAATGTACACAGCCTGATTTTTACATCAGAGTCAAACAGGCCTTTTGGAGTGGGGATACATGGAAATCACGCATTTCTCGTCTTAGCACAGCTATTATACTCGTTCCAAGGCTTCTAGCATGATGATACTATTTCCTCGTATTACCTAAGGAGAGAAAGATACATTAGAAAAGAACACAATTCATTTAATAGGCACACTTAAGGGAATGACAAGCATAGCTCTGCACCAGTGTTAAGAATCTGAATGGGAGATTAGAAGCAGGAAAAGGTGTAATAAAAAGGTTCTAGGAACACAGTACACATTCCGTAAGTGAAGACAAGCAAGGCTACCTATGAGAATATAGGTGAAACAGCTGTTAACTAAAGCTCAACAGGGGTAGAAAAAGAGAAAGTGGAAGGAGGCTGCTCTGTGCTGTTGAGTCAATTCTGACTCATAGCAACCATATGGGACAGAGTAGAAGGAGCTCTGGTAGCGTAGTGGCTACGAATCAGGCTGTGAACCGCAAGGTCAGCAGTTTGAAACTATCAGCTGTTCTTCAGGAGAAAGATAAGGCTTTCTGCTCCCGTAAAGATTTACAGCCTTGGAAACCCTGGCAGGGTCGCTATGGGTCGGAACCGACTCGACGGCACTTAACAACAACAACAATGTTATAGGGGGTAGTGTGGTGGTTCCATATGATAAGTAGTATGGACTTTGTTTGAACCACAAGGTCCATGGTTTGAGCACATCAACCGCTCTGTGGGAGAAAGATGAGGCTTTCTGCTCCTGTGCAGATTTAAAGTTTTGGAAACCCTATACAGGGTCACTATGAGCGTAACAACAATAATCTTATAGTAAGTGTGGTGCCTCTGTAGGATAAGCACTGGACTATGAACCACAAGGTTGATGTTGGGCCTACCAGCTGCTCCACATGTGAAAGTTGAAGCTTTCTGCCGCTGCAAAAATTTACAGCCTCGGGAATCCTAAAATAGGTTTGTTACAAGTCAGAATTGACTCGATGGTACTGAAGAACAAGAACAATTTTATAGGCGCAGATTACTAGGTACTTTCTCCCACGGAGCCCAAGTGGGTTTGAACTGCCAATCTTTTAGTGACCAGATGAGTGCTTAATCATTGTGTGATGAAAGAAAGTTAGGGGACAGTAAACCAAGGACTCCCTGATGGACTTGACAACGAAATCATACATCAAGCCAAGGAGCTGGACAGGTGGAAAAAATAAGGGGATGATGATGGGAAATCTAATGATTTGAAGTGTTCAAAGTGAAGCAGTGGTGCAGGCAACTGGGAGAGATCTATAATGTGCTCTCTCCCCCTTTCATTCTAATTTGTATACACAGTAATACTCTCTCCCCAACTCAAATGTAAATTCCAAAAAGCCTGGGACTTTGCTTGGTATGTCCTCAGTACTTAAAATAGCACATATTGTTATGTGACCCTGAATAGGGTTTCCAAGGAACAGCTGGTAGGTTTGAACCGCTGACTTTGCAGTCCAATGAATTATGCTGCAGTGCTACACCAGATGCAATAAATACCTGTGACGTAAATAAACAAATGAACTTGTATGTATATTTTTCATTATCACAGTTGTTGCTAAGTGCTGTTGAGTCAGACCGACTCAGTGACCGCAGTAGACAGCTGGAAATGAATATGCCAGGTGGGATGTGAGTTTCCCAGAGCCTGGCAGGTAATAGTAACAAATGCATATGAAGAGAAGATGTCAGAGAAAGTGAGACAGGAGAGAATATCCTGAAAATAAAAGTGGGGACTGAAAGAGCCGACATACGCTCAATCTTCTCATAAGTTAGGAATGGATACATGGAAAAGTTAAGCAACATGCTTATCTCCTTATTTTAAAATTCCTGATTTATTTGTAGCAGATGCTGAACACCATAACTTACTGATCAAAGCATGAAAAACAATTAGCCTACTTTTCTAGCCCCTTACCAAATTTGTTCATGCACTTGCTTAGGGAGTGGATAGTGGTGGAGAGAAGTTATTTCAGATGACTAAGATTTTCAGATTGGAGGACTTTATACACTTCCTTATCATTTCAAATCACATACAGAATATTAGGCTAGTTGGTGAACACTTCTACCATACAGTGGTTTTTTGCCATAGTGTTTTAAGCTTGAGTCTTTGAGTCAATCAGAAACCATCACAGAAATTCCATGAAGATACTTAGTATCTTAGTGCTAGTTTTGTACCTTAGTGCTAGTTGTTGCAAAGTGCTGCTCAGGGTTTCCATCTGCTGAAAGGGCACAGCACTCTTATCTAATAAAGAACGGCCACAGCCAAATCAGAGCTGCTGAAGCACAACTCTCCCAAGAGGTCCTAAATTATATACATCATAAAACAGAGTTTTGACTATTTTTTAGGTGTGTCCTGGGTTGAAGTGAAATATTAAGGGAATTGTTCTGGGGCGGAGCCTAAGTATGATTTATTATTTTGGAAAACAGTTCATCTTGACTTCACATTAGAACGACCAGTGGAACTCTGAAAGTCCTTATGTTGCCTACCAGACTAATTTGATTCCAAAAGGCAACTGAGAAAACCACAATCTAATGAAGGACTATGGACCTCTAATAGAGAATAAACCTCAAAAAATGGTGCTGTGGGTTAATGCACTAGACTGCAAGGTTGGCAGTTCAAGCTCACCAGCTGTTTCTCGGAAACCTTATATAAGTTGGCACCGACTTGACGGCACTTAATGACATCAGATCAGTACAATCGGATCTTAACCTACAGGTAACTGGGGTATTATTGCAACAGAATGATTGCTATGTTAAACTAAAAGGGAGAGGAGAGTCGATTTCTAAGTAATTTGCTTTTTCTGGGAATTACTAATTCCCCAAAAAAAGCAAACACAAAAACCCTCCAATTTAAATCCAAGAATCTGACAGAAGGAAAGTTAACACATATTACAAAAGGGGGGAAAAAAAATCTCTAAGAGAAATCTCCTATCTTTACTTACCACCATTCCAATATTGTTCTGTTGTCCACTAGTTGCCATCTCCACACATTCATCTATTACAAGATTCATAAAGGGATCAAATCCCCGCAATATTCCTTGGACATGTCTGCCACCATTTAATTTCACTACCAAAAAGGAAAAAATTATTAAACTGACCACTATCGAATTATTCATTAAAAATTAACATTAAAAAGGCATTCAAGAGATGTAAAGATCGACAGCCTCGGAAATCCTGTACAGGGTCGCTATGAGTCGGAACCAACTCCACGGCACATAACATTCTTACTACGAGTCCTGGTGTGGCGCTGTAGAATAAATAATCACAAAGTCTGTTTGAACTGCAAGGTCAGTGTTTCAAACTTATGAGTTCCTACTAAGAAACCCTATACAGGATCACTGTGAGTTAGAACCGACTCAAGGGCAATTAACAAGAACAAATTCTTACTATGGTGTCCTGGTATGGCGCTGCAAGAAAATGCACTGGATTGCAAGGTCAGTTGGAACCAACTTGTGGCACTTAAAAACAATTCTTACTATGTGCCAAGCATTGGGTTAAAGATTCCATTTCAAGAATCCTATAAAGTAGCTGTACTTTGCAGTGAGAACTGAAATATAGATCTTTAACTGGTTCAAGGCTACACTAGCTGTGTAGTAGAGCTGGGATTCAAAGTGAGGTTGTCTGCCCATGGTTTTAACCTTTAAATAGGTATTCCCCCCTTACTATCTGGAAGTAGAGTGTTTCTATGAAACATCTTGCAAGTCAAAACACAGGAAAGAAACAATTACCATTAATTTATATGGGAGAAAAATTTTGAGTGAACCTAGATCCAAAATGTAAGCAGCCAAATAACATACAAAATTTAAAATTGTTAAGTGCTATCAAGTTGGTTTTGACTCATAGAGACCATGTACAGGGTTTCAGAGGTGCAGCTGGTGAGTTTGAACTGACAACTTGTGGCACATCATCTTGCAGTGCCACACCAGAACTCTAACAAATAGAGTCCTGGTGTGGTACTGTTTGAACCCCAAGGTTGCTTCTCAGAAATCCTATACGAGGTCACTATGAGTTGGAACCAACTAGATGGTATTTAACAACATAATGTTCAGACACAGTTCAAAGATATGGGGGCTCAATGAGATAGTGTAGTTTGTGTGGGAGCTTGGTGGTACCACTCTTACAGTTAGTGGTATGAGCGGCCTCTTAAATGGCTTGCTGCAAAACAAATGCTTCATGTTTTTTTTAAAATCCTTTTCCTGTAAAATAGAAAATCCTCTTTGAACTTCTTTTGGTTAGTGAAAACATATACTAACTAATGTAGGTCTTTTGTAAAGGTAAAATGATATAAAACAAACTTTCGATAAAGGGGGATATGTGTATACTTCAAAAACTGTATACAGATCAGATTTTTCATAAAGTTGAACAAATGTATTTTTCTTACATGTTCCTATGAAACAGAGTAATTGTTCCTTGTGTAAGTCCTATAAAGTGTGGTTAAAGGAAAAAGGTTGATACATCTTCAAATTTCACAATATGAAAAAATCTGTTGTCAAAAACCAAGTAACACTCAGGGCTGCCAGGAGTTGGAAGAGATGAGGAAGGGTCTTCCTCTTGCCAACGCCTTGAATTTGGACTTCTAGAACTGTAGAAAAAATAAATTTCTGCTGGTTTAAGTAAAAAAAAACAGAAAACACCACCAACAAAAAACAAACACACACCTATTCCTCCAAAACTAAAACCAATCCAATTAACAGAATTAATGCTGTTAATAATTTTGTTGTTGTGTACCGTGATTTTTAAATAGGCTGCACAGGGGGATGGTTTGCAACTACAGCTTATATGTAAATTAAACATTTTAACTTGGGGACTCTGCCTGTAATGAAAAATCTGAAATTCTTTAAACTTATAAAACACCAGGGACTAAATGTAAAATGATCTAGCTAGGATTCTGATAAGCCTGCTTTAAATTTTTATGAAATTGTTCTGCATATTGTTGTTAGGCCTGTGGAGTTGGTTCTGAGCGCTATGCACAACAGAACTGTATATATCTAATACCTACATATATGAGATATTGTCAAAATACAAATATAAAGCAACTGAGTTAGAAAAACTTACATGATAATTTCTTGTCCATAAATCTGAAAACAAAAAAAAAACAAGTAAATAGTACATAAGTGGTCATAAAATTTGAAGCATAAATTAGCATAGAATTAGGTACATAAAGTCTGTTCAACTTGCTAAAATGTACACAATTGAGATGGAAATTTAAAACAGTAAAAACTTTCTATTCCTGTAAAGGGTGAAAAAGCAAGGAGTTAACTAAAGTAGACATATAAACCAATATTGTTTGAAGAGGAGTTAATAAGATTAAGCTGGAGGATAACACACTGGACCACAAGGTCAGTTTGAACTACAAGGTGGGCTATTCAGACCCACCAACTGCTCCTCTTAAACCCTATATAGGGTTGCTATGATTCTGAACTGACTTGATGACACTGTAACGACAAAAGATGAATTGCAAAAATATCCTTGTTCAAGAACCCCACTGCTGTAAGTCAATTCCAACTCAAAGTGATATGACAGTGTAGAACTTTCTTCAGAGGGTTTCTGACACTGCAAATGAATCTCTTTGGAAGCAGATAGCCCCATCTTTCTTCCTTGAAGAGGCTGGTGGGTTTGAAAAACTAATCATGTGGTTACAGCCTAACACTTAATTCACTGCTCTCCTAGGGTATCTTTGTTGTAGCTGTTGTTAGCAGCTGTTGAGTAGGTTCTGACTCTCAGGGATCCTATATTCAACAGAACGACACTTTGCCCAATCCTGTGCCATCCTCACAATTGTTATGTTTGAGCCCACTGTTGCTGCCACTGTATCAATCCATCTTGTTGGGGGTGGGGTGGGGGTGTCTTCCTCTTTTTCAATGACCTATCACTTTTCAAAGCATGATGTCCTTTTCCAGAGTCTGATCCCTCCTGATAATATTTCCAAAGTACAAAAGATGAAGTCTTGTCATCCTTCTAAGGAGCATTCTGGTTGTACTTCTTCCAAGATAAATTTATTTGTTCTTCTGGCTTCTTCACCTTAATTCAAATGCATTGGTTCTTCTATGGTCTTTCTTAATCACTGTTCAACTTTCACATGCCTATGAGGCGAGGAAAATACTACAACTTAGTCTTCAGACGTCTTTGCCCATGAACACTTTAAAGAGATTGTTTTTTGTTTTAAAGTTTTTATTGTGAATTGTTTACATGGGAGAACATCAGCTTTACACTCCTATATTTCGCTTCATTGCAATGATTACAAGCCTCTCCATGAATCATCATTCAACAGTATTTGCTTCTATTCCGTTTTTGTTTTTTGGATGTATACCGAAGCACTCAGGAATATATAATCAAACAACCAAAGGGCATACCCGGCAAGCCTGGGCCCCATCTCCCCCGCCCCCCCCCCACCGGGCCCAGTACACAGCCCCTCTCCCTCCATGAGTCTAGAGTCCCTAGCCACTCCAGCTCTCCACATCATCGTCTCTGCCTCCACATCTGGTGTCGCTGCTTATCTGAATAGGTTCCCGCACTTCGCTTTTCTACCTTCATGGTCCCAGGGTCCTCTGCTCCTGGACTGCAAGATCAACCACTCCCCTCTCTTTGTTACAAAATGTCTACTTTTACATTTGCAACAACTGCAATTAATCCTGATAACAATTATTCACTACTAAACCACAGGAGTCTTATCCCCATCTCCTTTCACCAGACCCGTCTAGACAGGTTGAAAACCACTCAGTGGAGATTCTACCTTCCCTTGTATCCTCTGAAACTAAACTCCCTCTTGAAAACTTGTAAGCCAGTCACTTTGTGCCTTTATAGCCCCCCATTTTAGGCAGCCAATGTCTAAGTTGCCCATCTGTCACCCCTGTGTGTGTGGGGGGGTGAGAATGATCCTTGTTTTGAAGATTCCGTCCCTCTTTTAAGCTACTACATCCATAAGTATAGGTCAAGTTCACCAAATTGTAGTGGGTTACACTTTTTCCTCTTCTTTCTTCCTCTAGTCAAGTTCTGATCATCCAGCCATTGGATGATCAAATGGGTACTATCTGCAAGTATGGGAGTTCTTGTGCATTTCTCCTCACTTCATATCAACTGGACACTTCACTCTCCGCTCTAGCCTCTGTGGCTATGTCCCTGTCCATGGGCTCAGGAGTCCCCTAGTCTCACTCCAGGCTGACAGGAGCCTATTGAACATGGTCAGATTTAGTCCACATCTTCACTGCTGCTTTCCCCCCACTTCCCCTTATTGGTAGACAAACGTGATTGCCAGCAAGATTACATGCCTGCTCGTGTATTCCCTTTGAGTTTCAGTCTTGGAAGGGGTTTGCTGAGGGGACTTGACTGCTTGCCTTGATGGCTCCTTGGTGAACAACTTGTTTGTTTTTTGTGGTAGTCAATCAGACTGCCATTTTGTTTTTGATTTTTCCTGCTGGTCTTTCTTTCAAGAAGTATCTTCTATTCCTCTACCTGCTCCAGGCTGGTCTACTTGTCTTTTCAAGTGGAAATTTCCCACTTCAGAAGATTATGGATGGGAACCAGAATTCCACCTAAGGTCTTATACACTGCAAAAGCTCTGCAGGAAGCATCATTCACTGGGCAAGTTCTAGCCCCCTCTTTAGACATTCCAATCAGTTACAGGCTGAAGAATCACTTACAAGCTTTCTGTAGTGATGTTTTGGCTATTCTTTTCTAAAGAGGTCTTTTGCAGATGATTTACCTAATGCTTTAACTGCTATTTCCATGAGTGTTGATAGTAGCTCCAAAGCAAAATGAAGCCTTTTGACAACTTCAATCTTTTCTCCATTTGTTGTTAAGTGCTGTTGATTCTGACTCATAGCGACCCTGTATAGGGTTTCCAAGTAGCAGCTGGTGAGCTTGAACCACTGACCTTGCAGTTCATATGGCTTTGCAGTCTGGCGCATTAACCCACAAGCATGATGTAATTTACTGGTCTAGTTGTAAGGATTTTTGTTTTCTTTACACTGAGGTTCAATTCATACTGAAGGCTGTGGTCTCTGATCTTCATCAGTAAGTATTCTAAGTCCTTTTCACTTCCAGGAAACAAAATTGTATCATTTTTTGCAATGCCGACCTAATTTTCAATAATTAAATTTTATAGCCATAACAGACAAAGATCTGGTTATATTTTGGTTAATTTCAAAACTAAACAAGCCTTGTGAAGACATTAGTGGGTAAGCAAATCACAACCAATTCAATAGTTATTTTGTATCTGGGACGATTACATTGTTTTAAAGTACTATTACACTGTCAAGTGTACATGTTCAGAATTAGCACATTTCAGCAAAATAAATGCATACACATTTTTTTTGTTGTTGTTGAAAACTGAGTGTAAACCAATCCAACAATTTCTACAATTCAGTAACATTGATTATATTTAAGCTGTGCAACCATTCTCACCCTCCTTTCCCGAAATGTCCCTTTCCCATTAACACAAAACTCACGGTCCCACCAAAACTTCCTATATAACCTTTTTGTGGCTGTCAACTTGGTCTCATGAGATTCTTTAAAAGAGCACAACGCTCAAGGCAGACATTCTTTACTAATTAAGCTAAATTACTATACGGTTTTTAAGTCTTCAGGAGATACTGTGGTGGCTTACATGTTGCTGTGATTCTGGATGCTATGCCCATGGGTATTTTAAATACCAGCAGGGTCACCCATGGTGGACAGGTGTTAGCTTAGCTTCCAGACAAAGACAGACTAGGAAGGAGAGATGGACTACTTCTGAGTATTTAGTCACGGAAAACCTAATGAATACCAGTGAGACATTGTCAGCACCAGATACTGACTATCGAAACATGATAAAGAGCTCCAAAATATTGTCAGATATAGTGCTGGAAGATGAGCCCCTCAGGTTGGAAGGCACTCAAAATGTAACTGGGGAAGAGATGCCTCCTCAAAGTAGTTGACCTACATTTGCTGATGGGGCACAACTCAAAATGAAGAGAAACAACTGTAAACGTCCATTAATAATTAGAACATGGAATGTACTAAGTATGAATCTAGGAAAATTATAAATTGTCAAAAATGAAGTGGAACGCATAAACATCAATATCCTAGGCGTTGTTGTTGTTAAGCACTGTCAAAATGGTTCTGACCCATGGCGACCCTGTAAGGGGTGTCCAAGAAGTTGGCTGATGAGCTTGAACTGTTCACCTATGGTTCAAACCGACTGCAGTCCAGTGCATTAACCCACAGTGCCACACGGGACTCTCAATGCTACACCAAGACTCCAGGAGTCCTAGGTATCAGTGAGTTGAAATGGACTGGCATTAGCCATTATGAATCTGACAGTCAAATGGTTTACTATATGGGGAATGAAAAATTGAGAAGGAATGGCATCACATTCATCATTGAAAAGAACATATCTAGATCTGTCTTGAAGTACAACCCTGTGATAATATCCATATATCTATAAGAAAGACCAGTTAATTCCACTATTATTCAAATTTACACACCAACCACTAAAGCTATGATGATAAAATTGAAGAATTAACTTCTTCCGTCTGAAATTGCTCAAACATGCAGTCAGGAAGTACTGATAATACCTGGCAACTGGAAGCAAACATTGGAAACAAAGAGGAAGGATCAGTAGCTGGAGAAGGAAGAAGACCAATGACTTCTTCACTGTAAATACCTTTTTAAAATAACATAAAAGACACATGGACGTCACCAGATGGAATACACAGACATCAAATTGACTACATTTGTGGAAAGAGACAGTGGAAAAGGTCAGTATCATTAGCCAGAACAAGGTCAGGGGCAGACTGTGGAACAGACTATCAATTGCTCATATGGAAATTCAGGCTATTAAAAAAAAAAAAAAAAGTACACGAGGGCCAAAATATGACCCAGAATATATACCACCTGAATTTTGAGATCATCTCAATAACAGATTTGATGCTTTAGACACTAAAAGGTGAAAACCAGAAGAGTTGTGGAATGACATAAAAATAAACATCATATAGGAAGAAAGCAAAAGGTCATTAGGAAGACAAGAAAGGAAAAGACTAAAATGGATGTCAGAAGACACTTTGAAACTTTCTCTCCAGGGTAGAGATGCTAAAGCAAAAGGAAGAAATGAGGAGGTAAAAGAGCTGAATAGGAAATTTCAAAGGGCAGCTTGAGAAGACAAACTCAAATATTATAATGAAATGTGCAAAGATCTGGATGGAGTTAGCAAACCAAAAAGGGAAGAACACATTCAGCATTCTTAAAGCTGAGGGAAATGAAGAGTAATTCAAACTTCGACTTTAAATATTGAAGGGTTCCATGGGCAAAATGGAGTACTGCAAAGCTGTTTGAACTGCAAGGTTGGTGGTTCAAGCTCACCAGCTGCTCCTTGGAAACGCTATGCAGGGTCGGAAATGACTCGATGGCACTTAACAACAGGCAAAATACTGAATGATGCAGAAACCATCAAAAGAAGATGGAAGGAATACAGAGTCACCGTACTAGAAAGAGATGTTCGCTGTTCAACCATTTGAAGAGGTAGCATAAGATCAAGAGCCCATGATACAGAAAGAAGTCAAAGGTGCACTGAAGGCACTGGCAAAGAACAAGCCTCTGGGAACTGATGGAATACAACCTGAAATCTTTCAACAAACTGATGCAGCACTGGAGGCACTCATCTATCTATGTTAAGAAATTTGAGAGACCTGGCCAACTGATGGAAGGAGATCCATATTTGTGCCTATTCCAAAGTGTGACCCAATGGAATATGGAATAATCATCGGACAGTATCATTAATAGCTCATGCAAGCAAAGTTTTGCTAAAAAGAATTAAAAAACGGCTGCAACCATATATAGAACGGGAACTGCCAGAGGTTCAATCCTGATTCAGAAGAGGACATGAAATGAGGGATTATCACTGCTGACATCAAATGGATCTTGGCTGAAAGCAGAGAATACCAGAAAGATGTTTACCTGTGCTTTACTGATTACACTAAGGCTTTCGATTGTGTGGATCATGACAAGCTATGGACAACATTGGGAAGGATGAGTTTTCTGGAACACGTAATTGTGCTCATGAAGAACCTGTACATAGACTAAGAGACAGTTGTTTGAAGAGAACAAGGGAACACTAAATGGTTTAAAATTAGAAGGTGTGCACCAGAGTTGCATTCTTTCACCATACTTAATTAATCTGTATGCTGAATGAATAATCCAAGAAGCTGGATTATATGAAGAAAAACGTGGCATTAGAATGGAAGACTTGTTAACAATTTGCAATATGCAGATGATACAACCTTGCTTGCTGAAAACAAAGAGAACTTAAAAAACAGATGAAGGTCAAAGACCACAGCCTTCAGTATGGGTTGTACCTCAATGTAAAGAAAACAAAAATTCTCACCATGGACCAATAAATAATATCCATATAAATGGAGAAAAGATTGAAGTTGTCAAAGACTTAATTTTGCTTGGATCAAACATCAACATTCATGTAAGCCACAGTAATGAACAGTAAAGGACATATTACATTAGGCAAAGCTGCTGCACAAGATCTCTTTAAAGTGTTGATGAACAAAGATGTCAGTTTGAGGACTAAGGTGCACCTGACCCAAGCCATACTGTTTTCAGTAGCCTCACATACATGTGAAAGTTGGACAAAGAATAAGGGAGACAGTACAAGAATTGATGCTTTTGAGCTATGGTGTTAAAGAGAATATTATATTAAAAGTACCATGGACTTCCAAAAACACAAACCAATCTGTGCTGGAAGTATAGCTAGAATACTCATGGAAACCAGGATGGCCAGATTTCGATCTCTCATACTTTGCACACATTGTCAGGAGGAACCAGTTTGTGGAGAAGGACATTATGTTTGTTAAAATAGAGGGTCCGAGCAAAAGAGGAAGACCCCAACAAGATGGATTGGCACAGTGGTATCTGAGATTGGCTCAAATGTAGCAATGATTCTGAGGACCAGACAGTGTTTCGTTCTGTTGTGCATAGGGTCGTTATGAGTTGGGACCAACTTGATGGCACCTAACACCACCACCACCACCATTTTCACTTTTGGTCTCATGGCAAAAATAAATGTTTATTTTGGAGCTAAACAATTTGAATGAAAAAAGAAAAGAAATCCTATCTCATTAAATCATGCAGTCTTTTATAGTTGCTCTCAAGCTAGAAAATTATAAAATTTCATTCATACTTATAGAGTAAAAAACATCATGGGAGAATCCAAAGATAATGAAGTCACAGGGCCTAACAGAAGGTGTGAATAAAAACAGGTACAACAGAAAGATTTATAGAGTAAAATGTATATTTCCATAGTATACATTATATATGGACACATTCAATAAGTCTGTCAATTGTATTCTATTAGGCTAAAGCACTTGATTATTATTCTATTAGGATAAACCATTAGGTTGAACCATAAAATTGGTGGTTCAAATTCACCACCTGCTCCTTGGAAACTATACATAGGATCACTATCCAATGGTACTTACCAACAACAATAAATTACCACCTGGTATATGAGTCCTGGTGTGATGCTGTGGGTTAATGCACCAGACTGTGAAGCCTTATGAACTGCAAGGTCGGTAGGTCAAGCTCACCAGCTGTATCTCAGAAACCCTATACAGGGTTGCTATGGGTTGGAACCGACTCTACGGCACTTAACAACAACGTTTTACGGTAGGACAAGCATTGTGCTGCTAACCAGCAGGTCAAACCCTCCAGGTGCTCCTTGCAAACCCTTTACAGGATTGCTGAGTTGGTTCCCACTCATAGTGACCTGGGCTTAAGGTTAAGCAAACAGTTCAAAGTCACAAATCAGGTGAGTGGAAAAGTCTGAGCAAATGATTCAATTTGCCTAGAAAACAAGATTTTCAAATATTTATTAAGTGTGGTGAAGTCAGTTCTGACTCAAAATGACTCTGCATAGGATTTTTGAGAAGTGCTAGTAGATTTGATAGGAAGAGCTTGTGGATGGCAGTCCAGTGCTTATTCTACAGTGTCACACCAGTTGTCAAATATTAGTAAGTATGAAAATGGATGATGTCCTTGGTGAAGATATAAGAATGTTGTGTCAAGGAGGCTGGACTTTATTCTGCCAAAATGAGAAGCTATTAAAACAGAATTTATCTCTGGAAGTAATTTTTAAGAGTTAAGGGGGAAAATTCAGCTAGGCCAGGGTAGCTCATCCTTGGCATCATTGACATTTTGTTGTGGCTGTTCTGGCTCTGCCCACTGGATACAGGTATCATCAGAACCTCCTCCCCAAGTTGACAACCACTGAGTTATGCTAATCCAGAAGGAAGGTAAACAGTTGTGAAAGATGGTGTTCCAGGGATTAGAAGAGGAAGATAGCAAAACTAGTTTCATTCTCTTGAAATCAAATAACATGTTAAGAATCAGAAATTAAATCTGCAATGCAGTTAGAATGGTCCTTTGATTAAAAAATACCATTTCACCAGTTCCTGATGAATCCTATGGACACAAGAATTTACCAGTCCACCAATAAAGGGATACATTTTAGATTAAAAAAATTTTATTTTTAAAAAGTAAACACAGCTAACCAAAACGAATGAAAATATTACATACAAAATCTGGCTTTAATTAAGAAGTGCATTAAAACATAAAATTATTAACCACGAACTCTTAAGTCTGATCCACAAAAATTGATCCCTGGATACTTAACCCTTTGTGCAACTCCACTACTACAGCCAGAATTCCAGCGTTACGTGGTGTAAGTAAGAAAGGTACTACTCAGGAGACACGGAATATATTACGTTCACTCAACCAGCTTCAAACTGGGGTCCTATCCTATTGAACACTTCGGTGTGATTTTACCAGGTGCAGGGAGAAAAAGCCCAAACTCACCCTTCTCTGTTGAAAAAAATGCTTTTACACAACTCTGATAATCAGAGCAGATAGCACAAGGCATTCAAGTTTAAGACTAGGAAGGCAAGAAAAAGGAATTGGATTTCTAAGTAAATGCTCTAACAGGGCAAGATTAAAGCAGCTTTTGACTATTCACAGCCACATGATGCGATTCACGATGTTCAACAAAGGATGGTGTCCAGGTACGAAAGTTAACAAGACATAAAGATGTAGGGCCTGTTGCTTGGGGATAAGGAAAGCAAACTGGCAGAAATGGGGCATCCCCTCTTCTTTTGGGAACCAGGCCGAAATGCGGCGTTCGCGCGGGCTCTAGGCCCCTGGCCCGCATTCCGGTGCCTCCGACCAGACTCATTCGGCCTACGCCCGCTGAGGCACGCTGATGGGAAATGGAGGGAGGCGTTAAAGGAACTAGTGGCAATCAAAGAGACTGCCACTTCAAGTCGGCCTGGACATATACTTACTTTTTCAACTCCGGCGGGTGAGCTTTGCTCATTTTGCCTTCTCGGATGGTTCAGAGCTGCCTTGAAACAAGACTCCACGGCTTCCCTCCTCACGTTCCCGCGGTCGGCTGGCGGTTTTTGCGTCTGACGTCATATATCCTGTTAGCCAATCGCTTCATTCTGGCAATTCACATTTCATCTCGCGATACTTACCGAAAGCTCCGCGTTTCCGGCTTTGGTAAGGGACGGTCAGGAATGTTTTTTCAATTCCGTTTTCTCCTATGCAAAATTGAAGTAACGGTTCTGCCTCTAGTTTCTGAGGTACATAAGCCAATCCTATATGTCCGTTAAGAATTGTAGACATCAAATGAAAACAAACCATGGAAAAATTGCTGCTATCCGCCTGTTCAGTCGGCCTGACTAGCCCAGGCACAACGTGAACCTGGCCATTGTAATCCCTGTTTTCATTGGCTGATTTTCCCCGGAAGTAGCTACACTACCTACTTAGTCTGGAAGTTCACCTGAAGCCTGTTCAGCATTCATTCATAGGAACATGCAAGTCTCCACTAGCAAAACGGTGTTATATTATTCGAGACTCGCATGTAACAAAAAACGTGCATTAGCCAAGAATTAACCAAACTTGGGTCTTTTGCACAGAAGATGAGAATCTCATCGTACAGAACCATCACGCCTGTACTCTTTGGAGTTAAGTGCCGACGAGTCTATTCTGACAATAGCGACTCTGTAGGTAGGAGCTCTGGTAGTTTAGTGGTTACGCTTCGGGCTGAGAACTGCAAGGTCAGCAGTTTAAAACTACCAGCTGCTCTGCGGGAGAAAGAAGAGGTTTTCTGCTCCCGCAAAGATTTACAGCCTCAGAAACCCTGTACACGGTCACTGTGACCCTGTACACAGTCACTATGAATCGGAACCGACTCCATAGCACATAACAACAACCAAAGAGTTAGGTCAAAATAGAAAAGAGTTCATTTCTGCATTAAATACCTTGCTGATTCTAAGTAGGTGTGGTTCGCTACAATGAAAATTTATTCTTAATGTTCAGAATGGCTCTACTTTAATACCAATTATACTAAAGAACGTAGTTAAGCTCATTAAGTATTTTGTATTCTTTTGGTACTCAAAATCCTAGACATTCTTTTTTACATTAATGGACTTAAAGTCATTGTACAATGATAAAGAGTATTGCATCTGAACAATAGCACAAAATTACTGCTACTCTTATGGACAAGGAGCTCTGGTAGCGTAGTAGTTATGAATCGGGCTGCAAACAGCAAGGACAGCAGTTCGAAACTACCACCGGGAGATGAGGCTTTCTGCTCCCGTAAAGACTTACAGGATCACTGTACAGGGTCACTATGAGTTGGAACCGACTCCAGGGCACAAAACAACAACTCTTCTGGACATCTAAAGAAAACTCTTATTTCACACATTATAAGGAGAAGCACCTTGAAAAAATAATACAAGTCATTGCTTAGACATGAGGAAAGAAACACAAGAGTGTGGGAAAAATGAAAACTTTTAATTTAACTACTAGGAAAATATATCACAGCCTTGAAACAGCAAACAGACAGGCTACATTATCATTTCAAGTAGTAAGTTGGTAGAAAGGTGACCTTATCAAAATTAGGTGTCAGTGAAGTTGGAACACTGCATACCGCATAAGTGGTATTTGGTGAGGAGGAGCCGCTTCTGCTTTGCTTCCAAAGAGTCACAGCTCTCTCTAGCCCCTGAGTCACTTACTTTTTCTCCCTTGACTTTCATGTTGCTAACAAGGCTCTTATTGGTTAAATAAGCAGTTGGACTTGTTACCAGGAAAGAGTAATCACTAGAAAAGGACATTATGTTTGGTAGAGGAACCCCTCAGTGAGACAGAGTCTCAATGGTGTCAGCCATACCAGTGATCATGAAGATGGCACAGGTCTGGAGAACCTTGTGTTAGGTGATACATGCCAGGAGTTGGAGTCCACTTGATGCTAACTAACAACCAGAAGAATAAGTAAGCAATACTGGGGCTGGGCTTTCATTTTGTTCTGGTCTACGAAAAACTGCCTTTCCAAATCTAGTTCAACTTCCTTAACTAAGCAGCCAACAGTTTCTTTCACTGTTCATTTCCAGATACTGGTACATATCACAATCAAAACCCCCTTTTCCTTCAAGGGGAAGAGTGTCACTGCAAGACTGTCTACTGCACACAGCCCCAGGGTCACCATGATAGCCAGTGAGAAGGAAGCTCGACTGACTTCCTATATGCAGCGTGACACTGCCTCTCATGCCTCCACACTGAAGGATGCAACATTTAAAAATTTCAAGAAAAGTACAGTTTGACAGCCAGATGATGGCCAAGGAGCTTTTCCAAGTTCTTATCTATACCCTGTCTCCTAATGATATCAATTTCAGGTCCTTGTATCGAAAACACAACCAATCAAAACAAAGACTCAGATATCTGTTTATCCCACTTCTGAATTAGTGATCTTACAGATTTTGTTTTATAGTTTATGGAATATCAGATGGTGATACTTCTTGTAAACACAAGGCGGGCAACAAACAGACATACCTCTTTTCAAACTCTACCAGCTTATTGGTCGAGTTTGAAAACAACTCCAACCAGGCAGGTTGGAGGAGCCTGCCGGTCGGTGGTACCAGAATAGTAAAGAGAATCTGGTGCCTCGGAGGGCTCTGGTTTGGTAAAAGCAAGGGAGATACCTACTACTAGCATATGCACTTGCCACACACAATTTAGGCTTGAAATAACTATCTTGTGCTACCGCAAACCCAAATTTTAGCACCAGTTTTTCCCACTTTCCCTGCTATGGCTTCAAACTTATAAAAGAACCAGTATCTAGAACCAGGAGACATGTTCCTTAAACTTCCTGCCATCATAAATTTTTTCATTCATAAACTTCACTTTTAAAAACCCAAATTTCCTTTCTACATCTTATGTAGATTCCTGCCCTTATCCCCAATGACCACTGATGAAGACTTTTATTTTGCAATGGATGAGAGAGACTCTTTCATCTTCTTGGTCATGGATGGGATGAGATGCATGTGGTCGTCCACACATTTGGTCACACAGCTCTCCAGCTGCTGCTTCACCTGTAGCTCCTTACTCCCTGCATCCATTGAGTCTTTGGCTTTGTCGTTGCAATGCATGGTACAACGGGCTAGGCGGTCCTGTGGCAAGAAGGAAAAGGGTAGAGAAAGTTGAGAGGCTGCTTCCATTTATCAAGTGCTTTTCATGTGCCAAGTCCTCCTGTGCTGCAAGCTCAACATACGAGGTGACTTCAAAAAGTTCACGGAATTTAAAGATAATGGAATTTTTCCTGAACTCTTTGAAGTCCCTTCACACGTTATCTCGACCAATTAAAGAGACACATAGCGCATTTGAGATTCCTGGGTGGTTGGAATCTCTGGTCAATTGTTAACACACTTAGCTGTTAACCAAAAAGCTGGAAGTCTGAGTCCATCCAGAGGTGCCTCAGAAGAAAGGCCTGGCAATCTACTCCCAAAAAGTCAGTCCCTGAAAATCCTACGGAGCACATTTTTATTCTGGCACAGATGGGGTTGCTATGAGTTGGAGTTGATTGATGAAAACTTGTTTTTGCTTTATTTTCATAGTACGGTTATCCAAGATTAGGTAGGAGAGACCCTGGGTGGTGCAAATGGTTAAACACTCAGCTAGCTACTAACTGAAAGGTTAGTGGTTCGAATTCAGTCAAAGGTACCTGGAAGAATGATCCAGCAATCTTTTTTTCAAAATATCGTCCACTGAAAACCCTATAGAACACACACCTGGAATTCACTGGCAACTGGTTTAGTTTTACCCAAGACTATTGAAACTCACCAAAGAGCTTTGGTCCCCAGTCGGGTTGCTAACCTCAAGGTCAGCAGTTCAAAACTACCAGCTATTCCATGGGAGAAAGATGAGGCTTTCTACTTCCGTAAAGATTTACAGTCTCGGAAATCCTATCCAGAAAAAAAGCAACCCTATGAGTAGGACCTGAATCGATGTGGCACTTAACAACAACATTCTGACTGAAACAGAGTGGTGCCAGAAATGTCCAGACAAAGCAGAACCAGAAAGCAGATGAATGATGGAATAAACTATACACAGTGCTTGCAGGAGGCTAGTAGATACTGTGGCTTACGGTCCAAAACTACACCAAGATTTACAAAACATTTTGTTTCTTTAATGTTTGTCCATGCTATAGAAAAACTTAATTCAACAAATATTACTGTGCATCTGTCATGTGCCAGGCACTCTTCTAATGTTGAGAATGTTAAAGTAATGAGTAAAACAGTTCTTGCTCTCAAAGAACTTACATTTAATGAGGCAAGAGAGATAAAAATGTGTAGATGAAAGGTACTGAGGAAGCATATGGCTATAGAAATCTGGAGTTCATGTGCAAAGTGTCATCTAGAATGTGAATGTAGGAATTGTGAGCAGGCAGATTATACAGATACTGTTTAAGACTAGAGAAGTAGATAGAAAAAGTCCAAGGACTGCCTTGGACACTCCAATGCTCAGGGACTGGAGAGGAATCAGCAAAGGAGGCCAAGAAAGGATGGTCTGGAAGGGAGGAAGAAAACCAGGAAAGTGAGGTGTTATGGAGGCCAAGTTAACAAGTGTTTTAAAGAGGTGGGGATGCAGACAGGCCGAGTAAGATGCGGATTGAGAAATGGATTGGCCGATTTAGCATCATGGTGGCAAGTAGCAAAGCAGTTGTGGCACAGGAAAAGAGTGCAAGTCTGGCTGGAGAGGACTGTAGAGAATGGAAGGTCAAACTTCTATACAATATAAGAATCAAGTTTTCAAAGGGTCAATCTACAAATTTAGCTGTCAAGAAGAAAACAAAGGAACCCTTTGGAATTCTATGGTTTTGGAGAAATTACTCCTTTACAATGGTAGAAATTCTGAGGAATTCTGTACAGTAGAATGTAAAAATACATCATATTAAATATAATTTTCTTGTGTGTGGAATCTCAGGCTATGAAAGAATGGTTCAGAAATAGGCCTTTTCCCCAAGCGGTAGAAAAATATACTGAGAGGAAGAAGCAAATGAAATTGTGGATACCCTTCACTCCAGAGGAGGAAAAACAGAGCTATTTTAGTAACCTCGGAGGGGCTGGTGAACCAGGCATCACAGAGTCAATAACAGTAATGGTTCCTATCAACGACTGTTCCCTACTGATACAGAGGTTCCCTTTGGGTATAGCACTTAGGGACAGTCCTGGGTGGTAAGGATTTGCTCTAAGGTCACCTTTTCAGACTGCCCTAACCCAGCCTCTTGGCGAGCCAGCTATTATTTAAAAATATGCTTGTCAATTAGTATATGCTTTTACCACCACCACCAATTGCTGTTGAGTCGATTCAGTGTCATGGCGACCCCATATGTCAGAATAGAACTGTGCTCGCTACGGTTTTCAATGGCTGATTTTTCGGAGACAGTCAGTTACACCTTTCTTCCAAGGTACCTCTAGGTGGCCTTGAATTGTCTTTTTTGGTGCTGAAGGCAAAAAAGAGAAACAGAGAGAGAGAGAAAAAAAACAGAAGACTGTTGGTCATGAACATATTATCCTTTTACAACAGTGTTTCTAAGAGAAATTGTGGTTCAACTATTCAATTTCCAGGCCTTTCCCCCAAATTTCAAATCCCTTGAGAACTCTTGTCAGCCACATTAAGTTAGTTTCTAAGTGCCTTTGAGTCTGGCTCATAGTGACCCTGTCTAGAGTTTCTGAGGAGTAGCTGGTGAGTTTGAACCACCAATCTTGCAGTTCAAACTTACCTTGTGGTCCAGTACTTATCCTCCAGTGCCACACCATATATCCAGCACAAATCCAAGACATTAAAGCCAAGAATTTTAAACAAATGTTTGTCAATTGCAGAAAAAAAACAACATCAATGGTCTCCTAACCAGAGGCCTCCATTTAAGATGCTCCTCACCTGGAACCTCTCCAACTCACTGGTCACAAGGGCCTGTGCTTGAGCCAGCGGTGCATGGCAGCGTTCAATGCACTGGTGCACTTGTTGCATGGATGCCTGGCTGTCCTCACAACAGTTGGCACTACACCGGAACATGATGCCCTGGGGAGGCAGGGCAGAACTAGGTTAGGCAGGTAAGGCTAAGGGGACACAGATTGACACTTCCCTTTCCATTTTCTGTTTTTGCATCCTTTTATTAATATTGTTAAGTACCATGGAGTCGGTTCCGACTCATAACCCTGTACAGGGTTTCCAAGGCTGCAAATCTTTACGAGAGCAGAAAGTCTCATCTTTCTCCCGCAGAACATCTGCTAGTTTCGAACAGCCGACTTTAAGGTTAGCAGCCCGATTCGTATCCATTACGCTACCAGAGATCCTTACTAATAGACACTACAATCTTAAAATCACGAAAAATTATCCTCGGTGCCTAGTTAAGGCTTTTATAACCTTCTAGTGGCTGGTTCATTGACACTTGTTGCATCTATGGCTGAGAGTGGATCAGGTGAAGCCAAGTTATGAAAACCAGGTACCTGTACCACACCCAGATAAGAGGTCAGTATTTAGGGGGTAAAAGCAGATCATCATAGAGACCAGCGCTGCGTGATGAAAAGTTCGCTGCAACCGAACTAGGAAAGACCTATCAGGGAAGCTGGGCGCTTCCGCCTTTCCGGTCTCTCACCTTGGCGGTGTCCTTTCTGAGCATCGGCTGCAGAAAGGGTAGTGTAGGAAAGGAGGATAAGGGAAACGAACGCCTCACACTAGGGGTTTCCTAACTCTGGCCTATGGGCACCCTTTCGCTCAATCTGGATTAGGTGGAAAATGGCCGTGCGCAGGACGAGGGTTGCACTGGTTTCATCTGATCAGCAAAAGCTCCAGAAGTCTTTTGGTGAGGCGTGTTCTCGAGCGTGCCGCGGTGACCCCAGGGACGTCCTGGCCGGGATCTGCGGGGAGGGGAACGGCGAGTGGGCCTCGCGAGGCGACTGCGGGAATGGTCCGGCAATCCAGGCCCGAGGGAAGGGGATCCCAGGTTCAGCTCCCGCCCCGCTACCTGCATCTTCCGGATGTTCTCTCTCTCCAGACTCTTCACCATGGTGTCAACTGCCTCTTGCACACGGAGCTGCTGCAGCTCCGCCATGGTGACCCCGCGCTGCGGCCCTCAGCGCCGGCGCCCACATGGACTGGAGCTCACGGACCCGCCCCCTCACCGCCGCTTCCCCGGCGCCACTGCCGCGCAAGTCGTCCTTCCCGGAACCACGTTGCCGCCTGGCGTTCGACTGGAGTCAGTGCACTCCCAGCGGCCGCGGGCCTCAACCCGCCCTCCGGATTTTAGGGGCCTGTAGCAAGAGGTCTGTAGCGAGCACTGCTCCCTCCCTCTCTCCTTAATTATCAATTATATATAGACTGAAAAATGCTCAGATTTTAGGACTACACTTTGCTTTCTGTAACTATAGATTACATTTTCCTTTTCTAGATTTATACTAAGGCGCTCTGGGAGCGTAGTGGTTACAAATCAGGCTGCTAACCTCAAGGTCAGCAGTTCGAAATAGATTTACAGCCTTGGAAACACTGTACAGGGCCGCTATGATGCCGAACCGACTCCAGAGCACATAAGCACCACCACCAGATTTATATTGTTTGTTCCGACTCAGCGACCCTGTATAGGGTTTCCATGGAGCAATTGTTGTGTATGAACTGCAGACCTTGTGGTTCGCAGTTCAGTGTTGATCCTACGGCGCCACACCAGGAGTCTCTCTCTCTCTATTTATTTATTCAATATGTATTCATAATGTGATTGAGCCATGAGGTTCTTTCCTTTTAGTTGCTAAGTAGTAGTCCATTGCATAAACATATCACTTTTTATTCATTCATTTGAGTAATTTCTAGCTATTAGCTACTATATACATAAAGCAGTGACTATTGAACACCTTTCTGCATGTCTCTTGTCGACATAGATTTTCCTTTCTCTTGGGTAAATATCTAGAAGTGGAAATGCTGGATACTGGTGTGGCACTGTAGGATAAGCACTGGATCATTAACTGCAAGGCTGGCGGTTCTAAATCAATGCCTTTGTTGTTGTTGTTAAGTGTCTCCTTGAGTTGGCTGCGACTCATAGCGAACCTGTATAGGGTTTCCAAGGAGTGGCTAGTGAGTTTGAACTGCCACCTTGTGGTTCAAACCGACCTCGTGGTGGAGCGCCTATCCTATAGCACAACACCGGAAATCCTATACAAGGTCACATGAGTTGGAACAGACTTGATGGCACTCAACAACAGGGTAGTATGTGCATATGTTTATTAGCCTCAAAGGCAATGAAGGGATTACAAATATTTAATCAATTATGAAGCATTATTATATTAGCAGTGACGAGCTGTTTTTGAACTGGTCGCTTTAGAATTGCTATCTCATCTTACTCCCCCTTTACTATCCTGTGCATTCACTGTCAAACACATAGTGATGGCCTGCTAATACCAGCAGTGCTCTGTGACAAGGACTGGGTACTGAGGAAGAATCTGTGGAGAAGGGGAGAGGCAAATATACGCAGTGTTGGAAGAGCTGTACTGTAGGTGGTGACCAGGGCCCACAAAAAGGACTTGAGCAGTTTGGTGCCTTAGAAAGCTTTCTTAGAGGAGGCGAAACTTGAATTGAGTGTTTGAAGAGGAGTTGGTGTATGTCTAGCATATCAGAGAGGGTGAAGAGAATTGTATGCCAGGCACAAGGAGCTACTGAGAGCAAAACAGTGTGAATGAGCTAGAAGCTTTGGGGAAGCCAAGCGGTGGAGTGGAAAAGGAGAATGGGGAATGGGCAGGAAAGGGCAAGGGGTTCTTTCTGTAAGCGGTCTGAGGTGATCCCACAGAATGATTCGCTACTCCTTTGACCAAGAAAATTATGCAAATCAAGAGGTTCAAATCTTTGAATTTTAATAAAACCTGCGAAACTGTCCAGGCCATCAAGGGTATGCATATCTGAAGAGCCACCAATTACCTGAAAGATGTCACGTTGCAGAACCAGTGTGTGCTGTTCTGGCGTTACAATGGTTGGGTTAATAGTGGGGTTGGACAAAGAGTCGGTGGTCCAAAAAGAGTGCTGAGTTTTTGCTATGTATTCTTGAAAATGCAGAGCATAATATTGATCTTAAGGGTTTAGATGTAGATTCTTTAGTCATTGAGCACAAAGTGAACTAAATCCCTAAGATGTGCCTCAGTACTTACAGAGCTATGGTTAGATCAACCCCTATGTGAGCTCGTCCTGCTATAAGGAGATGATTCTTACTGAAAAGGAACAAATTGTTCCTAATCCAGAAGAGGAGTTTACACAGAAGAAAAATATATTTTTGAAGAAACTGAAGAAACAAAAATTAAAATGCAAACAAAAGTTAAAAAAAAAAAGGATAGGCCCTATCACTGAAATTTAGGCATTTGCTGTGTTTTGGGCACTAGATGGCAGTATAATCCTGATTTGAGGTTTTGAGGCTGTTTCACTCAATCAATGGCTTTTCAAAGTTGTGTTCCTTCAGCATCAGGGCCTTGTGAACCCCAAGTGCTGGTTGTTGTTGTTAGCTGCTGTAAACCCCTGACTCATGGCGACCCCAAGCACAATGGAATGAAATGTTGTTTTTGTGCCATACCCATGATTGGTTGCAGATCTGACTTTTATGTTCCAAAGAATTTTCTTTTTTCCAAAGGGTTTTCATTGGCTGAATTTTAGAATGGCTTTTTTTCTAATCTAATCTGCAAGTGATGGTCAAATATCCTGTCAAACTGCTTGTACTTGGCTGCTAATTAAAAGGAGGTTCGAGTCTACCCAGAGGCCTCTCAGAAGAAACGCTTGGAGATCTGCTTCTGAAAGTTCACAGCCTTTGAAAACCCTATGCTGTGCAGCTCTACTCTAAAACACATGGGGTCACATGAGTTGGAATTGACTCATAGCAGGCTTTTTTTGGTTTGTTTAGTCTTCTCTGATGTTATGAAATTAAAAAAAAACTTCTTTTGTTGTGAATTGAGTGAAAACTTACAAAGCAGATCATCAGTTTTACATTCAACAAATCATAGATCTGTTTCATTTCAATGATTGCAATCCCTTTCATGTAACGTCTGTGTCCCCACTTTCTCCTGTGATTCTTGTTTCCTTTCAGCCTTCTTTCCCAATGCTTCTGAATGTTGTGCTTAGGTAAATCCTGTCCTTTTGGTCTTGAATGATTGACCATTATATGGTGTGCTTACCTCATTAGTGTTATTGTCCCCCCATGTGTACCTACCTACAGGATCGGGCAGTGTTTCGTTCTGTTGTGCATAAGGTCACTATGAGTAGGTATCGACTCAATGACACCTAACAAACTGCTTTTCTGGAAATTGAGTCATGAGGGTGAGTTCAATTTCAGAATTTCAGACCTGAAGGGTGACCAATGGTCATTCTCTTTCTGTCTAGTCAACCTGACCTTTTTTCTTTTTTTTAAGTTTTGAGTTTTGTTTCACATTTTCTCCTACTGTTTCCAGGAACTTTTAATGTGATCCCTATCAGAGCAGTTAGTAGTGGCAGCTGGACACCATTTAGTTTTTCTGGTCTCAGAGTTGTGGAGATTGATGTTCGCATGGTCCATTAATCCATTGGACTAATTGATTCCAAGCATCTTCAATTTTCATCACGTTTTTTTCCTCTGCACAGGGAGAGACCTATAATTATATCTTAGATGTTCACTCATAAGCGTTTAAGATCCCAATTGCTACTAACCAAAGTTGTTCTGACTCGTAGTGACCCTGTATAGCATTGCCAAGGAGCTGCTGGTGGGTTTGAACTGCTAACCTTGTGGTCTGCAGTCCAGGGCTGATCCTACAGCACCACATCAGGAGTCCAAAGTAAGATAGAAAATATTGTCTTTGTGGACCCTGTTATGTCAGCTGACCATGGTGTCACCTGAGACTATTGTCCCGAGCCTTCAACCCAGCAACTCATTCCCTCAAGGTGTTTGGTAATATCTAAGTAGTTTTTATAAATTTTTCTCTATATGCTCTACCACATTCATGGATCTATGTTTGCAGCAAAGGTAAATACTCATGTACAAATAGCTTGTCAAATCTTTATTTGTGAGTAGACTCCCACTCTTCCTCCCCTATCCATTCAGCCTGTGTCTCTGTCCATGTATCTACCCGTAGATCATTGTTATTGCAGGATTGTATATATAACAGTATTGATCTCTATTCCTTTAACTCTAGCTCTCCTCTTTCCCTACCGTCATCATTCTTCTGCAAACCTCCCTCTTGTTGTGTATTGCCTTCCCCATAACCCAAGTTAACACATGTCTGTCCTCTAGTCAGTGAATTATTCTCCCATGCCTCCCACCCCTGGTAACCATCAAATAATGTTTCTTTTAGTATGAAAACCTTTTCTTGGCTTTTAACAATGAGTGTTGTGAAGTGCCATCAAGTCGATTCTGACCCATAGCGACCCTGTATAGGGTTTCCAAGAAACAGTTGGTGACCTTGAACAGCCAACCTTGCAGTTCAAACGACTTTGCAGTCTGGTGCATTATCCCATAGTGCCACACCAGGTCTCCTTTAACAATAGTAACCTCATACAATAGTTGTCCTTTTGTGATTGACTCATTTCACTCAGCGTAATATCCTCCAGGTTCATTCTTGTTATGAGGAGTTTTGCACATTCAAGCAGATGGGTTCTTTATTTTAGCTCCTAAGAAACTACTGTTCAAGGTCGTCCTATACACTTTGAACTCAATGAGAGGTGGCTTTTAACAGTGCTGGAACCATCATGGCAGCAGCTCTTGTTATGATGTGCCAGGTACTGTTTTAAGTGTTTTATACTATTTTTTTCTCAGTTTATTCTTACAACAATTCTGTGCTATGAGTATTTTGGTATCCACTTTGCTCCCAGTAAGGGCAGAAAATTGAAGCTTTGGAAGGTGAAGTCACTTAGCTAAGGTTGCACTGTTAGAAACTGGTGGAGTCAGAATTTCAACCCAGATAGGCTGACTCAAGGTTGTAAATGTAAGAAATCTCTTTGTCATGACTGAATGTAAGTGTTTATATTTAAGTTTCTATAGTCCATGGCATGGCACTGTAGGATAAGCACTGGACTGCTGACTGCAAGGTTGGCAGTTCAAACCTACCAACTACTTATTAGAAACCCTGTACAGGGTCACTTTGAGTTGGAACTAACTGGACAGCACTTAACAACAACAACAACATAGTCCATGGGAGTTCTTTCTCGCTTCATAGCACAACGTGAAACCCCTCATTTTGAAATCTCAAAGTGAACCTCTCTAACAGTTCCTGCTTGGAGGAAGAGTCCAGGTCCTTGAATAATGCAGCCTGCTTAGTTTATGCATGCAAAACGAATAGTCCTTTGGTTATTGTTGTTAGATGCCATCAAGTTTGTTCCAACTCAGTGACCTTATTTATGTACAGCAGAATGGAACACGCCTGGTCCTGTGCCATCCTCACAATTGTTGCTATGTTTAAGCCCATTGTTTCATGCAGCCATTTTGTCAATCGATCTCTTCAAAGATCTTCCTCTCTTTCACTGACCTCTATTTTACCAAGCCTGAAATCTTTCAGGGACTGAGCTCCCCTTGATAACATGCCATAGCATACAAGGTGAAGTCTCTTCATCTGCACTTCTAAGGAACCTTCTGTCTGTACTTCTTTTAAGACAGATTTGTTCATTCTTCTGGAAGCCCATGGTATATTCAGTATTCTTTGCCAACACCAAAATTAAAAGGCATCAATTCTTCTTCAGTCTTTCTTATTCATTTTATAGCATGTTTCAGTGTTTCTTTTTTGTTGATGCTGCATGTATTAGTATTTCATTTATTTTTATGGGTGAATAATTTATCTGTTGTATGGATATAACACATTTTGTTTTTCTATTTATCTGTTGATGGACACTTCCGTTGTTTCTGTCTTTTGACTGTTGTGAATAGATGCTGTAATTAATGAATTCTTATTGTTGTTAAGTGCTGCTGAGTCAGTTCTGACCCAAGGAGACCCTGTATAGGGTTTCTGAGGAGCCACTGGTGAGCTTGAACTGCCGACCTTGAGGTTCAAACTGACTTTGCAGTCCAGTGCTGTAGCCCACAGCGCCACACCAGAATTCCAATAAATAAATATTGGTATACAAATATCTGTTTGGATAAAACTTTGATTAAAAAGATGGGTCCAAGTTCTCAGAGGAAATATGGTTAAAAATTAAGCTTATAAAAGCTAAACAAATACTGTAATGAAGATCACAAAGACCCCAGAAGTTTCAATATTTTGGTTTTCAGCAAATTCGCTGAAACAGAAGTAAGTGTAGTTGGGAGTTTATACTAAAAACATTCACTTGAGTAAACATTTCTTGTTTCCTAGTAGCAGAAGGAAGTCAAACTGATTTGTGAAAGCATTTAAAAATTATTATTATTGTTGGTGTATGTGGTAGGGTAACATTTTGAAATAGTAACTGAAGTTTTCCCTTCATATGTTGTACTCCTTGCCTCAGGGAAAGAATAACACAGCACAGTACAGAGAAAAAGGGAATCACTTCTGATTTTTTGAGTCAAAATTCTGGAGGAAGAACAGAACAGACTTGCAGAGATGAGAGATAGATAATGGAGAATATGGGAGGAGAAAGACAAAACTTTCTACCCCTAAAGCTATATTGCTGTTGTTGTTAAGTGCTGTTTGAGTCCTAGTTGGCTCATAGTGACCCTGTATAGGGTTTCCGACAAGTGGCTGGTGAATTTGAAATGCTGACCTTGCGGTTCGAACTGACCTTGGAGTCCAGTACATTAACCTGCAACACCACAGCAGGATTCCTAAGGTTAGATCAAGGTCCCTAATATAGGGGACAACCACTTGTCTGTCAGTTTGTCATAGTGTACTGCTTTGTGTGTGGCTGTGATGCTGGAAGCTATGCCACTGATATTTGAAATACCAGCAATATCTGTCACCTATGGTGGACAGATTTAAGTGGAGTTTCCAGACTAAGACAGACTAGGAAGAAGGAGAGGTGGTCTACTTTTGAATGATTAGCCACTAAAAACCTTAAGAATAGCAGCTAAACTCTGTCAGATATAGTACCAGAAGATGAGCCTCTCAGGTTGGAAGGCACTCAAAATATGACTGAGGAAGAGCTGCTTCCTCAAAGTAGAGTCACCCTTAATGATATGGATGGAGAAAGGTTTTTGGCTCTTCATTTGCTGATGTGGCACAACTCAAAATAATAAGAAAGAGCTGCAAACTTCCATTAATAATCAGAATGTGAAATATATGAAGTGTGAATCTAGGAAAATTGAAATGGAACACATAAAGATCAATATGTTAGACATTAATGAGTTGAAATAGACTGGTGTTGGCCATTTTGATTTGGACAGTCATATGGAACTCTGATAAGGAGCTCTGGTAGCGTAGTGGTTACGAATCGGGCTGCGAACCTTAAGGTCAGCGGTTCGAAACTACCAGCTACTCTGCGGGAGAAAGATGAGGCTTTCTACTCCCGTAAAGATTTACACCCTCGGAAACCCTGTACAGGGTCGCTATGGGTCGGAATCGACTCGATGGCACTTAACAACAACAACAAGGAGCTCTGATGGGATAGTGGTTACAAATCAGGCTGCTAACCTCAGGGTCAGCAGTTCGAAACTACCAGCTATTCCGCCGAAGAAAGATGAGGCTTTCTGCTCCCATAAAGATTTACAGCCTTGGAAACCCTGTACAGGGTCGCTATGAGTCGGGACTGACTCCACGGCACATAACAACAACAACGGTTTACTATGTTAGGAATGACGAACTGAATAGGAATGACACCATGCATAATCTTGAAATGCATAATCAGAAAGAGCAGTTCAAGATCTATCTTGAAGTACAGTTCTCTCTCTGATAGATTAATATCCATATGCTTACAAGGAAGGCCAGTTAAGATCACCATTATTCAAATTTATTCACCAACCACTAAAGCTATTGCTGTTGTTAAGTGCTGTCAAGTTGGTTCCGACACACAGCAATCTTGTATAGGGTTTCCGAGGCTTTGAATCATTGCGGGAGCCGAAAGCCTTATCTGTTTCCCTTGGAATGGCTGGTGGACTCAAATCACCGACCTTGTGGTTCGCAATCCAGTGTTTATCCTACAGGATCACTAACGCTAATGATGATGAAGTTAAATTCTACCAACTTCTTCAGTCTGAAAGTGATCAAATGTGCAATAAAAATATACTGATAATTACTGGTGATTGGAATATGAACATTAGAGATAAAGAGGAAGGATCTATAATTGGAAATATGGCCTTGGTGACAAAAATTATGCTGGAGATGGCATTATAGAATTTTGCAAGGTAAATGATTTATTCATTGCAAATACTATTTTCAGTAACACAAATGGCAACGATTGCACCTGATGGAATATACAGGACTCAGATTGACTACATCTGTGGGAAGAAGTGACGTAGAATCTTCATATCATCAGCCAAAACAAGACCGGCGGCTGATTGGAACAGATCATCAATTACTCATACGCATGTTCAGGCTGAAGCTGAAGAAAACGAAAACAAGTCCACGAGAGCTAAAGTATGACTCTGAGTATATCCTATCTGAACTTCAGAGGAAAGGTTAGAGAAGTGGATTGAGTTCTTGCTGGGAGGAGAAGCTGAGCAGGGACAGTGAGAGAGGAGACTGACTGGTGAATGGCTGACCAGATGTGGTGTGACCATCTTGAACTTTTGTGAGCAGCTTTGGCAACAGAAGGTGACTGGCAGAGCAGATTCACACAGGTGACAGGAAAGGTGTGATTCCTTATTTTTACACATGCTCCCTTAGTGACCAGAGGTGTGGCCATCTCATACCTTCATCCACCCGCAACAAAGACCCTCCTCTCTGGGAGTTTGGGTCAGTGTGAGGCAGGGGCCAGCTGTGTTGCTTTGCTGCCTGGATGCAGGCAGGTTGGGCTCTAGATCTACAGAATCTGCAGTGCCACCCGTCTAGAAGTGATCTAGGAGAAACCCTCATAACCAGCCCCAGCTGCCTGTGTTCCTAATAGACATTGGAATCAGGTGCATCAAAGGTCTCCCTGAAGTACTTTTGGATTGAGTGCCCTGAGCATAGCTAACACCCAGGTGTATAGGAACTCCATCTAGGGCCAGGACCTCTGCTATAACATCCCTCCCTCCTGCATCCACCTCATGAACTTCTTGGCTGACAGGAGCCCCTTAGAGTTTTCTCTTCTCTGGGTCCAACAACTACACTGGCTTTTTCATTGGGTTTTTTGTTTATTCCTTTTTTTGTTGTTGTTTCATTCTTTTTGTTTCTCCTTCTTTTCTCTTTCCATTCCCCTGAATTTAATCCTTTCTGATTTTGTTTTCCTTTTCTTCTGTTACTAATTTCCCTTCTACTTCTTTTTTCTTTCCTTTTGATCTTTCTTTACTACTCTCTACTCTCTCTTTTCATCTTCCCCCAATTGGGTTTTTCCAAGTGTGTGTGTGTTTAATTTATTTAAATTTTATCCTTTTATTTTCTCTTCTATAGCTCCTGAAAGTGAAAAGGACTTAAAATATTTACTAATGAAGATCAAAGAGCACAGACTTGGATATGGATTGTACCTCAATGTAAAGAAAACAAAAATCCTCATAAACAAAGAAAACAAAAGACACATGGGTCAGTGGAACAGAACTGAGAACGCAGATGTAAATCCAATGGAGTCCTGGTGTGGCACAGTGGGTTAATGTGCTGGACTGCAAAGTCATTTTGAATTGCAAGGTAGACGGTTCAAGCTCACCAGGTCTTCCTTGGAAACCCTATACAGGGTCGTTATGGGTTGGAACTGACTCAATGACACTCAACAACAATAATGGTTAGTTGGGGAGCATACTAGCTCCATACAATAAACACTGTACTGAGAACCACAGTGTCCTTGGTTCCAGCCGACCAGGCACTCCACAGGAGAAAGATAAGGGTTTCTGCTACTGCAAAGGTTTAAAAACCTCAGAAATTCTATGCAGGGTTGTTATGAGTCTGAACCAACTCAAAGGACTTAACAACAACAACAACAACAACAACAATGGTCAGTTGATTGTTGACAAAAGGCCAAAATGCATTAAATGGGGGAAGAGAGAGGCTCTTCAACAAATGGTGCTGAGGAAACTGGAAATCCACTTGCAGATAATGAAACAAGACCTGTATCTCACACCATATAAAAAAATGAACTAAATGTTAGTTAAAGATCTAAATGTAAAACCTAGAACTATAAAGATCATCAATGAAAAAATAGGGACAAACTTAGGGGCTATGATACATGGCATAAATACACTATCAAACATTACTGAAAACACACAAACAGAAGAAAAAAGAGATGACGTGTTAGGTGCCGTTGAATCAGTATTGACTCATAGTGACCTTATGCACAACACAATGAAACACTGCCCTTTCTGTGCCAACCTCACAATTGTTGTTACAGTACATTGCTGCTCCTATTGTGCCAATCCATCTTCTTGGTGGTCTTCCTTTATTTTGCTGACCCTCTACTTTACCAAACATGATGACTGGTCCCTCCTGATAATATAGCTGAAGTATGAGAGACAAAGTCTGGCCATCCTGGATCCTAAGGAACATTCTGGCTGTATTTCTTCCAACACGGATTTGTTTGTTCTTTTGACAGTTCATGGTACTTTTAAATATTCTCCTCCAACACCATAACTCACATGCATCTCTTCTTCTATGGTCTTCTTTATTATACAACTTTCACATGCAACTTTCACCATGGCTTGAATTAGGTGCACCTTAGTCCTCAAACTGACACCTTTGTTCTTCAACACTTTAAAGAGGTCTTGTGTAGCAGATTTGCCTAATTCAACACACCATTTGATTTCTTGTCTGCTGATTCCATGAGTGTTGAAGGTTGATCTGAGCAAACTGAAGTCTTTTACAACTTTGATATTTTCTCCGTTTATCTAGATGTTTCTTATGAGTCCAGTGATGAGGATTTTTGTTTTCTTTACATTGAGGTGCAACCCATACTGAAAGCTGTGGTCTTTGATCTTCATCTTTGATTTTAAATCTTCTTAGATTTCAGCAAGCAAGGTTGTATTATTTGCATATTGCAGATTGTTATTGAATCTTCCTCCAATCTTGATGCCATGCTTTTCTTCATATAATCTAGCTTCTTGAATGATCTGCTCATCATACAGACTGAATAAATGTGGTGAAAGAGTACAGTCATGGTGTACACCTTTCCTAATTTTAAACCATTTGGTGTTCCTTTGTTCTGTTCTCTTGGTCTATGTACAGGTTCCTCATGAGCACAGTTAAGTGTTCCAGAATGTTCATTCTCTTCATTGTTGTTCCTATCTTGTCATGATCTACACAATCAAAATCCTTTGCATAGGCAATGAAGCACACATAAATGTCTTTCTGGTATTCTCTGATTTCAGTCAAGATCCATCTGATGTCAGCAATGACATCTCTTGTTCCACGTCCTCGTCTGAATCTGGCTTGAACCTCTGGCAGTTCTCTTTCAATGTACTGTTGCAGCTGTTTTTGAATTATCTTTAGCAATATTTTGCTTGCATGCAATAATATACTGTCTGATGATTTCCACATTCCACTGGGTCACATCTCTTTGGAATGATCACAAATATAGATTTCTTTCAATCAGTTGGCCAGGTAGCTGTCTTCCAAATTTCTTGTCATAGATGAGAGAGTACCTCCAGTGCTGCATCAGTTTGTTGCAAGATTTCAATTTTCATTCCATCCATTCTTGGAGCCTTGTTCTTTGCCAGTGCCTTCGGTGCACCTTAAATTTCCTTCTTTAGTATCATTGGCTCTTTTTTAAAAAATTTTTAAATTTATTTAAGGTTTTTATTGTGGATTGAGTGAAAATTCATGGGGCATATCATCAGTTTTACATTCAACAAATCATATACCTTGTTTCATTACATCGATTATAATCCCCTCCATGTACCATCAGTTAACAGTATTTCTCTCAATCCATTTTAGCTTTTTAACAAACAAACAAGCAAACAAAAACCACTCAGGCATATATAATAATTTACATCTAAATTATTGCACATTCTGCAAGTCTGCTCCTGGCCACCAACTCTTAGTCCCGCTCTTCTTAGTCCATGAATTTAGAGTCCTCCCTCAGGTGTCCCCACTCTCCATACCCCCATCTCTGCCTCCATCTCTGGTGCTGCTGCTTTTCTGGATAAGGTCCCACATTCTGCTTGTGTGTTCCTCTCTTGATGGTCCTAGGGTCCTCTGTTTCTGGACTGTAAGATTAACCACTCCCCTTTTTTTGTTAACAAAACTTCTACCTTTACAATTGTGACAGTTGCAGTTAGTCATGATAACAATTATTCACTATTGAATCTTAAGAATTTCATCCCCATCTCTTTCCACCAGACCCATCTAGATAAGATGACAGCTATTCAGTGGGGACACTTTATTTCCCCCATACTCTTAAACTAAGCTCCCTCTTGAATCCTTGTAAGCCAGTCACTT